>NC_044990.1:70293857-70893857 GCF_008728515.1 Papio anubis | reverse complement strand
TTTTACCTCTTGACAAAGGAAGAGTATGCAACCAGAGCATTGGAGCAAACACGCTGTGTTCTTTTATACATAACAATGTAATGTATTTTTAGTGTAGAGACTCTCCTTCTCGATTTATGCTCAGGTAATTAAAGGCAAAATGTTGATATCTCCAGTAAAAGTCACCATAATTACATCAACTTTCAATTCTTTTGAATTTCTGTAAGAATTTCATAATGAAATAACTTCCAGAAAGCTTGCTGTATATTTCTAGTCTTTTAGACTTTCTCTTTTGAATTTTAATTTCACCGTTCAAAAGTTAAGTACAATTTTTGCAGGACACCAAAATAATCTCTGTGAAATAAATATATGGCTTCAAATTTTTCTATGTTTATGAATTTCATACAAATTTTTGTTATCCCTGAAATAATTAAATATTGAAATTTGATGTGAATTATTATATTGCTGGATAGTAATCCATGGTGATTTTATTGAAGTAAATAAATTAGTGAAAGGAAGTACAAGTATAATATCATACTTTGATTTCTAATATAGTATGTAGTCATTTTGATTAACTCTTCATTACTTATTTAATATACATATACACAGGAAAGGTCATTGTACTATGCACCCAGGAAATATAAAGACTTCTATCATTTCCATAAAGAACTTAAGTATTATGAAGAAGACTAAGATATGTTATTTATGTTTCCTTCAATTTCCTCAAAAAATAATTTTTAGGGCAAAGAAGAATTAGAAAACAAAAAAAAAATAGTAGTCAGTGTGTAAATTATTGGCCAGTTCAACAGTCTACTATACAGGTCTGTCACTGGAAGCTCCATTTTGGGAAAAGTAATATTTCATGGTTTTATATGACTGTATTTCCTAAATCACATTACAGGGGTATTTTGAAATCAAAGGCAACAACTTCCATCTGCTCAGAATATACCTAGGATATCTCCCTGTCCCAAGGGGAAAAAAATATTAAGACTCATCCCAAGAACTGATATCCTCTTTTTATTAACATACTATATACAAAAGTTCAGTCAACATTTTATTGCCAAGCATTTGTAAGTTCGAAATATAGAAAGGAAACATGAATCTGGCACAGTTATCTCTTTATTTTGAAGGTTAATTAACCAAATTATATGAAAGATATTTCTGAACCCTTACTAGCAGAATCAAAACAATTGTGATGTAAGACAACATGATAACTGCTGTAGGAAATATAAACTTGAGTGCCTTGTGAATTTCAAAAGGCAAGAGAGATAACTTCTTATTGCAGAGTAAAAGGGAGTTTCATGGCTGTCATGGCGTTTAGGTTAGATCTTTAAAAACACTACAATTTGGATATATGGAAAGGGTATGAGAAAATTTTAGGATATGGAACAACATAAGCAAAATAATAGAGTTTGAAAAAGCAAATGGATCTTCATAGGATGCCCTGATTAGTGCCATATGGCATGGATACGTATAAATAATGAGACACAATGTTCTTGGGTTAGCAGGTAAATCATTAAGTGCTACATATACATATGGATGAGATGTTCCCCTCTGTTGCTGCTGTTGTAGTGTTGCTACTGTTTTTAAGTTCTTCTAACAAAAAGGGGACTTTTTAGACTATGCATGTCTCTAGATACTTTGGAGCATATTTTCATTGTGGTTTTGTCAAACACAACTTGGTCATACACCATTAATTGATATTAGTGCTGCTTTATGCTTTATCTCATTTAGGGTCCAGAATCTCATTGATAATGTTAAGAAGACTGCTTCAACACCAATTCTCCCACTCCAGTCCTTTTTAAAATGGACTCTGTAGCAAGAGGCAATTCACGAAGAAAAATAGCAAGCCACGCATCTCCCACAGGCCAGGGCTGACTGCAAATTTGAATGATCTTTTTCATAAATTCCACCAATATCTGACCACAAACTGAGTGATGAAAGCCTAGAGTCAGTCAACCACAAATACTTTTCTACTACCCACTAGGAGTGAGCTGCTATGTTAAATACGCCTGGGAAAACAAGTAAGCATCCAGTGTGATGACCACATTGAAATAACTTAGTTTTTCAGTTGAAGAAATGAGACACAGGCACAGAAAGTTAAATAACAATAAGTGAGGAAACATGCTTAGGTAAATATATGATAGATACAAATAAGTCTTAAGGAGCAGCAGTTTCTAAACTGGGTCTCCCCCAGGCTCTATGGGTATTAACTTGCTTATCATGAATCTGTGCTCGGTATTGCAATACGCCTAATGAGAAATGCACATGATCCCTTCCTTTTGCCTGGAACCCCATGAATCCAATGTGGCAACATTCTTTATCATTACAGGGACAACAGGCCTCTGCATCACAGTTTTAATTTGTGTGTGTGTATTTGTGTGTTAGGGAGTGGGGTGGCTGGAGGCAATTAGGTAGAGTAAGAGGCAATTGAGCCTTTACTTGAGGAATGATCTGGAAGGAGAAAGTTGGGTAAAATAATGTCTAAAGTCCCTTCTAGATTTGATTTGTATGAAGGGACTATCCAGGATAATCTATATGAGATCAGATAGTCCTCTCGTAGACTGCTGTCCAATAGCACTTAATAATGGTCTCTACTGTTATACTCATCAGAGTTTACATTTTAATTATTTTAAGCGTCTATATTTCATCTCACTAAAATTATGTGAGTTTTATAGTAGGTGGCCTAATTTATTCATCTCTGTAACCTCAGCCTACAGTACACTCAGCACACACAGATCTCATGTGAAATCAATACAAGTTTGTGAAACAAGTACAAATGTGGGACCAAATCATGAAGCATATTGAATGTGAATGGTTAGACTCTTATCCATAAAGTCTTTGAGGTGGAAGTCAGGCTTGAGCAGAGCTCTAGTTTAGAAAGAGTAATCAGGTAATATCATGAAACAGGCTGGGGAAGGAAGTAAAGAATGGAAGAGGTAAATGAGAGGCTACCAGAAGTGTAGCAGGCAGACAGGGAGGATCAAGGTTAGGATGGAAAGGTAGGGGAGAGAAAGAGAGATTATAGCAGTAGATTCAGCTGGATTTGGTGATTTCCTGAGTATGCAGTCAAGAAGGACAGACTGACCCGAAGTAAAATATTTGAGGTTTTGGAACTGCAACTATGGTGGTACCATTAACAGGAATAGAAAAAAAAAAAAAAAGTTTTATTTGATGAAATAATTTTAGTTTTGGACATATGGATTTTGAGGAACATTTGATATATTTAGGTGGATATATTTATAGTAGAGTAAGAATCAATTGAGATTTAACTTGAGGAGTGAGTTTAGCAGGGAGTTGAAAATGCCAGAGAAAATACATGAAAGTGAAAAGTACAGCTGTGATAAACAAAGAATATTATTCTAAACATCTAAAGAAAAGGGAGGAAGAGATTGGGAGATGCAGAAGTAGTGAGTAAAATTTCAAACTATTGTGTTATTGTTGTTTTAAACAAATGGAGTGGAATAATTTTTTAAAATAAATTAATCCTGTTTTTAGCTTTTTCTAATTCTTGCATCAGGCCACCTTGTAGAACTCTGAAGGAAAAGTTGACATATCAAAATACAGCGGTAATCTAAAACTTATTATCCAGACACAGCCTGCATTTTAAGATTTCCTATCCCCCTGTAATCAGATCCTCACTCTTCCCTGAACAACTAGCTGAAATGGTGACGTACAAAGACATGGTAATCTGCCTGTATATTTTGATATAGTACATTGTATTTTTATAAAGTACCTATTATGGTACCTTATATAAACTGCAGGATAATAGAATAATATCTTTCAACCATCTGAGATATATACAAAAATGAAATTTTGTAGGTAAGAAATATTCTTAGGGCTTCATTACAACAAGGACAAAGGAACGACTTGCTGTTTCTGCTCCAATAAGTAAACAACAACTTGTAAGCTGTCACTTCTGTCCTTACAAGAAGAAAGAAAAATGAACAAGCAGAAAATCAGTGACTTTTTTTTTATTTCCTCAGAGAACTGAGATTGCAGAGGAAACCACCACCATGAAATTTAGAGGGAGAGGCTGATTCACGGAGTTACAGCAGAGATTTGCTTACCTGGAGCAGAAGCTAGTGAAATCATACAAAGATAGAAACATACTGCAATAGTCCGTTTTCACACTGTTAATAAAGACATACTTGAGCCTGGGAAATTTATAAAGAAAAAGTAGTTTATTGGATTTACAGTTCAACGTGGCTGGGAAGGCCTCAGAATCATGGCAGAAGAAGAAAGGCATGTCTTCCACGGCGGCGGGCAAAAGAGAATTAGAGAGCCCAGTGAGAGGTGTTTCCCCTTACAAAACCATCAGATCCCATGAGAGGTATTCACCACCACAAGAACAGTATGGGGGAACTCCACCCCCACCCCCACGATTCAATTATCTCCCACAGGGCCCCTCCCACAACACGTGGGAATTAATGAGGGCTATAATTCAAGATGAGATCTGGGTGGGGACTCAGCCAAACCATATCACATGTATAAGGCAATTTTGACAAATTGCTAGAGGTTCAGTGGGACAAGCGTAACAGTGAGAAACTCCTGCTAGAATTCTACATTTTTGTGGTTTTATCTCCAGGTACACCACCAAGCGCTAACATCGAAGATCCAAGAAAGATCCCCTCTTGGCAAAAGCACATGGAGGGAAACAGTACCACAAATACTGTGAAATGTGCCCAGAGAGTTTTCCATAGCAAAGGCCTCCTCTCTAGGGGAAGAGACTTTATTAGAGCCTTTTCTCAGCTGGAGAAAGACATTGCTTCCATCAGACTATTCAAACCTTCCCGTCTCACTAAAGTGGGATAAGGAGCTATGCAAAGTTCTGGACTATGCACAGTCCAGAGAAAGAGGCCTTCTAAAAGGGCGATTTTATTATAAGATTATAGAATGCTTAGCTTCCCACCACTAGGCCTCGAAGGCATGTGAAACGCAAGATAACAACACAGTCCAAAGAGTCAAGGTAACTACCAAAATTACAATAAGTAGCTAATGCATGTGGGGCTTAACGCCTAAGTGATGGGTTGATAGGTGCGACAAGCTACCATGGCACATGTTTACCTATGTAACAAGGCTGCACACCCTGCACGTGTATCATGGAACTTAAAATAAAAATTTTTAAAAAGTCATTAAGAACAAAAAACCCCACAAAAAACAAAAACAAAATCAGATTGAGATATAACTCAAGTGTTGGACTCATCAGGTAAGGAACATAAAATAATGGTGGCTAATATGTTAAAAGCACTAACGCAAAAAGAAAACATGACATGAAAGCACATATAAGTAATGTAAGAAAAGAGATGGAAACTCTAAGAAAGAATCATAAGGAAATGCTGCAAATAACACTGTAACAGAAATAATGAATGCCTTTCATGGCTTAACAAGCAGATTGAATGTAAATGAGGAAAGAATCAGTGAGCTTGACATAAATCAGTAGAAACTTCCCAAACGAAATGCAAACAGATAAGTTAACGGAAAACAAAAACAAACTATAAAACCAAAAGAAGAACAGAATATCCAAGAACTGGGGGATAATTTCAGATAGTATAACATGTATAATTCAAACACAAGAGCAAAAAAGAAACAACAGAATGAAATATATGAAGCCAGAATGACTGAGATTTCTCCAAAATGAATTCTAGATATCAATCCACAGATACAGAAAGCTCAGAGAACACTCAACAGGATGAATAACAAAAAGGAGCTAATAAAGAAAAATACAAAAAAAGAGGAAGCAAACACCTACACATATTATATTCAAACTGCAGAAAACCAAAAACACAGAGAAAATCTTGAAAGAAGCCAGTGCAGAGGGAACAACTTACTGATATACTAAGGATGAGAAAACAGTGGACTCCCATTAAAAACCATGCATGCAAGAAGAGGACATAGGGAAATATGTGCACCATTGGAAAGGGGAAAACAAAAACCCACGCAAACCAGCCTAGATTTCTGTATCCACTGAAATTTTCCTGTAAAAGTGAAGGCAAAATAAAGACTTTCTAAGACAAAATGCCAAAAGAAGTTATTTAAAGGGAAAAAAAGTATATAGGTCAGAAACTCCAATCTACATAAGGAAGAGTGTTGAAGACAGAATAAAGGTTTAACAACATGTTCTATGTTTCCTTTTTAAATGTACCTAGAAGATAAATGTTTAAAATAATAATAAAAACCATGTATTGGGTAACTATAGCATAAGGATAAGGAAAATAAATGACAACAGTGCTATAAGGTACAAAAGGGAGGAATTGGGAATAGTCTGTTATAAGAAACCTACACCACATGTGAAGTGTTATCGTGTTATTTGAATGTGGAGTTAAATTATTTGAACATTTATATCGGAAAGTCTAGGACAACCATAAAAATAATTTTTAAAATTTATAATTGATATGCTGAGACGATAAAGTTGGATCATATAAAATGCTACATTAAAATCAGAGAAGACATAAAAGGAGAGAATGTAACAATTGTAGAACAGTTTTGAATATGTTAGATATTAAATGAAATACATCAATAATTTCTTTAAATACTAATGGTTTAATACACCAATTAAAGGAGCGAGATTATTAAGTAAATTTGTAAAAGGCCCAATCATATATTTTCTCCAAGAAACGTACTTTAACTATAAAGACTCTGATGGTTAAAATTAAATTTAACCCAATAAATAATATGGTTGCAATAAATGACATAGTCATTATAAAATAATTCCTGCAAAACAATGACATTTGTCTACTTTTTTAAAGAGTTAAGAAAAAATTTGGATTAAAAAGTTAAAATTATATCCATAAACTGTTTAAAATTTATTAAATGGATTTTATTGTAGAAGTATATAAAGAAGATAAAATTGTTCTCTTAAAGAACTATATATATATAATAACACATAATATATTTTTCTCTTTTGTTTAAAACATAGAAAGAAGTAACTTTCATGACATGAAATATTTTGAAGAAGATGTATATAGATGACATAAGTATTATATATCTTAGTTTGTGCTGCTATCACAAGTACCATAGACTGGGTGATTCATGAAAAACAGAAGTTTATTTTTCATAGTTCTGGAGGCTGGGGGTCTGAGATCAGGCTTCCAGCATGGTTGGGCTCTGGTAATGACCCTCTTTCATATTGCAGAATGTCAACTTCTTGTCTTATCCTTCCATGGGAGAAAGGCAGCTAAAGTGCTCTCTGGGGTCTTTTTTTCATTAGGGCACTAACCCCATTCATGATAGTACTACCTTCGTTACATAAGTGCCTCTCAAAGCCTTCGTTTCCTAGACTATCACCTTTAGGAGTTAGGACTTCAAGATATGAATTTTGAAAGGACACAAATATTCAGTCCACAGCAATACGTATGCATGCACAAAATATGTATAGATGAAAAACAAATGAACAATTTTAGTAGGCTTTCAATTGCATACGTAAATAATATACTATATACCCTTAGATGATTGAATCTTTGGAGGTCCTAAACCTCACTCGGTCCTTCATGTCATCCCCCTGTTATTCAGCATGGCTGGATACCTCCAGGGATGGGAAACTCACTTCAAGAAGTAACCCACTGATGTTTGGAAACTGAATACTACAAAATTATTCCTGGCAGACATCTGAGAAGATAACAAGGAGGACAGAAAACCTCTACTACATACATGTTTTGAATACCAACAAAAATCATCTGAATTAAAGAATATAACAAGATAAAAAATCTCAAGAAAAATAATACATTTTAATCGAAATTAAAAAACAGTTTTTAAAATGTTTATTTTAGGTTTAGGGGTGCATGTGAAAGTTTGTTACATAGGTAAACACATGTCATGGGGGTGTGTTGTACATATTATTTCATCACTCAGCTATTAAGTCCAGTAACCAATAGTTACCTTTTCTGCTCTTCTCCCTCCTCCCACTCTCCCTCGTCAAGTAGACCCCAGTGTCTGTTGTTTCCTTCTTTGTGTTCGTAAGTTTTGTTTTTTTATTTTTTCTTTTAGACAGAGTATCACTCTTGTCACCAGGCTGCAGTGCAATGGTGCGATCTCAGGTCTCTGCAACCTCTGTCTTCTGGGTTCAAGTGATTCTCCTGCTTCAGCCTCCTGAGTAGCTGGGATTACAGGAGTGAGCCAACATGCCCAGTAATTTTGAATTTTTAGTAGAGACAGAGTTTCACCATGTTGGCCAGGCTGGTCTCAAACTCCTGTGCTCAGGTGATCTGCCCACCTTGTCCTCCCAAAGTGCTGGGATTACAGGTGTGAGCCACTGTACAGGTCCTGTGTTCATAAGTTCTTATTATTTAGCTGCCATTTATAAGTGAGAACGTGTGCTATTTGGTTTTCTGTTCCTGCATTATTATTTTTTTAAAGAATAATGATCTCCAGCTCCAACTGTATTTCTCCAAAACATGATCTCATTCTTTTCTATGGCCGCATAGTATTCCGTGGTGTATATGTACCACATCCTCTCTATGTAGTCTGTCACTGATGGGCTTTTAGATTGATTCCATATCTTTGCAATTGTGAATAGTGCTGCAGTGAACATTCACATGCATGTGTCTTTATGGTGGAATGATTTATATTCCTCTGGGAATCTGCCCAGTAACAATAGGATTGCTGGGTTAAATGATAGTTATGCTTTTAGCTCTGTGAGGAATCGCCAACCTGCTTTCCACAATGGTTGAACTAATTTACACTCCCATCAACAGTGTATAAGTGTTCCCTTTTTTCTGCAAGCTCACAATGATCTGTTATTTTTTGATGTTTTAATAATAGCCATTCTGACTGGTGTGAGATGGCATCTCATTTTGGTTTTGATTTGCATTTTTCCAATGACCAGTGATACTGTGCTTTTCTTATATATGCTTGTTGGCCACATGTATGTCTTCTTTTGAGCAGTGTCTGTTCCTGTCCTTTGCCCACTTTTTAATGGGGTTGTTTCTCTTGTAAACTTGTTTAAGTTTCTTACAAATATTGGATATTAGGCCTTCGTCAGATACATAGTTAGAAAATATTTTCTCCTCTTCTGTAGGTTGCCTGTTTACTCTGTTCATAGTTTCTTTTGCTGTGTAGAAGTTCTTAAGGTGAATTAGATCCCACTTGTCAATTTCTGCTTTTGTTGCAATTGCTTTGGTTGTCTTTGTCATGATATTTTCACCTATTCTTGTGTCCAGGATGGTATTGCCTAGGTTGTCTTCTAGGGTTTTTAGAGTTTTTGGTTTTACATTTAAGTCTTTAATCCATCTTGAGTTGATTTTTGTGTATGTTGTAAGGAAGGGGTCCAGCTACAACCTTCTGCATATTGCTAGACAGTTCTCTCAACATTTATTGAATAGGGAGCCTTTTCCCCATTGCTTAAAAAACAGCTTTATCTCATCAAACTATAGACAGCCCTCCCAAAAGTCTCCCATGGGCCATGAGACCAGGTTAAGAATTATGGTTTGAATTTTGAAAGTGTTAAGTTATTTTCTGGGATTTAGAAAAACAAGTAATTGTCTGTGTAGAAATCAGATTTGTAAAAGTATGACAGCTGCAAAACTAGAATATACTTGGCTTAATTTTTTCCATTTTTGGTGCTTAGTTCTACTCTCTGATATAGAACAGGACACATATCTGCTTTCTCACAGGCAAAAGTTTCATAAGTATATTTTTTATTAAAATTATATAACTTTTTCCTTGTATGAAGTCATTAAAGCAGGGGTGATAAAATCATTTATAGCCTCATTGTCTCCAAAATCCAGCTATTCCTGCCATCTGCATGGGGCTTTGCTGTGAGAAATCTTCTCTGACCTACATCTTTCCAGACACAACCTTCTAGAAAGTGATAATCAGGATTCTATGTGTTCCCCTAAAGGATTTTTGGTGGCCTCTTAAATAAGGAAGCCAGAAGAAAATTGACCAATTTTACTAGAGAAAGTATTTGCAAAGGTTATGAATAAATGCAGTATCAGATATTAAAGTAAAAATTAGAATATATATAATTCATATAAAGAATCCAGAAGATGGATATCATAATGCTAGCAGCAAATAAATGGATCTATAGTATAACATTTCAACTACAAAACAGAGCCTCTGGAATATTCTGTCATACTTGAAAAGGATCATAATGATGAACATAAAGTCTGAAGGTATTCAACATCAAAGTTCTCAGGCAAGATGAAATGCAAAAGGTTAGGTTTCAGTCACATAAAAAATTTCAAATCATCTTACATTTTGAGCAAATTACTGTGTGAAATTTATTATTGTAGCCTATTACTCATAATAGTATAATTTGTGTTCACAGTTGGACTGTATCTTAATGGACAATCATATCTCATTACTGGTAAAAATTCAAAACTAATAGAATTGTGATGTACCCTTTGTACCAGTGAAATTAGTATTTATAGTTGCAAAAGTGGCAACTAAAAATATGGATTGGAGAATTGATATTAATGCAAAATGTATTTTTTTCTCTGTTTAATAAATACTGAAATAATTCTATTAATGAGGAGATTTTTCTAAATGTGATTGTGATGCCTCTATAGCAATTCAAGGAAGCCAATAATCTTATTTATACAAAGCAAATTAAAAAGTCAAAAAAGTACCTGAATAAAATAAATGAACATTAATTTCTTGTATAATTTCATAATTTTATCCCTACACTTTGAAGTGAAACAATATAATAATTTAAATCCAATTCTAATTCTCAGATTTAAAAATAAAGTTAATCTACACATTGATTATGTGACTAATTGAACCAAAGCCCTACATATATGCCAGGTTTTGCAAAAAATAGACTCTGATACACTAATATATACTGATACGCTACTGATACACTAATTTTAAAATAAAACTTCTTTGTTAAAGTTATATATACTTGATAAAACATATATTCATCTTCTGAAAAACTACTTTTTTTTCTCTTTTTGGCCACACATACATATGCATTAAAAAGTGAGTGAGGGCAAGAGAAACATATGATAAATTCAAAGAATCACAGAACCAAAAGGAAATCTAAGTAAACATCACAACTAGGATCATAAATACATAGAAATGTCTGTAGTAACCCAGTGCAGAGGGGTATAAAGCACCAGGTGTTTAAACTCACTTGACCACAAACCCATAAAAGGCAGCTGCTCCTTTGCTGCAGCCGATTACGTCATGCAGAAAAGTGAGACACACAAATGTCTCCATCACCCTCATGCTGGTTCATTGTTTATCTTTGTAGAAATCAGCTTATGTTTTTGAAAAAAATTCCTCAGTGGATCAATACCCTGCAGACTAAACAAAACGTGCCCACAAGCTGTATTTTTTTTTAGAGGCTGATGGTTTACCACCTCTAATCCAGACAAGTCCCTGGCTCATATAACTCACTTTCCTAATATAAATCTTCTGGGACTAATACTAGTAGCATTATCTTCATCAGCTATCGCAAGATCTGACATAAAATAATCTTTCTTCAGTTTAAGACCAATTTCATATGCCTTCAGGACAAACTATCACATTAGACTTGTGGTTTACACTGTAAATTATTTTTTTCTCTCTCTTTCTTGACCACCTATGGTCATTTAAACAAATCCCTTGAATCAAGACAAAATTCTAATAAAGTTATAAAATGGTGATAAGATTATCATTTGGTTCCTACTTTAAATATATTACCATAATGCCAGTTTTATTTGGCAAACTGGTAGAAATTACAAGCAGAAACTTTCTGGATTACAGAATTTTATCTGTTTAGCAACCAACTTGTAGTTCATACTTTTTTGATATACTTTCTTAAATGAAAAACCGAACAAGATAAATACTATTTTATATTTCTGTACAAATGTAGGATTATCATGTTGACTATAACATCAGTGTGTTCATACATTGATGCCTTCATTGACTGTCCTGCTTGTCTTTACATTTAGTGGTTCCAAACTGATTTGCTCTTTGAAGTTATCTGTCTATTAATTAGGCTTTTCTCTTCCACAGTGTCCCTACTAGTAGTTAGCAGTGTGGAACTCTGAATGTGGAGAAACACTCCCTCACCAAGTTTTCATTTTGTTTTTGGTACACATTTTCTGTGAGCTAGGGCTACTGGTAGTACATTTATTATATCAATATCTAAAAAAGAATAAGTAGATTCTAAAGAGAGCTAGAATGTTTCTAAATAGGAGTCCTTGTTTCCGTGATACATGATGCATTTTTGAAGAGAATTGGTCTGCTTCCATTGTGTGAAAGGTGTGTGCCTCCCCAGTCTCTCCAGCATACTAACTGAGACCCATGAAGGAAGTAGGTGCTAGTAGAAACAGGACACATCTTGGAGGAAGACTGTTTTGAGAACTCATTGTTCCAAAGGGTGTGATCTTAGGTATATCACTTTATCTCTCTGATAGTTTAGAAATATCATCCTTCCAAAGTATATCACTCTTTCTCTTTGAATCTGTTTCCTCAGCTATAAATAAAACTAAGACTTTTGTACAGTATAAATGTGGTCGTGTATTTGAAACAACCAGCACATTCCTTGCACTTAGCTACCATTAAATCAGTATCGGTGTTATTTGTCATTATTTGCTGACTATGTGTATTATGAACAAGATAAGAAAGAGAAGTGCAGTGTCTGGCTGCTTTCTGTCACTGACATCTAGACTGGTGTTTTGCTGCAGAAATAAACAGCTTCACAGAACATCAGCATTGGACAAGGTAATTCTGGTGGATCAAGACAAAAACAGCACTACCCCATAACCATTTTTGAACACAGACAAAAACATACTTTTCTTAAAACTCAAAAAATTAACCAAACATCTCCCTGTCCTGGTTAATATGAAAGACTGTAACTCCTTACCAATTACGGTTTGGTGTCAATCCTAGTCTTGCCCCTTCTCAATAAAGCTTATTAAAATGCTCAGTCAAGATATTACTTCTGCTTGCTGATAGTATCCAATCCACAGCAAAGATCTGCTTCTCCAGATACTCCCCCAAATCACCTAATGTGAGCCCAAATCTTCTAAGTCTTCCTACTATCATCTTATGGATATACTCCATGGTTCCTCATGGTATATATTATTTGTCATTGCAATGAACAATACATCCAACCTGTTTAATTGCAGGTATATTTCTGGTAGTCTTTGGCTGGAGCAAATACCAGGCAAGTTTCCAAAATGGAGCAACCCTTTTGTCAGAAATGATGACAGATAAGTTAATATCCATGTGTCTTAGTCACTGTGTGGGTCAGAATCACTTCATTAAAGATAGTATATCTTTCCAGTTAAATGTCATAAACGTAGTTACCAGAGATTACAGTAAGGTAATATTAAGCTTATCATTTTTTCTAGCGAAAGTATCAGATATAGAAATCCATTTCCACTCTCTTATATATATGAATTAGAGATCAAAATAATCAATTTCTTTTTATTTTTCACTAACGCAAGCAAGATGCTAGCAAAATGGAAAAAAGTCATCAAGTTTAAACCTTTAAAGTGAGAATTTTACAGTAAAAAGTAAAGTTTAGAAATAAGGTTACTAACACTATAATTTAAATTCTAACTTAAGAAATGAATATACTTTAAGAGGAAAAGTATAAATAAGGTTAATTTTAATTTTAGTGATAATTTAGTTACTACAATCATCAATAAGTATGAAAAACTTAGAGCAGAACCACGTAAATTATAAAATATAGGCTACACTGGGGCAAAGCCTTTAATTAGTGAAATAGTAATAATGCCTTACATCAACTGTGTAGGGATTATCTGCTAGGAACTATTTCACATGCCTTACATGGAATATCTGAATTAATTTTCAAAACAACCGTTTGAGTTAGAAGTTATAATTACCTCCACTTTACTAGTAAGGAAGCCAGAGCTTAAATAGGTTAGTTAACTTATTGAAGCTTATATAGCTTGATGCTAGAGTTAGAATTCACACCCATAAAATCTGATGCTAGAGCCACTTGCTTAATTAAGAATCACTTTTGAACTTCTCAAGAATTCAAATATCTTCTAGAAACATCTTATATTCTCACACACAGGTAACTCTGTATACAATCATAGGGATTTTAAAACTTCAGAGAACCAGCTCTTTTGAAACAACATTAAATCCTCTCAAGAAGTCAGAAAGTGACTACTCTGTGAAGTTGTACAACTTACAGGCTGGTATGCACACTTCTGCCTCACTGGCTACAACCTTATTAAATACATTTGCAATCAAGTTAATTACAGATATTCCTCAACTTACGATGAGGTTATGTCCTGACAGAGCTACCATAAATTGAAAATATCATTATGTCGAACCTACACAACATCATAGCTTGGCCTAGTATATGGTAAATGTGCTCACAACATCTACATTACCCTACAGTTGGGGAAAATTATGTCACACAAAGCCTCTTTTATACAAAGGTGTTGAATATCTCATGTAACTTATTAAATACTATACTAAAAGTGAAAAATAGAATGGCTGAATGAGCACCTGAGGTACGGTTGCTACTGAATGCATTTGCTTTCACACTATCATAAAGTCAGAAAACTGTAAGTCAAACCATCTCAAGTTGGAGACCATCTGTATAGGTCATGCAGCACATGATCTTCAATGAAAATTTGATGTTAGGACACATGAGTGTGAGTTCTAATGCTATTCAAGTTAGTGAACGAGTCAAGTAATCCATACTTCTTCAGAGGTGAGTAAATTGGAAAAAAGAGTTAGCAAAATGTTTAAGTTCAAATTTGGATCTAGGAAGCAATGCACTGCCTAATAACTGAGATTCTCTTTTTAATAATTAGATGGCTATAGCAGAGAGTATTTTTAAAATATAGTAAGTTTTGAGCCAGATTAGAAGTAAAAATGGAAACTAACTGGAGAGATATGTAGTAATAATAAATAAAAACTTAATTTAAACATGCAAAATCAATATCCTGTGATGAAATGGGGTCATGTTCATTTTTGGGAATGACCACTTGTTACCACAATATGCAGCAGGTATAACACCACAAATGTACCCTTCAAAAGAGGATGGAAATTTATTTCCCATTCAGTGATTACAACACATTGAAGACCTTTTAAAAAATGACTATGGTGCTACACACAATTGGTATATTAAAAATAAGTCAGCCAGAACACAGTTCACCATCTGTGAGTTACCATTCACAGAGAGTAGGGTAGAGATTTATGCATGACTTGTAGAATCTACCTTTTAACCCTACAGTTACACCTCCTGGTTTGATCACATCCAAGTGTCATTCAAAGTACATTGGTCATAGGCAAGTATTACTATGTATGACCTTATGAAACCAGTAAAAGAGATACGATTAGGATTGCTTTGTTTCTCTGTGTAGAGCTAAGAAGTTTAGTTTTGCAAAAGGTTTCAGCCAAAATTTCAGAAGCTCATATTATACTTTAAGAACAGCAAATTGCCTGAAGCTCGCATTAGCAAATTCTTCATCATGAGTTTAAAAATGCTTCTGGATTCTACACCTTTTTACAGCTTTCCTAGATTTTTCACGGACCATAACTTTTCTCATATGTTGAGCTAAGAATTTAAAAGAAACTATGTCTCGCTAGGTTTGCAAAGCTTTAAATAGGCTCAGTTTAATTTGATGAAGTAGGCAAAGGTAGTTACATCAACGGATATTCTATGGTTCATTACATTATTCTCACTAGAAATAGGATTGTTTTATGGGGTATAACCTCTTCACTGTAAGACCATAGACTACTCTGTCTGATAAAGCTTAAGTGAGTCACTTGGGTATGTTTTTATAGGTCCCTAAATAAAACAGTTTGTTTTATTTATTTTCATTTGAAATTTTATATATATATATATGAAGTGCCTACAAATAGGACTATACTGCATAAACAGTCCAGTGGAAACATGAGAGCCAAATTCAAAACTTACTACTATTGCCATAATAGTTGAAATATAATAAAATGTGTTTATATAGAATTTTTATTCAGAACTAATTGACCAGGCATAGGCTACCATGAGAATGTTTCAACACTCTAAAACGAAGACTGGAAAAGGGAAGGCCATATCTGGGGAGAGTTTTCGTATCTCTTCTACAAACAAAAATAAAATATTGTTTGTTTTAGTCATCCTGTATTACTGGTAGGTGCAGCAAACTGGAATCACCAAGTCATTACATCTTTACATTGAAGGTCCAGGTAGATTAGATCTTGTGTACAATTTTCCTCAGGAGTGCTTTCAAAGTCAAAGGTGGTGATGGGTAAGAGAATTCTGAATATATATCTAGCAATTTTAGAGGTCATGTTTTATGAACACCATCCCATCAGAGACATCATTAATGCATGATTCCACCTAGATCACAATGGCACACAGGTGAAAGAAAACAACAATCATTTGTGGGGAAATGCTGCTCTCTCCCCAAAGTTCTCACACTTTCTGCTCCTATTCATTTGGTACCACTTTCACACTGATTCGTGTTGCTCAGATGAAGGTAATGCTATTTGTGAGGCTACCTTACTCCCCTCCAATCTCAAAGTTTACATGCTGGAATTGTCTGCTTTTAAGATCACTCTGCGGGATTTGTTTAAAGGAAGAGAAAAGGTACACATTGCCTTTGTACCAGAGGTATTTATGTTTCAGAAAAATATCATAAAATAAAACTATAAGTTGATTACATAAATGATGAAACAGTAATTTGATTTCCTTTAAGTCATGCTGTGTCTTAATAGAACTAAAATAATTTGATTTTTTAAAAGTAAATTTTTGTCCAACATAGCAGGAAAAAAACAAACAAAATATTATAAGAACAAATGAGCTCTGTGCTTTTGATATCTCATCCTGAGTCTCCAAGTGAATTTCAGGGTCCTGCAGCAGGAAGATGGGATTGATTACAAACTGGGCACAAATGCTGTATTTGCAAAATCATCCATTTCTTGTACAAATAGCTGCCCCATTTCCTGTGAGACTTGGCCAAGTTACCAATTAGTTCCAGTTACCTACCAATCAGATAGCAACGAAAAGAATCTGGAGTGAAAAAAAAAAAAAAAAAAAAAACTATAAAAACAATATGTGTATCTATCTTAATGTGACAATCTTTGTATATGTTTAATTGAAAATATTTCTCTCTTTGCTGCACCAACTCCCATATTTTTTAACTTTCAAACTGGAGAAACTGCTGAGCAAATGGCCTTAATTAACTGAATTGCACTTTAGTGGAGCTGATGAGTACTTAGCACTTTTAAATTTAAAAGTCTCTCAGTATCTAATTTCATTCTCTAGGGAAAAGTGTTTCTAGTCTGACAGTTGCATTATTAGAGTTACTACTGGTATTTCTGCAGTTATGCTTTGTAATCTGAGATCATTTTTTCTCAAAAACTTTTTACATAGAAAAAAATTTTCAGTTAAAATATAATTTATTATTTATACTTAGGACATGAGTCGTTAATTGACGTATCTTTCTCATGTGCGTGAAAGCAGGCTTTGCTGAAATAATTACATAAAGAGATATTCATGACAGCTACGAGGATATCACTGAAATAGTTTGTTGACTAAAACTGTTTGTTCCAGCATTTCCTCTGTCAGTGTTTCTTTTGTAATACTCATATTACCAAAGAATGCAAAAAGAGTCCCTATACCTGTGTACTAAACCAAAAATAAGCACAGCCTAACATGTTTTAGTCATCTATCATTTACTCTTTCAGTATGCAAAATTAAATAATATCATTATTTCCTTTGTTTGTAATGTTATACAATGATGGGAACATCAGCACTAAAGACAAGACAAATGTACTAGAGGTCCTCTTTCCTGTTAATTTTGAAAGGCTATTAGGTATTATTCAAAAAATCTATCATTTAGTTTAAAAACAAGTACTATAATCATTTTATGAGCATACGCTTGAATATTAACATTTAGTTCTCTTGCACACCATGGTAATTTCTCCATCAGATGTTGGCTTAAACATCTTTCACATTAAAAATAATAATAAACCTACCTCTTTAATGTTTCCTTTGGGAAATGAAATGGCAGATGAAGAGGATGTGAGAACAATGACTATCATACATATTAATATGAGATTGTCCTTTTTATGGCCAATGAACTGAATAGTTTTGTCTGCTATCTTGCAATTATGAAAGTATTCTCCATATAATGCGATTTCTTATGATGTGCATTATAAAGTGCCTGTTCTATTAACTGATGAGAGCTAACTGTGGGTACAGTTTTCTTGTATAAGCACTTTGCCAACATGTTTGCTTTCAGTTAAACTTTAATTGTTGTTGATATAGGGAGTCTGGTGTGCACAACTTCAGCCAAAGAAGTTTTGAGAAATTTATTTAAATTTATCCAAGAACATGCTCTTTTCTTGGTGATCAGTAACACGGCAATTAAAGAATAAAATACAACAGATCATTGTGACCACTTCCTAGATTAGTGAGACAGCCTAAATCCCCATTCACATTATAGAACAGATGTGAAACCAGGCTTTTCTTTTTAACTTTTTATTTTTTCGTAAGTTATTGGGAATACAGGTGGTATTTGGTTACGGAAGTTCTTTAGTGGTGGTCTGGGGAATTTTGGTGCACCCATCATCCGAGCAGTACACACTGCACCATATTTGTAGTCTTTTATCCCTTGCCACCCTCCCACTCTTCCCCCCAAGTCCCCAGAGTCCATTGTATCATTCTTATGCCTTTGCATCCTTATAGCTTAGTTCCCACATATCAGTGAGAACATACGATGTTTGGTTTTCCATACCCGAGTTACTTCATTTAGAATAATAGTCTCCAATCTCATCTAGGTCACTGCAAATGCTGTTATCTTATTCCTTCTTATGGTTGCATAGTACTCTATCAGATAGACACATAGATAATATATATCATACATATAAGATTATATATGAAATAATATATAGAGATATATCATAAATATATATGATCTATATATCTATATATATATCACAGTTTCTTTATCCACTCATTGATTGATGGGCATTTGGGCTAGTTCCACGATCTGGCAATTGTGAATTGTGCTGCTATGAATATGCATATGTAAGTGTCTTTTCCAATCATGTCTTCTTTTCCTCTGGGTAGATATCAAGTAGTGGGATTGCTGGATCAAATGGTAGTCTGACTTTTAGCTCTTTAAGGAATCTCCACGTTGTTTCCCATAGTGGTTGTACTAGTTTACATTCCCACAAGCAGCGTAGAAGTGTTCCCTGTTCACTGCATCCAGGCCAACATCTACTGTTTTTTATTTTTTGATTATGGCAATCTTTCAGGAGAGAGGTGGTATTGCATTGTGGTTTTGATTTTCATTTTTCTTATCATCAGCACTAATGATCAGGGAAATGCAAATCAGACCTTTCTAACGTTCATGTATCCATTTAACATCACTGCCAGGTAGGAAAGATCCAACCAATGTCAATATCAATGCAGGAAATCAAGCACCTGAGAACAAACTTAGTTTGCAAAACTAGAGGCTGTTAGTATATGGCAGACCCCAGACCTCCTGTAACATTCTGTGAAACTTTATGAGTAGAGGAAGACTTACAAAGTTGAAGGTACAATGCTTAGACCAGAAAGAAATTGATATTTTGAATGTTTCCTTACTAGCCCTACATTAATTTACTCTAGTAACTCTATGTTCACATTAAAATATCTAATTATTTCTGTGAGAATGGACTTATACAGGTTACTATTTAAACAAGGGTGCCATATTCAGTAACAGAATGTCAAAAGGAAGTTTTCATGTGGTCATGGAAAGGGGATAAAGTGTCAGAAGTGAAAGAGTTAGGTATGCTTGCATTCTAAAGAGCATTAAGGAACTACCAGACCCATCTCCACATAATCTGCTAAGTTGGGAGAACTGGCCCTGCCACCAGCAGCAGACAACACTCCTCCTGTCTACATGAGCAGAGCTATGAGGAGAAAGGAAATTCGACAAGTTTTCAGGACTGTAACTTCTTACTGAGAGATTATTGGGGATGGAGAGGGTTGCCTCTCCAAGAGGCCAAGCAAAGTGAAGAGGGCACACCAAGAGCATCATTTTTGGAAAGGGGACTGCTGTACAAAAGGGCATGAATATCTCACTTGCCCATCGGAAGTCTGCTCATGCAGTAGCCTTGTTAATTTTTTGTACTCTGCCAGCTACGAAGAAATTAATTAGATTAAAATGGCAGGCTGAGGGGTAGCTTTGCATCAAAGCAGCTTGCCCAATAATATTAGATTGGCACAAAAGTAATTGTGGTTTTTGCCATTAAGTGACATGGGAAGGGTGAGTGACCATTGGATGGGTAAAATGAACACTGTTGACAATAACCAGGATTGAGCCATCTTTCCGGTGCCCAAACTAATAGTACACCTGCTACTAATTAGGTGAGGGGCTGCCAAAATAGGAAGCCACTAGTTAAATGACAAGAAGCAGAAAAACAAGAAAATATCAAGCCAGAGAGGATCTTTGCTGTGAGCCATGAGTAAGTCAGAGAGACAACATGTGAGGACACAGAGAGGAACTAATGGTGCTAATTTGCAGGAGGCACAGAGAGGAGACTAATACACAGAGGGCACAGCGAGGAGCTAATATGCAGGGGGCACAGGGAAGAACTATGCAGATGACACAGAGAGGAACTAATATGCAGACGACAGAGAGAGGAACTAACATGCAGAGGACAGAGAGAGGAACTAATATGCAGGGGCACAGAGAGGAACTAACAGTGCTAACCATGCAAATGGCTTTTGCCCCTTTTCTCTAATTCCTGCTTTTTGCCCCAAGAATGGAGGAATCAGGACCAGAGAAGAGGGGTAAGAAAAATAAAAAAAGCACAGCTTCTCTGCATTTCAGGTCTCTCAAGCTGGGGCCTGGCTGGCATCAGAGAGAGGGAAGAATATGAGCTCTGATTTAGAAGGGACATTGATTAACAACCAAACCAAAATGAACTTGACTAGAAAACCAAAAGATCTCTGTGTGGGAAAGGGAGTTTCAACAGAACGTCTTTGCAAATATTGCCTGCAGAAATAAACGAGTTATGTCTGAGCCCCACCAAATTAATAAACTGGTTTCACAAGTAATCTTTGACCAGTTACTCAATACCACCGAGCTTCAAAACTGGGCTACGTCATTGAAACACTGAGGTGCCAGTACCCCACCTTTATACATTTATTCCATAATCTCTATTAACTGCATATCATATGGCTGATGTTCTTCAGACACAATGCTGATATATATGGTATATATGATTAGAGACTGGCAGTTCTATTATATGGCACTGCAGAAAGTTAGCGTCCTTCATCAAGTAAAAACCTTTAAGAAGTCAAAGCAAGGTAAGGAACATCCATCATTATTTTCTCATGTACTATATGCCAGAAACTATATTATACACTTGGGAAAAAATATCCCAGTGCTTAAGGTGCTTACAATGTAGAGGTAAAAACATA
The DNA here is from genome assembly GCF_008728515.1 of Papio anubis. Lineage (NCBI taxonomy): Eukaryota > Metazoa > Chordata > Mammalia > Primates > Cercopithecidae > Papio > Papio anubis. Next base: position 70,872,547 of record NC_044990.1, on the reverse strand, counting down.
CACATAGATAATTATGTTTTAATTGTAATGAATGCAATGATGGAGTCATAGTTTCCATTTCATATATCATTAAAACTCTATAAAAAGGTCTCATTAAGTTTCAGTTTTATAGACGATAAAATTAGGTCATGGTACTAAGAAAAGTTATATCATGGTTTTGAGTAAAGGTCTCCTTGGCTCCAAAGTCCACACTATTCTGATTACATCATTAATTATAATCTCAAGACAAAACGGTATGTCACATATCCAATTTATAACCTCAAGTTGGGCTAAGCCTGGAAATAACTTGTTTAACAAGTGTATTTGTTTTCTTTAATAATGGGTTAAGGGAAGCTAAGGACATGCGAAGAGTAATTCCATCCTCCATTTCATGATGAAATGATGAACACCCATGGTTTTTGTAGTGGACTCCTTTGTAGAATACAACCATCTCATTGTCATTCTTAATATGTTTTAGTTGGTTCTTAATCCCCACACCTTAGTTTCACATGTATTACCAAGAATACCCTGGTAACTGTCATTTGCTAAGCGCAGGGCAGTCTCTGGTAGTGACAGGACTAGCAAGACTTAGCAGGAAAGTGGCATTTTCTTAGAGTTGGATCCCTTCACATGAGGATGATTTAAGCCTAGAGCTCTAGTGGCTATCTGGTGGCTATATTTTCCAACTTTAAGGAAATATGCCTGAGAATAAGACATTAGAAAGAGAAAAGGATGTGGGTAAAGAGAAAGAGAGAGACTATATGAGAGAATAAACCTCTACGTGGCAGAGATTCAACTTCTACATTATTAGAAATAAAATGTACAGCTCATATTCAGGATACAGGAAGTGAACTATTTTATACCTAATTTCCAAGATAAATTTTCTGTGCATACATATACATGTGAATATATGTGTATATTCACACATATATACACATACAATCATTATGGCCCATAGAAAAATGAATTGTCCAAACCCGAGTCTTGGTTGGCCATTTAATGTTTTGAGCATCAAGAGTTATTAATCATCAAAAGAAAACAAACAAAAAGCATTATTAATCAAAGACATAATCTATTATTAAGTTAGAGTAAAAAAATGTGTGATATATGGCTGTAGAAAACTCAGATAAGGATATAAGAATTTTTCTTAAGTTAGTATGCTTTTGCTTAGGCTAGCATATTCTAGCAATTGGTGCAGGCCTTACATATAGTACGTGCTCATAAATCCTCACTTGATGCATTCCAAGCTGGAAAAGCTGAACAATTGAAAATAAATTACTAAACTTTTCTAGTTATAACTTCCATATTATATCAGAGACAATTAATTTATTCCTTTGCTCTCATATCATTTGATATTTCAAATATATGCCTCATGCATACAGTGAATCTAGGCCTACCAATCCTAGCCAACAATCTTTAGCAATCCTTAGAATACTATGCTAATTCAAATGTAATTCAATATACACTTACTAAACAGTGTACTATTCTTGTGCCTGTCCTCAAGGGGCTCACAGTATAGTAGGGAACACAGGCATGCAAAGTGTAATGAAACTTCATAGTGAAAACTGTAGCACTGCAAGCATAGGCAAAATATGATGGTAGCATTGAGTGACTCATTCCATTTGGAGGCATTTAGAAAGACTTCATGGTGGCAATGATTCAGGTACTAAGGTTTGAAAGATAAAGAACAATTTACCACACTACTGTCTTACTTCAGTCAGGGAAGTTTCTTTTTTTTTTTTGAGATGGAGTCGCATTCTGTCACCCAGGCTGGAGTGCAGTGACAGGATCTCGGCTCACTGCAACCTCCGCCTCCCGGGTTCAAGCAACTGTCCTGCCTCAGCCTCCCAAATAGCTCGGATTACAGGCATGCATCACCACGCCTGACTAATTTTTTGTATTTTTAGTAGAGACAGGGTTTCAACATGCTGGCCAGGCTAGTCTCAAACTCTTGACCTTGTGATCCACCCGCCATGGCCTCCTAAAATGCTGGGATTACAGGCGTGAGACACGGTGCCCAGCCCAGTCAGGGAAGTTTCTGTACCTTGCCTAGGTTTATCAGAAATCCTATTGAGAACCCCATTTTTGGATCCAACCTCAAAACTGAAACTTATTAACACCATATACTATCATTAAACTTCCCTTTAGAATATAGTTTTCTACTTGAGGAAAAATTAGCCCAGATGGAGGAACCTACTGTACTTACTAGAGCTTGTCAACAACCTAAGACCAGAAAATAAGCCTATATGCAGACACTAGGCCTGCTTTCAGAGTAGTACACGAATTTGGGATGCTTTGGAAATAGTGATTCTCTCACTTCTGCTGAAATCCCCACTCAAAAGGTGGCAAGTTATCTTTACATGCACTCCTACCTCCTAGAGATGAAAAGTCCATGTGAAAATTGATGACAATGAAGCTAAAGAATATGCTCCGCCAGATCATTATGCAAAACAATTTAGCCAACCTCATAAATCTCAACTAAATCCTCAAATAATAAATCTCTGAAGACATCAAAGATGCTATTACAAAATATAAAAGTTTAGCCCCAGATTCTGAAAAGGATGAATGGAAATTGTATGACTGTGTCCTTCATTCAGCTCAACTCTAGTACTCCATAGACAGAGCCCAGCTGGCACCAGATGATTTCAAATGGGTATTATCAAACTCTCTCAGTGAAACTACTCATCATAGTACACACTAAAATTGGTTACTATTTTAAATCAACTTTAAAAAAACATGTGAGGTAATTTTCCAATAATGTGTCTCCCATCAGCATAGCTCTGCAAAAAAACTGTAATAGGAAGACATGGCAAGGGATGGTACTTTTTATGTAACACTTGGCTAGGTTACCTTTCTCAGATAGTCAATCAAATTCTAACCTAGGTATTTCTGCAGAGGTATTTTGCAGATGTGATTAAATGCCATAATCAGTTGTCTACATTCAATTATCTCAGTGGGTCAGATTCAATTATTTGAATAGCTTTTTAAGAGCAGAAAGAAGACAAAATTCTGCCTATAAACAGCAGCTTCAGCCTGTGCTTGAGAGTCCAAGCCTGCCATTTTTGACAGCCTGCCCTATAGATTTCAGATCGCCTCACCAGCATTCACAATTGAGTAAGCCAATTCCTTTCAGCAAATCTCTTCATATAGATCATATACAGGCCTGTTTCTCTGGTTGAGCTATGATTGATACAGCAAGAAACCAAAGCCTGCCAGGGCACTTTGAACACCTTCGAATGGATTTTATCCAGCTTCTATTCTCCATGAGGTTTTACTTACTGTATGTCTATTTTTAAGATGAGTTGAAGCATTTCTTTACTGAAAGGCTACAGTCTTTAGAGTTGCCAAAATGTTGCTTAATTTTGTGTTTCCAAGCTATAATATTTCAACTTTCATATCAAGTGACCAAGGCACACACCAAAGAAGTTGCCTTAAAAAAATCTATGCGACTCTATAAGACATTACTCAAAATGACATTTCCTTATCACCCATAATCTTCTGTAAAGTTTGTAATGAAGACAATAGTTTAGCTTAAAATTTACAAAACTTTCAAAGGTGCTTCCTTAGCCAAAGACACTTTCACTAGTCTTTAGGACCATATAATCCACCTCCTAGGGAACATATTAATTATCCACCTTTGATCTTGTAAGTAAAATACCTATGCTTTGGGATTTTAGCTGGTAATAGGCATTGCCCTGCTATGGGCAGGAACTCATGTATTATATCCTTAAATCTGGATATAATATTCTAAGGGAAGGCAACTATTTAAGGCTGCCTTTCCATAGAATCTTCCTAAACAGATTCTTGCTATTGCAAGAAAATCAACAATCCATTTTATTTTTTATCCAAGAGGAAGCTCCTACTAGGTAGTAAGAGCCAATTGTGCATACATCTTATTAATTAGGAGTTCAGTGACATCATGTTGATAGTTTGAAATCAGTAACTTTGGAAGTATTTATATTACAGAAATCAGTAGATACTATAAATCAGAGCCTCCCATTACTGCTCCCAGCTATGGAATAGGCATATCAAGGGTAAGAGTTCATTTTATTAAATCTCGTCCAATTCAAGGCGTGATACATTCAGGTAATAAGGAATCTGAACTCATAAAAGAAAATATTACCCTATTTCTGAAAGTTTCTACTGGTTTATAGCAGTGTGATTTTTAAATCAGGTTTGAATCTATACCATGGTTTCTTTTGGCTAAAGGAAGAATTTATCAAGTTTGATTCTATAGTTATGGAGAGTTAATAAGATTCAAAGCTCAGGTTTTGTTTCATTTGTAGAATATGACAACTCAAGGTCAAAGTAGTATGCTATAATATTAATAGAATTATTGAATAATTCCAAGAAAATGTGAATGGCATTTTAGTAACTATATCCAGCAACATTATACCAATCATATTATTATGAATTATTCATCAGTTTTATGAAACTAACCATTCTACCTACACTGTTAATCAGATGAAAGGACATTATTGTGACCTTGGCTAGTTGTGGCAGAATTTGTCCCTTTTAGAAAGAGTAAAATGAAACTAGCTGGAGCTGATTACGATTAATCTATATTGAAATTTTCATTAGAACGGATGTTGTGATGTATACAATTTCACTTTTATAACCTTCGTGCTTTGCTGTAAAAGAATTTTTCCATGAGATGTGTTCAACAACAGAATATTTTCAGGGAGATGAATGCCTGGAAGGTAGATAGTGATTTATAATAACAGAGTATGAATAAAGCATCCACCAGAAAACAAAATACAAAGATGAAGCTTCCCAAGAAGTTTGGACTCAAAGACCCAGGAGTTCTCCCTCAGCTTCTCACGTGAGAACTTAGAATCATTATAGGATGACAAAGATAGAGAGTAGCTGTTGGCAGGATTTACTGGCTTCAGTTGGTTCAGTGGACAATGGCTAGCATTTCTACAGAGAGAACATGAATCTATAGTTTATGGAGAAATACTGGTATCAATCACATAGAAATCTGCAACAGAATATTAAAAGCAGTGCACATTAGCATAACAAATATACTATCCACTTTTCTATTTTTTCACACTAATTATATATGTGATTTAACATAATAAAACTAGAATGTGTTTTAGATATTCATGTGTTGACCTAGCCAATTGTGTTGACACTTGTACTTTGTGAAACCTGGAGAAAGGCATGTTAAGGGATTACTCACATGTAATCTATTAGCTTTGCAAATGGGAACCAAATAATATATATACTTAAATAGCTACCCTAGGTTTAACCACCAATTACTATTTACTACTTACATTGTGAAATAAACAGTGTAAATATTCTGCTTCCAAATAATTCCAAAGTGTTATAATTTATATCAGATATTATCTACAAACTTTAAAACAAGGAGCAGACATGTTATAACGATGGAGTTATCTCCTTGTTCTATAACCTAATACAGGCACAAAAATAGTAACTGAAAATGTTCATGGAGTTCACCTAGTTCAAATAGCTTTTCTTAACAATGGCTGAAGTGATCTTTAAGCCTGAGAGTAATTACTTGAGCCCACACTACTCAAACAATATTTTTCCTTTTTAGTTTCTCTGTCTCCCAATACAATTGACCTCAACACAACAAAGACCATCTACAGAAAAATAGGACAGAAATATAACAAGGTCAAGGTTGTGGTCACATATTTGGTATGTGGTATTTAGTGGATTTACTCCTACCTCAAATATTTTCAGTCAAGGGAAGTGGAATCCAATGAATAAAAAATAAATTATCTGATCTATAATTTTCAAATATCACAACAAACTGTAGTTTGACTCAAAATAATTCTATTTAATTGAGGGGAGTGTCACTGATATCATAAAAAGGAAGTATAAAAGTCTTGGTTAATATTAGCCATGTTTTTGAAAGATGAAAGTTGTTTATAGATATTTATAATATCCTGAAATAATCCACCAGATTTTCACATTTTAAAAATTATATAATATTCTATTTCACAGAGGATAAACCTTTTGCTAAAAGTTTGCAATCTAGGGTCTTAAAAAAATTGAAGGCCACTGCAACAGTATTCTACTGCTGCAGTAACAAATTACCACAAATTTAGCCTCTTAAAACAACCCTCATTTATCATCTCATAGATTTGGTGGGTCAGAAGTACAGAGGCCTCTGCTAGGTGCTCTGCCTAGAGTGTCACAGGGCTGAACTCAGTGTTGGCAGGGCTGTGTTCCTCTCTGGAGAACCTAGAGGATTTCTTTCTTGTTCATTCAGATTGTTGGCAGAAGGAAGCTCCTTGTGACTGTAGGACTGGGGCCACCGTTTTCTTGCTGGTTGTCACCTGAGGTCCATTCTCCACTTGCAGAGGTCATCCGCATTCCTGTCCCAAGCTCCTTCATTCATTTTCAAAGCCAGCAATGGCACATTGAGTTTCTTTTATTATTTGAGATCCTGCTGCTATTTCTTCCATTACATCTTTCTGACATCCATTGATACGGTTAGGATTTCTGTCCCCACCCAAACCTCATCTTGAATTGTAATCCCCAGGTGTTTAGGGAGAGACCAAGTGGAAGTAATTGAATCATGGGGGCATTTTCCCCCATGCTATTCTAGTGATAGTGAGTGAGTTCTCACCAGATCTGAAGGCTTTATAAGGGGATCTTCCCCCTTCGCTCAGCACTTCTCTTTTCTGCTGCCTTGTGAAAAAGGTGCCTTGCTTCTCTCTAACCTTCCACCATGATCAAAAGTTTCCTGAGTCCTTCCCAGTCATGCAAAACTGTGAGTCTATTCAACCTCTTTCCTTTATAAATAATCCAGTCTTGGGTATGTCTTTATTAGTAGTGTGAGAACAGACTAATACACCCATATTTTTTATCCTCTCAAAGCATATACTACTGCTTTCTTCTTCCGTTTTACAAGTCCATATGATTTCACTGGGCCAACCAGATAATCCAGGATAATCATTCTAAGATATCACCCTAATTTATTAAAATCCTTTTGCCATGTAATGTGTCATACACAGAAACACCACCAGAGGATAAAGAATATGGAAGCCAAAATCCTGCCTACTATACTTAGTTCACAAATAATGAAATAACATACAAAATGCAAGGAAATAAAATGCTAAACAGTTTTTGGTGATGAAAAACAAGAAGAAGGCCTTTTGTCTGGTTTGGTTTAGTTTTTGGACATGGTGTCTCACTCTGTCACCTGGGCTGGAGTGCAGTGGCATGATCACTGCAACCTCCACCTCCTGGGTTCAAGCAATTATCCCTGCTTCAGCCTCCCAAGTAGGTGTGACTGCAGGTGTCTGTCACCACACAGAGCTAATTTTTGTATATTTAGTAGAGATGGGGTTTCACTATGTTGGCCAGGCTGGTCTAGAACTCCTGACCTCAGGTGATCTGCCTGCCTCAGCCTCCCAAAGTGCTGGCATTACAGGTGTGAGCCACCCACTGCACTCAACCAAGAAGATCTTTACCAAAAGAAATGTGTGCTGAAATATAAGTTTTGGTGTTTAAGAAAACAATTTGAATTTCCAACAAAATATAATAATCATATAAAACATACCTTGTAAAAAAAGTAAACTCTTTTGGGTAAAAATACTCATGATACACTCAATGTACTATGTATAGTAGTTGCCTTCTAAAAGAGCAAAACATCTAAACAAATCCCTAGTAAATGGAAAATTCACTATTTTTTTCAATCATATTTGGAAGTGACTGAGTTAAATTTTCATATATTTTTTCCATTTAACAGAATATTAGATAGAGATGATTGACAAGTTTTTTTTTTTTTTTCTGTTTCTTTGTATCTTTCAATCTTTAAAGCAAACCACTAACGTCTTGGTTTTAGAGAAAACTAAGTAGGTGGAGGTTTTAGCCCATATTAAGGAATCACCAATTTTGCTGACACAATAGGCTTGCTTATCCCATCAAACAGGAACTCCAACGTATTATTTCTCTGTAGATTTTACGGTTCAGAAACTACAAACTTATTGACCACATTATGGAAAATAAATTAAGCAGTTTCTGTCAAGACTCAGAAGGTGAATAATGCAATCCTCCTGCTAAAACTCATGCACCTAAGAACCAGATACTGTCACAATGGACTAGAAAAAAAAAATACATTTTTAATGACCTCTCCTAAATAAATGTCCATGAAACACTGACCTTGCAGATATTCCTGCATATTTCATCAAGAGATTTCCTATTCATCTTTTGATTGGATTTCTGAGTTTGTTTTAATCAAATTGATTTTCTAAGAAACTCATCAGCCTTCACTTGAAAGATGGTTTTAGTGATTCTAATAGAGAAGGAGCGATCTAAGAAGAGTATTTACTAAAGTGGTCTTAAAAGCGAACCTGCCTATAAACACTAATGAGATGAATCATATATAAGCGCCATACTACACAGGTTTATTAACTATTTGTTGACTTTCCTTAATAGAATTGTAGAGTTAACATTTAAAAGTAGACAGTAAATTCTTGTTGGCCTTTGATAGAGGATTTATTTTGGTATCTTGAAAAAATATACTATAAAAATTAATTCTAGTTACTATATGTAATACAACACAGGCAAAGATAAGGAAAGGAAATGTTAATGGTATGTGATTAGGCAGTAACCTGAAAGGATTTTTATGATAGGAAGATCTGAGATTTGGTGTCATCACCACTTATTCATTTATATTGACATTCATCAAGCAATAGTTCAAGCCCTATAAAGAAGTTTTCCTACAATAGTTTGTAATATTCATCTCCACTGTATCATTCATTCAGGCTTTGCTTATTGAGTGCATACTGTTCAACTGACTATACTGAATACCAAAGAGAAAACAACAACTAAAACATTAAAAACAGCTCTAGACTGAAGGAGGTGGCTCACATCTGCAATTCCCTACTTTGGGAGGCCCCGGTGGGAGGATCACTTGAGGCCAGGAGTTCAAGACCAGCCTGGCCAACATGGAAAAACCCCATTTCTAAAAAAAAAAAAAAAAAATAGCCAGGCATGGTGGCACACACCTGTAATCTCAGCTACTCAGGAGGCAGAGGCATGAGAATTGTTTGAAACTGGAAGGCACAGGTTGCAGTGAACTGAAATCATACCACTGCACTCCAGCCTGGGTGAAACAGCAAAACTCTGTCTCAAAAACACACAACACACGCAAAAGGAAACTAAATACAGCTCTAAAGGTCCATGGATGATATCATATTCACAGCTGATGTTTAACTGTCGTATCTTTTTTACTAATTGAAATCTTTGTGAGAATAGAAATTGCATCTTATTTGTTATTGTGAACGAATTTTTGTGAATGAATACATCCAAACATTACCTTGACAAATACCAGTAAGACAGCATACAGCTGGAGAGAAAATGCAATAGACTCATGCTTGACTGCACCACTTCACAGTTTTTCCTCTCATACTTAAAAAAGGATAACAGAAAGCCAATAACTACCCTTCTCCCTAGAAAACCAAAGGGAGTTCTTGCTACAAAAGTGCATATGCCTGGCTTCAGTTAACTTAATTAGTCATATATCAAGCCTTCAAAGGAACATAAAGTTAATACAATCTTTTATAGCTGTTTGAGATATATTTGGCACACGTACTATTAAATTACTATCACAAATTTCATAAATCAGATCAAAATTTCAAAATAGCATTTCCACATTTTAACTTTCAGGCTTCTTTTTTTTTTGAGACGGAGTCACACTCTGTTGCCCAGGCTGGAATGTAGTGCTGCAATCTTGGCTCACTGCAACCTCCGACTCCCAGGTTCAAGTGATTCTCCTGCCTCAGCCTCCTAAGTAGCTGGGATTACAGGTGCCTGCCACAATGCCAGGCTAATTTTTGTATTTTTAGTAGAGACAGAGTTTCACCATGTTGGCCAGGCTGGTCTCAAACTCCTGACCTCAAGAGATCTCTCCACCTAAGCCTCCCAAAGTGCTGGGATTACAGGCGTAAGCAACGAAGCCCAGCCCTATTTAATCTTTAGAGTTTTATTTCTGAGGGTAGGAGTACAGTCTCCAGTTTATTGGTGATAATAAAAGGTTTTAGGGCTGGGCACAGTGGCTCACACCTGTAATTCCAGCACTTTGGGAGGCCTAGGTGGGCAGATCACTTGAGGTCAGGAGTTCGAGTCCAGACTGGCCTACATGGTGAAACCCTGTCTCTACCAAAAATACAAAAATTAACTGGGCATGGTTGCGGGCACTTGTAATCCCGCTACTCAGAAGGCTGAGGCAGAAGAATCGCTTGAATCCAGGAAGCAGAGGTGGCAATGAGCTGAGATCGTGCCACTGCACTCCAGACTGGGTGACAGAGTGAAACTCTCTCTTACCACCTGCCCCCACCACACACACAGACACAAAAGTCTTTACTTTAGTAATTTTAATGGTTTACTGTTGACCATTCCCACAAATGTAACTGATTGATCAACTTCAGAAGAAGGAGTATCTTGGAACTCACCCACCTGCACTGTCCTCATTTCCAGTACTGAGGAAAACTCAGCACTTTGCAATTTCTTATATTTCATTCCAGGTCACTAATACTCAAGGAAAATTGTGTTTTTCACAAAATTGCCTTACAAGTGAAGGAGCGAATGGAAACATATGTTTTTAAACCTTTTACTTCTTCACATTAAATCATTCTATTTACACAGTTAGATAAACATATGTTTAGAGTTTTTAGATATTTGAGGGTGAAGGTAAAAATGTAAAATAATTTTCAGAAGAGAAAAATGGCATTATCACTAAATTTGTCATATATTCGGTACAAAATATCTCTTACCAATCTCACTCTTACATCACTGATAATACGAAACAGGTAAGAAGTAGAAACAGTTTGGATAGACAAAAGCTAAAATAACAAAATGCTTTTGTTGTTGAAGATATTGGTAAGCAAATCCATTACAAAGAAAATTCTTCATAGAAGAGTTTTATGGCAACAGGATTTTCTGTGTAAATGATCTAAGATCTTCTAGAACATCACTCTAAAGGAAAGCATCATGCTTATTAAAATTAAATATTGTTTGCATGTGATATTAAGATCATTTATAAAATAACTTGGAACATAAAATAAATGAAGACTCATGGCTATGAAATTGCCACTCCCTGTTTTAAAAGCAGATAGCTTAGTATAAACTGGCTGGCTGCCTGAGGATTTTTTTATTAATGTGATTTTCCCATTTTCCATTTTGAATTTGGTTGTTTCTTGGTGTGCCTTACTGGTGCAGACTTTGACGTGTAGTAAATAAATTGAGTAGATTGTTAATATAACCGTCCTGTCTGAAATAGGTATAAAATAAGAATTCAGTCTGGAGAAGTTCAAACTACGCTTTGAAGAAAAATAAACCTAGGTAACAATAATGCTGAAAGTACACCAAGTAAACTGCAAATTAAATATTTTTGCAATAGGTCAATCCCAAAATCCCCTATCTTACTTTTCAAATAAGAAAATTGTATTCATACATATGATATGTGCTCCAGTCTTGAAGTGTTAATGCCAATGTCTGAATAACACTATCAGAGTTTCAATCAAAAAATGAAATTTGTGTTGATGTTGAAGTGACATTTTTTCTTAAGTGCAGTGATGAATTTACTAGGCATATGAAGGAAAGTAATCCTCTATCTTTTTCTCTGACAAATATTTAATGGAACAGCAGTAGCTGTAAATGCTGGTGGCCTTAACTTTAAATTGAAATGTCAAATATAGTACCCAAATCTGAAAATATCTATTCAGACAATACATTTTTAAAATCAAAGAAATCAGAGTTACCCTTATAAAAAGATGTTTTAACATCTACTAGTGCACTCGAGATGTAAAGAATTTCAGAAAAAAACTTCTTAATCATGCAATAATGCTAAGGTTACTGTAGCTTGCCATTAGTTGTGCTTGCCTGTATCAAAGTTATGTATGAGGCATCCATTCTTCCTAGTACTGAGTTGCTAGACAAGTGGAAAACAAGAATATTTTTAAATTGGAAAATCTCTCAGATCATAGTGGGGAGAATAAAAGAGAGAACCAGGCAAGATCAGAATTAGAATATAGAGAATCTTGCTGCTACAAATGTTATTTTAAATGAATAATCTCAAAGCTTTACTTGTTGTCTTTTGTAATATCTACAATCATGTGCCACATGCAATGTTTTGGTCAACAACAGACCACCTATATGACAGTGGCCACATAAAATCATAATGGAGCTAAAAATTCCTATCACCTAGTGATGTCATGACCATTGTGACATCATAGTAAGATGCATTACTCATGCGTTTGTGGTGATGCTGATGTAGACAAACCTACTGCTCTGCCCCTTGTATAGAACTATAGCACATACAATGCTGTACAGTGCATAATACTTGATAATGGAAAGTAACTATGTTACTGGCTTAAATATTTATTACACTATGCTTCTTATGGTTACTTTTGAGTGCATGCTTTTCCCTTTTTTTTTTACGATAACTATAAAAGAGCCTCAGGCATGTCCTTCGTAAGTATTCCAAAAGAAGGCATTGTTATCATAGGTAATGATAGATCCATGCACGCGATTGCCCCTGAAGATCCCATAGTAGGACAAGTTGTGAAGGTGGAAGAAAGTGGTATTGATGATCCTGACCCTGTGTAGACCTAGGCTAATGTGTGTGTCTTAGATTTTAAGAAAAAATTTACAAACTAAAAAAAAAGAAAAAAATTTAAAACAGTAAAAAGCTTGTAAGGCCGGGCACGGTGGCTCACGCCTGTAATCTCAGCACTTTGGGAGGCCGAGGCAGGCGGATCACGAGGTCAGGAGATCAAGACCATCCTGGCTAACACGGTGAAACCCCATCTCTACTAAAAAAAAATACAAAAAAATTAGCCGGGCGTGGTGGCGGGCGCCTGTAGTCCCAGCTACTTGGGAGGCTGAGGCAGGAGAATGGCGTGAACCCCGGAGGCAGAGCTTGTAGTGAGCCAAGATCCGGCCACTGCACTCCAGCCTGGGCGACTGAGCAAGACTCCGTCTCAAAAAAAAAGAAAAGAGAAAAGAAAAAAGCTTGTAGAATAAGGATATAAAGACAGAAAATCTTTTTTATACAGCTATGCAATGTGTTTGTGTTTTCAGCCAAGTGTTATTACAAGAGTCAAAAAGTTTTTAAAAATTAAAAGTTTAGAAAGTAAAAATGGTAAGCTAAGGGTAATTTATCATTGAAGAAAGAAACATATTTTCAAAGTCTAGAGTAGTGTCCTAGGCCTTCCCATCCACTCACCACTCACTCATTAACCTGCCCAGAGCAACTACCAGTCTTGCAAGCTCCATTCATGGTAAATGCCCTATATACCTGTAACACTTTCTATCTTCTATATTTTACTGTACCTTTACTATGTTTAAATATGTTCAGATACACAAATACTTACTATTTTATTATAATTGCCTACAGTCATTTAGTACAATAACGTGCTATGCATGTTTGTAGCATAGGTGCAACAGGCTATATCATTCAGCCTGGGTATGTAGTACCCTACACCATAAAGGTCTGTATCAGTATACTCTATGCTGTTCACACAGTGACAAAATCGCCTAACAATGCATTTCTCAGAAGGTAGCCCCATCATTAAGTGATGCGTAACTGTATTTATGTATTTTGCTTATAGATTATACTTTGTGTCATTATTCACATGGGGATATACTCCCTATGACAGAGGAAAAAAGTTTAAGGAAATCTCTTTGAACTGTGTACAAAAGATTTTACAAAACTTGCAAACCACCAGTTGCTTATTCCTTATTCTCATGGAGCTGACTGGTAAAAACAAAGGGAAGCACTGACTTATAGCAAGTCTCTTACAAACCTATTTAAGATCAATGCTAAATCCTTTATTGGCAAGGTGGAAAAGATAAAAATGCCTTTTATTCATTTATTTATATATTTGATTTATTTATTTATTTATTTTTGTTTGAGACAGAGTCTGTCACTCTTTCGCCCAGGTTGGAGTGCAGTGGCGCAATCTCAGCTCACTGCAAGCTCCGCCTCCCGGGTTCACGCCATTCTCCTGCCTCAGCCTCCAGAGTAGCTGGGACTACAGGCGCCTGCCACCTTGCCCGGCTAATTTTTTGTATTTTTAGTTGAGACAGGGTTTCACCCTGTTAGTCAGGATGGTCTGCATCTCCTGACCTCGTGATCCACCCACCTTAGCCTCCCAAAGTGCTGATATTACAGGCGTGAGTCACCGCGCCTGGCCAAAAATGCATTTTAAACTTGAACGTTAAATCTCAAAAGTACAAATATGTCATAATCTCAAAATCTGAACTTAGGGTCTTCTATGACTTACGAAAATTAGGAAACTATTATTTTAAAACAAAGTTCACACCTTACGATAGCTAGAAATAATTCAATTGCCGTTGCGCATGTCTAGCGTTTCTTCAGAAAACATTGGGTACTTAACTTTATATCAAGTATAGTGTTCCTCACTGGAGAGCAAAAGATAAATTAATATATATTCAGATAAACCCTGTAGGGTATCTTTGCAGACTATTACCCATGCATTCCTCTGAATTCCACAGTATTCACAATTTCTGACATATAGTGTAGCTAGATTTTTCTCTTTTAGGCTTGATTTTCAATTTACCAATTTATATGCTTAATAAAATTCTTCTCAGCTCTTTTTTAAAAATATACATTCTCGATTTCTCTCCTAGTCATGCACATGTTTTCCTCTATTCTCTCGTACATGTGAGGAATAATTATAATCACTGTTTTGGCATTCTTGTCTTAGTTCAATCATCTTTTTCAGCTCTAAATCTGTTTATATCCATCTATCGCCTATCTCTTGAATATACATGTTTTTCTGTCTCTTTGCTTTTCTGTATTTATAATTGTATGCTAGACATTGTTCATTGCTGGATTTTTATGCCCTCTATGATGTTAACCTTTCTTCTGGCATTCAGTTAAGTTACCCAAAATCAAGCGATATTTCAAGGTTTTCACTTAAGTTTTATTAAAGCAAGTACAAATAGCTTTTGTCTAGGGTATGGGTCCCCAAAACCCCCAGGCCCCTGACTGGTACCAGGCTGCATAGCAGGAGGTGAGTAGCAGACAAGCAAGCATTATCCACTGAGCTCCCCACCTCCTGTTAGATCAGCAGCAGCAGCATTCGATTCTCATAGGAGAGATAACTCTACGGTGAACTGTACATGCATGTGATCTAGGCTGTGTACTCCTTATGATAATCTAATCTAACTAACGCCTGATCATCTGAGGTGGAACAGTTTCATCCTGAAACCATCCCTCCCTCTACCCTTCCATCCCACGGAAAAATTGTCTTCCATGAAACCAGTCTCTGGTGCCAAAAATGTTGGGGACCTCTGGTCTAGGGCCAAATTCTTAAGATGATAACCTTCTGACGATTCTATCTGGTAGCCCAGCAACCCATGTATTACAAGGTTTCTACTCTAGCTGGTGGAAACAAGAACTATTCCTAGTCCTGTGGGAATTGTTTCATTGCTTTTAAGTGTCCCCACTCCCTCACCCAGCTCCACTTTTGGTAGTTACCTCTCATGCTTCTACAATTCATTATTGACCCAAAGGCTTAAGGGGATTCCCTCTTCAGATTTCCTTTTTACTATGAAACTCCTTCCTCTCTGGTAGTCTGCTCCACAAATGCTGGCTACTTTGGCCTCTGTAAACTCTAATCTCTTCTTCCTCAACTCTGCAAGACTGTCAGGCTCTGATGAGGTTTCCCATCCTGTGCAATGGCCTGAAAACTCCAGGTAGTGAGCCGAGGTCCCTATTAATCCAACTTGGACAGAAGTGGAAGTACAAGCCATATGTTAAATAACCTGCATTAAAGTAATATTGACCAAAGAACTAAGGAGCTATTCTTTACCCCTAACAACACAGAGATTTGTTTTTAACCTGAAGAGAAGTGTAAAATTGAGCAAATGAATTTTCAAACCTGAGGAAAATATTTCCTGTGTTTTCAAGACCTTCTAAGACTTGCACCTGAGTTCCTGGCAATGTGAGAAATCAAAGGGCCGTCAAAACCTATGCCTCTGCTGGGGTGAATTATGTGCTGAAATTTTCAAAGGCAGGGGGAAGAATTTTTAGTAACGGTGGTCACAGATGAAGGATATATAACCCTCACTTATAACTGTGACAGGTAACTGGAATTTTCTTCAGCTTCTTTCTTCACAGAACAAAATCTTGGCATAGTTTGTCAAACATGTTTGCCTCCCTTGTTGGAAACTGAAAAGAGCTAGTAATAGTCTCTTTGTTGTCATATCTCAACAAGACCAAAGGATCTTTTAACCCTTCATCAAAAGTTTCATTTATAATGTTTCCATAAATTTGTCTTGACTTCTAACTTCCTTCAGTATAATAACAGTACCCACTGTGTACCAGCTTCCTTATCTATGGACTGGACACAGTTTGAAAAGAAGCAATTCTTACAGTCTAATAAAAAGGAAAATACTGCAAAATGGATGCACAAACTCACAAGCATATCTGAAACAACAACTTGAAGTTATAAAACATGGGCAACTTTCACTGGGTAAATGAGAGGATGAAGTAGTAAGATATTGTTTAATTCTTCTACATGACTTTTACCCAAGCTAAAGAGTTAATAGCAGTAATAATAGTTATTATTATTTTTGATCCTAGTATCATGGTTGATACAAATCTGCATCTACAAGATTTTTTTTAAATGTACCTAAGAGCTATAGAAAAAAATCAAAAATTGAATTTAAACCTGGGTATCTTATATTTATGTTACAAAAGCTCATTAGCTGTAGGTCATTAGCTTCTTATACGATCATCCAGTCAGGAAAAGAAACACCAAGCCGAACATTGAGAAGTAAGACTTTTCTTATCAGCTAATCCACCTATGAGTCATTACATATAATTTTGTAATCTGTTGAGGTTTTCTTGAGCCAGATATTTGACTTCTGTTTATTGATAAACTATCAACACCCTCTTTCTTCTCAGGCAGTCTTTCCACTCCTAAAAGGCAAGAATGTTACCCTCGTCTTTAGCTGCCCACATCTCAGTACTCAAGTGCTCTGTGATGGTTGATCCTCCAAACCCACCCACTAAGTCCCATTCTCCACTCCACCTCAGACATTGAGACACCAATAGGCAGGTGTTTGGGAACAGAAAAACCTTTCTTACCCTCTCAACTCACGCTCTCTCATAAGCCTGCTAGATTTGATCACCCACAGGCTGGCTCTTGATCAAAATCTAGAGCCATATATCTTAAAGCAACTTACAGACTTTTGAATTTAACTACCCTTTTTAACTTTCCAGAATAGGAGGCCAAGTCAGAGACAAGCTAAATGACTGGTTCCAGGTAAGCCAGCAATAGGATTGTCCAGATAGAAGTCAAAGTTACATCTTCTAATTCCAACTCTAATTCATAATCCCCCCCACCTGACCCACAAGATGTTTCAAGCTGTGGCATGTAGACTTCATGTGACCAAAGGTTTTCTTTAGCATCCATTGTTTTTCTTTTATTTGAATTAGCAACCATTTTTTTTTTAAAAAAATTAAGTATATTTCCCATAAAAATGGAGATGATTTCCTTAAGTAAATGGCAGATCCAGTGACAATGGCTGCATTTCCACATGGCAGCCATCTGCTGCAACTAAGAGAATAGTTTTGATTTCAGTGTCCACCATTCCTTATTGTCACCCTGGCATAGAGGCTGAGTTTGTTATTTTATGTCAAGTTCATGTCACTCACTTATGTGACTAGGTTGCCCCATAGGCATTTATGTTTGAGACCTTTGTAACATACGCTATTTACTTGCTCTACAAGTGTTAATTATATACTGAGTTAATTATATACTGAGTCAGAGTATTAAAAAATAGATGCATAGGAATACTAACGATATTTGTAAAATGATTTTGTATTCTGAAACTTTGCTGAAGTTGTTTATGAGCTGAAGTAGCTTTTGGGCTAAGACTATGGGGTTTTCTAGATATAGAATCATATCATTTGCAAACAGGGATGGTTTGACTTCCTCTCTTCCTTCTTGGATGCCCTTTTTTTCTTTATCCTGCCTGATTGCTCTGATCAAGACTTCCAATACTGTGTTGAATAGGAGTGGTGAGAAGGGCCATCCTTGTCTTGTGCCAGGTTTTAAGGGAAATTCTTCCAGCTTTCACCCATTTAGTATGATGTTGACTGTTGGTTTGTGATTTAAGGCCCTTATTAATTTGAGGTATGTTCCTTCAATATGTAAATTTTTGAGAGTTTACAACATGAAAGGATGTTGAATTTTATCAAAACCTTTTATGCGTCTATTGAGGCCATCATGAAGTTTTTATCTTTAGTTCTGTTTGTGGGATGGATTCACATTTATTGATTTGCATACATTGAACCAACCTTACATCACAGAAATAAAGCCTACTTGATTATGATGGATTCGATTTTTTGATGTGTAGCTAGATTCAGTTTGGGTTTGCAAATATTTTGTTAAGGTTTTTAAAACGCTGGAAGGCACCCTAGGCAATACCATTCTTGACATAGGAACCGGAAAATAATTCATGACAAAGATGCCAAAAGCAATTGCAACAAAATCAAAAATTGACAAAATGTGATCTAATTAAACTTAAGAGCTTCTGCACAGCAAAAGGAAATAAGGGTAAACAGACAACGTAGAGAATGGGAGAAAATATCTGCAAAATATGTGACAAAGGTCTAATATCGAGCATCTGTAAGAAACAAACAAATTTACAAGAAAAATTCAAGCAACCTTATTAAAAACTGAGTGATATGGTTTGAATTTGTGTCCCTACCCAAATCTCATGTCAAGTTTTAATCCTAAGTTTTGGAAGAGGGTCCTGGTGGGAGGTGATTGAATCATAGGGGCGGATTTCTTCCTTGCTGTTCTCATGATAGTGAATGAGTTCTCACAATATTTAATTGTTTAAAAGTGTGTGGCACCTCTGCCCTGTCTTCCTGCTTCAGCCATGTAAGATGTGCCTCCTTCCTCTTTGCTTTCTGCCATGATTGTAAGTTTCCCAGTACCTCCCCAGCCATGTTTCCTGCACAGCCTACAGAACCATGAGCCAATTAAAGCTTTTTCCTTTATAAATTACCCAGTCTCATGTAGTTCTTCTTAGTAATGCGATAATGAAGTAATACAGAACATTGGTCCTGGGAGAAGGGTATTTCTATAAAGGTACCTGAAAATGTGGATGCAGGTTTGGAACTGGGTAAGGGGCAGAGGTTGGAACAGTTTGGAGGACTCTGAAGAAGTTTGGAAATTCCTAGAGATTTGTTAAATTGTTGTGACCAAAATGCTGATAGTGATATGGACAATAAAGTCCAGGGTGAGGTAGTCTCAGATGGAAATGAGGAACTTATTGGGAACTGGAATAAAGGTCATTCTTGCTATGCTTTAGCAAAGAGATTGGTGGCATTGTGTCCCTGCTCCAGAGATCTGTGGAATTTTGAACTTCAGAGCGATGATTTAGGGTATCTGGCAAAAGAAATTTCCAAGTGGCAAAGCACTCAAGATGTGGCCTGGCTCCTAACAGCATATTCTTATATTTGTGAGCAAAGAGATAATCTGAATCTGAAACTGAAACTGAAACTTATATTTAAAAGAAAAGCAGAGCATACACGTGTGGAAAATTTATAGCCTGGCCATGTGGTAGAAAAGAAAAACCCATGTTTGGGGGAAGAATTCAAGCCAGCTACAGAAATTTGCATAAGTAAAGAGGAGCCAAATGTTAATGGCCAAGACAATGAAAAAAATGCCTTGAAGTTATTTCAAAGACCTTCTCAATAGATACTCCCATCACAGGCCGGGAGGCTTAGGAAGGAAGAATTGTTTCATGGACTGGTCCCAGGCCCGCTGCCCTAAACAACCTCAAGACACTGCTTCCTTGTCCCAGCTGCTCCAGCTCCAGTCATGGCTAAAAAGGCTTCAGATATGTCTCAGGCCAGTGCTCCAGAGGGTGAAAGCCATAAGCTTTGGCAGCTTCCACATGGTATTAAGCCTGTGGGTGCACAGAAGGTGAGAGTTCAATCTTAGGATCCTCCACCCAGATTTCAGAGGATGTATGGAAATGCCTGAATGTCCAGGCAGAAGTCTGGTGCAGGGGCAGAGCTCTTATGGAGAACCTTTACCAGGGTAGTGCACAGGGGAAATGTGGGGTTGGAGCCACCACGCAGAGTCCCCACTGGGGCACTGCCTACTAGAGCTGTGAGAAGAGGGCCACTGTCCTCCAAACCCAAGAATAGTAGATCCAACAGCTTGCACCATGTACCTGGAGAAGCCTCAGGCACTCAGCGCCAGCCTGTAAAAGCAGCCACAGGGGCTGTTCCCTGCAGAGCCACAGGGGTGGAGCTGCCCCAAAACTTGGGAGCCTACCCCTTGTGTCAGTGTGGACTAGATGTGAGACACGGGATCAAAAAAGATTATTTGGGAGCTTTAGGATTCAATTGACTAACATGCTGGGTTTTGGACTTGCATGGATCCTATAGCCAATTGTTATGGCAGATCCCCACCTTTGGAAAGGGAGTATTTACTCAATGTCTATACCTACATTTTATCTTGGAAGTAACTAACTTGTTTTTGATTTCACAGGCTCACAGGCAGAAAGGACTTGCTTTGTTTCAGATGAGACTCTGGACTGTGGACTTTTGAGTTAATGCTGAAATGATTTAAAACTCGGGAAACTGTTGGGAAGAGGTAGTTTTATTTTTCAATGTGAGAATAACATGAAATTTGGTAGGTGCCAGGTGCAGAATGATACAGTTTGGATTTGTGTCACCACCCATATCTCAAGTCAAATTGTAACCCCCAGTGTTGGAGGAGGGGCCTAGAAGGAGGTGATTGGATCATGGGGGCATATTTCCCTCTTGCTGTTCTTGTGATAGTGAATTCTTATGAGATCTAGTTGTTCAAACACAGGTAGCACCTCTCCTCTCTTTCTTCTTCTGCTCTGGCCAGGTAAAATATGCCTCCTTCCTCTTCGCCTTTCGCCTTGGTTATAAGTTTCCTTAGACCTCCCAAACTAAGTTTCCTATACAGCCTTCAGAACCATCAGATGATTAAACCTTTTTTTCTTTATAAATTACCCAGTCTTGGGTACTTCTTTATAGCAATGCGCAAATGAACTAATACAATGTGCAAAGGACATGAACACACAGTTTTCAAAAGAAGACATACATGTGGCCAACAAACATATGATAAAATGCTCAATATTACTGATCATTAGAGAAATGCAAGTAAAAACCACAATGAAATATCATCTCACACCAGTGACATGGCTATTCTTAAAAAGTCAAAAAGTAACAGATGCTGGTGAGGTTGCGGAAAAAATGGAACACTTTTACTCTGTTGGTAGGAGTGTGAATTAGTTCAACCATTGTGGAAAGCAGTGTGGCAATTCCCCAAAGAGATAAAAACAGAACTACCATTCGACTCAGAAATCCCATTGCTAGGTATATACCCAAAGGAATATAAATCATCCTGCCATAAAGACACATGCACATGTATGTCCCTTGCAGTACTATTAACAATAGCGAAGACATGGAATTAACCTAAATGCCCATTAATGATAGACTGGATAAAGAAAATGTGGTACATATACATAATGAAATACTATGAAAGAAGAAGAAAGAACAAGATCAACTCCTTTTCAGGAACATGGATGGAGATGAAGGCCATTATCCATAGCAAACTAACGCAGGAACAGAAAACCAAATACCACGTGTTCTCACTTGTAAATGGGCACTAAATGATAAGAATACATGAACATAACAGACGATGGGAAACAAAAGACACTGTGGTCTACTTGAAGGAGGGGTAGGGAGGAAGAAGAGTATTAAAAAAAATAACTCTTGAGTACTAGACTGAGTACTTGGATGACTAAATAATGTATACAACAAACATCTGTGACACCAGTTTACCTACATAACAACCCTGCATATATACCCCTAGACCTAGAGCAGAAAGTAAATAAAAATTGGTCCTCTCTTCCTCTTCTCTGAAAATGACATTTTCCTCCTCCTAATTTCTTGGGCTGAATACCACAGTCATCTCAGACTTTCTGTTTCACTTACACCTATATCCAAACCATCAATAAATCTTTTTAGCTTTGTCTTTAAAATACATTCAAAGGCCAACAACTTTCCACCACCTCTCCAAGTAGGGGGTCTGGTCTAAGATACTATTATTTCTGATCTGGAATATGTAAATAACATAACTGGTTTTTCTATTTCGACTTTTGCTACTCTGGACCAAATACTGCAATAGCACTGCATAAAAGTCAACAGTAGCTCTCATCTTACTCTGAGTTAAAGCTAAATAATTTTATTAGGGCCAGCAATGCCCACTTGGTCTGTTTCCCTCCTCCTACTCTTATTTCCCACATCTCTTTCTCTGGTTCATTCCTCTCCTGCCACCCTGGATACCTTGCTATCTTGGTCATGTTATAGACTAAGTGTGTGATTTCTCAATAACATTTGTGAAAAAAATAATTAAATAAATTAAATTGTTAATACATTAGGACTACACTGGATAGTTCTGGCCAGGTAGGACTTTGGAAACAAGAAGGGAAGTTATCCATTGTAAGAGAAAGAAAAGCCCAGTGGTAGAGAATCTAATACACAAACAAACAAAAAACAGTCATGCCAAATAGAAATGATGATGGGAAAGAAGGTCAAAGGAGTTTGTGTATTCAGGGCAGTGATCATAAAGAGACAATATGAGTCTAAGTAAAATAATGAGAAACATGAGGAAAGCAATTTAGCAAAACAAAAAAATATGATAGTGTCAACAAATGATACATTCTGGCAGAATCAAATAATTGTTTCATTGAGAGTATTAGACATAGAATGAAGGAGGTGGTGAGTAGTGAGTGGGTGCTTGAAATTGAAATTTGGGGTATGGCTCTTATCGGTAATAACAAAATCTAATATATGCCCATGAAGTGGATGGTTGATGTTAATGGGGGACAAGAAATGAAGAAGTCGGCATGTTGAATTGATTATGTAGGTAGGTATTGAAATCATCAAAAAAGGAACAGAAATTATTTGAGAGAGAAATACAGTAAGGCAAGTGTCAAAATCTTTGGTAAATAAAGAGGAAAAACAGGGAGCATGGGGATCACTGTAAAAATGAGGGGAACATATGATATAATCTGATGGCATGTGCCCCACAGAGGCTCAATGGTCTGTAAGCAGCAATGCAAAGCAAGAAGGAATGCTCCCTCTCCAGGCTAGTGGTTAGGAAGACAAGGGTGATAAAGCCAGAGTCTGCAAGGGGAGCAGTGTCCTTAGGTTTTAATACTGCAGATTCAGATGAGGTTTCCTCAGATAACTTAAAATATAATAAGGTTATGGATCGCTTATTTTTATGTAGCTTCATATAAACTACTTTCTTTATTGAGTACTGAATTTTGATTTCCCAGTTTTCAATAGAGAGTTATATTGAAAACAAACCACAAAACCTCTAAGAGAACTTAAATTTTTAATGAGAATTGTTCTTCAAATAGATTAAATATATACATCTATGTATACATATATATTAATTTCATTAATAACATAGACTTTTATAACATTTAGGCATAGAGCTGCAGAATATTTAAGCTAATCTGCATAAAACCTACTTCAATCTATTAATTGCTCCTCAAGGAGGTAACTCAAATGTAAAGCATCTAATTCCATCTCCCTTCATC
This sequence comes from Papio anubis, assembly GCF_008728515.1. Lineage (NCBI taxonomy): Eukaryota > Metazoa > Chordata > Mammalia > Primates > Cercopithecidae > Papio > Papio anubis. The sequence continues at coordinate 70,848,946 of NC_044990.1, read as the reverse complement.
ATCAGTTACTTCTCTTACTCTTCTCTCCAATTGAATACCACCCTCTCTTTTACAGACTACGTTCACTGGCACTCTAAGACTATTTTAAGGCTAGGACGTTTGCACGAGTATTACATATGCCTGGAATGTTCTTCCTCCATTTTTTCCCATGGCTGGCTTTTGTGACTCGGATCTCAGTTTAAATCCCATCTCATCAGTTATGATTCTCTGACCTCCCAGAATACAGTAGCTTTCCAATTCATTCAGTAGTATGCACTCTTTTAAATCTTACCATTACCTAGTTTTATGTTTGTTTGTTTGCTTATTTAGTTCTTGCTCCAGGTATTAGAAACAATCACCACTATCATTGACTAGAATACTGCTAGGTACATAGTAAATTTTCTGTAATACTTGATGAATTAAGGAATAAATTATGAATGATAGTCTAAAATTGTGCAAAATGGGTTTTTGTCACATTACTGCTATTGATTAGTCAAAATTATCAAAATCATCTATTTAACCTGTTAGTAACTGATAAAGTGGGAAAAGGAGCAAAACTTGTGGTAACATGCTTTGAACTATTTTTAAAAGAAGTCATATTAATCTTAGTTATATTACTATTATTGTATCAATAGGAAGTAGCAATTATAAAAGAATCCATGATTTAATATGAAATAGCGTGATTTCTTTGTGGAAAAGTATATCAATACAACTTATTATCAGAATTACTTGTCAAATTATAGAACAAAAGCTTTACAGTCTACAAGTTCAGGGCACACATAACTTTCTAATCACCACATTGTGAATTACGTTTTGACAAGGTCAAACATGAAACGTGTTAAAATGTTGGTAACAAGACTTATTAATAGAATGCATGGATAAAATGGCTGACAAATGTATTAACTTTATTCCTTTGAACATTGGCATATAATGACTCCTAAAAAATTACTGTTACAAAAAAGACACGTATTTCAATTCAAAACAGCTAACTACTCTTAGTTGTATACAGTGTAAATTTTGAACATTATTAACTCATGTTCTATAGAAATAAATTTTAAATAACCTCAAAATGCCTTAATAGGTTTTGGAATAGAATAGAGAATCATTTATTACCAGGTGTTTAGTGGTAAGATAATAAAGTAAACATTTAGCCATCTCCCAAAACTGCTAAGACTGTAATCATCGTTTATTTTTGAACCTCAAAAACCAATCATTGGAATAATCTTAAACGTCTGTGCATGATATATTCTGGTTGTTTATATATACTTTGCTTTATATTTAGTTATTTACTTAGTAATTTTTAATAATAACTTTTGCTCCATAAATCTACCAGTCAAAAAGAAAAGTTAAAACAAACCAAAATTTTCCTTTCAATCCTACCTCTCCGTTTTATAATCTGAAACAAACTGAGAATCTTTCCATTCCCATGCTTGTCCTTTCCTTTCTTTTTAGTCAGATATTACTTTATATGAAAGATTTCATGATGCATGCAATCTTTAGGAACATACTTCTATATTTTTTCAAGATAAATCCATGTTGTTGTATACCATTATATTTCTTTTTTAAAAAACTCATATCATCATATGACTTTGTGGCAGTATCACCACTGATACACATTTCAATTGTTTCTAGACTTTTGCTATTGTGTACAGCACCACCATCAATTTTTTCTCCATTATCTTCCTATCTTATCTTGCAAACAGGTGTACATGGGCAGGCATTGCTCTTGGATATATACCAAAGATGTCTGGGTTTTCAAGTGCATAAATATTTTAATTTTGGTTAAGAAAATAAAACTATTTTCAAAACTGGTTTACTAATATATACTTCCACCAGTGATATAACAAGACACCATAGATACACATCTTCTCCAACACTGTTATTCCAGACTTCATATTCTTGACAATGCGATGGGTGGAAAATGGCATCATATGACTATCTTTATTAGAATCTTCATGATCAATACTGTTAATGCCTATCACATGTTTACTGATCACATGCATTTTTATTTTTGTGAAATATCTACTTATGTCTTTCGGCAGTTTTCCATTGAATTATTGGCACTTTCTTATTCATTTTTAAGAGTTCTTTATGTGTTCTTGACACTAATACTTTGCTGATTGTGTACAATTATCCAAGTTTGTAACCTAGCTTCTTGCTTAGTTTATGGTAGCACTTTAAGAATTAATTCTCTTAATATAAGTAAATGCAACATTTCCTGTTATAACCAACCTTTTTATGAATAACACATATTACTTGAATCTAATAGATATTCATTTATATTTTTAGCCATGTTTTTTGACATTTTTACATAAAAATTTTTGGTGTCAATATATGAGTTATTCAATGTTTTTCATACATCTTTCAGGTTCATTTGTGGAATAGCCCTTTCTCTGTTGCACTGATATGGCATGCCAATTTTGTCATATAATGAAGTTCCACGCAAGCATGGTTCTGTTTCTCAGCATTCTGACTGTTTCTTCACCTATGCCACACTGAGTAACCAAAGCTCAAGAGTTGTCATCCGGTTTAACAGGTATCTCATCACTTCTCTTCTTCTGAGCATCTTATATATTCTTTGTTCTTTACTCTTCCACAAAAATCTTAAAATCACATTCTTGAGTTTTATAAATAATTACTTTGGAACTTTGATTGTAATAACACTGATCAATTTAGAAAGAATCACTATTTCACACTATTGTCATCTTGCCCATGAACATGATATGTCCTAATTGGTTCTTCTAATTCGTATCATTTTCTCTGTATTTTTTACATCATAGATTTATTCTTAGATGCTTGATATTCTCTTATACAATTTTAAGTTATATATTATCTTTAATTAAACTTTCTACTTTGCTGCCTTTGTATAAAAATGCAACTGAAATTTCGATAGTAATTTTCTTTTTACATCTATTTTTATCTACAATCTTGTTAAACACTTGTATTATAAGAAATAATTTGTAGGTGGATTCTTTTGTGTATTTTGTGTAAATAACATCAAATGGAAAAATAACTATTTTTTCCTGAATTACAATCCTTATTTTCTTCTTATCTTTATTTTGGTATTGCCTGAGGTAGGGCCTTAAAAACAATGTTGAACAGAAATATTCATTGTGGACTTCATAACCTTGTTTTTGTCTTTAAACATATTGCTTCCAATATTTTAACATTAAATATAATTTTATTTCATATTTTTAATAAATATGCATTAAGTAGAAATCAGTTGCTGATAAATTGTGTTATTTCAATAAATGTATCAATTTTACCTAATTTTTAAAAATTATATAGTTGTTACTATTCCCACACTATTACTAAAATCTCTACTTTGTATGTAGTATCTTTTCATTTATACATTTGTTATTGTTTGTCTTTTCCTGATAATCTGAATAGAAAAATGTCTATTTTCTTAGGGTTTTAAAAAATATTTTAAAATAATATTTAAAATAAGTGATATGTTATTGAAATAGAAAATAAAAACTGATTTAAAAATATTAACCAAGTACAAAAATGTTTTTCATTGTGGATGTTTGTGCAGCAAAGCTTCTGAAGACTTGTAGGCTTGAGAACAGTGGTTGTATAACTTTATATTGAAATAGCCTTTTTTGTATACAATTTTAACTTGTTATTTTCATCAAAACTTTAAAGTCATTATACCATTGCCTTGTTTCCAGTGTTTGTGTTGAGAAATTTGATATCTATATAAATTTTATTCCTTTATGTGTGACTTATTGTCTCTCTAAACTTTTTGAATTGTCTTGGTCTTTTAAAAACTATTTTATTGTAAATTGATGATTTATAACATATACTTACGGGGTAAAAAAAGTGATGTGATGATTTATATATACAATGTGTAATAAAATTAAGCTAATTAATACACATGTCAAATACATCATTGTGTGGTAAGAACATTTGCAATTTACTCTTCGCAATTTTGAAATTACAGTACATTATTTTCAACTATATTCACCATGCTATGCAATAGATCTGAGCAAACAAGAACTTCCTTCTGTCTGAGATTTTGGGCCATTTGACCATAATCTCTCTATTCTCCCCAGCTTCCAATCTCTGTAACTATCTTTGTGCTCTGCTTCTATGAGTTCAGTTGTTTTAGATTCCAAACATAAAGGAGAACATGTATTTCCCTTTCTGTGCCTACCATATTTTACTTAGCATATTTCATTTATTTCTCTATTGACTAATTGTTCTGGTAAGGACTTTCAATACTATGTTGAATAGGAGTGGTGAAAGTGGACATCCTCGTCTTGTTCCAGAACTTAAAGGAAAGCCTTCCAATTTTTTACCATTGAGTACAGTGTTAGCTGTGGACCTCTCATATATGGCCTTAAATGTGTTAAGGTACATTCTTTCTACACTAAATCTGTGAGAGTTTTTTTATCATGAAAATTGTTGAATTTTGTCAAGTGCTTTTTTCTGCGTCTAGTAAGATAATGAGACGGTTTTTGTCTTTCATTCTGTTAATGTGATGTATCACAGTTACTGATTTACTTATGTTGAAGCCTCCTGTGTCTCGGGAGAAACGCCACTTGATCATGATGGATGATCCCTTTAATGTGTTGATAAATTCAGTTTGCTAGAATATAATGGAGGATTTTCATGTCTATGTTCATCAAGGATATTGACCTGTAGTTTTATCTTCTTGTAATGTCCTTGTCTGACTTTGGTATCAGGGAAATGCTGACTTGATAAATGAGTTTAAAAAGAGTCCCTCCTCTTCAATTTTTGGGAAGACTTTGGGAAGAATTAGTATTAGTTATTAAAAAAACTGGTAGAATTCAACCATGAGCCATCAGGTCTTGGGTTTTTCTTTGATGGGAAAATTTTTATTACTGATTTAATCTCCTTACTTGTCATTGGCCATTTCAGATTTTTTATTTCTGCACAATTCAATCTTGGTAGGTTGCATATGCCTAGGAATATATTCGTTTCTTCTAGGTTATCCAATTTGTTGCTATATAATTATTTGTAACAGTTGCTTATGATTCTATTATGTGATATCAGTTCTAATGTCTCTGTTTTCACCTCTGATTTTGAGTCTTCTTTTTTCTAGTTATTACAGCTAAATGTTCGTTTTGTTTGCGTTTAAAAAAAATACAACTGGCTGGGAGTGGTGGCTAACACCTGTAATCCCAACACTTTGGGAGGCCAAGGCCGGCGGATCACCTGAGGTTGGGAGTTCGAGACCAGCCTCACCAACATGGAGAAACCTTGTCTCTACTAAAACTATAAAAAATGAAAAATGAGCCAGCCATCAGGGCGCATGCCTGTAATCCCAGCTACTGGGGAGGCAGAGGTAGCAGAATTGCTTGAACCTGGGAGGTGGAGGTTGCAGGGAGCCGAGATCATGCCATTGCACTCCAGCCTGGGCAACAAGAGCGAAACTCTGTCTCAAAATAAATAAATAAATAAAATGAAAATTTAAAAAAAGACACTAGTTTTATTAATCTTTTGTATTCTTTTGCTAGTCTGTGTTTCATTTACTTCGATTCCAATCTTCATTATTTCTTTCCTTCGCCTATCTTTGTATTTAGTTTTTTTTCCTCTACCTCTTTGACAAATAAGATTAAGTTGTTTGAAATCTGCTTTTTAGGTAAACATTTATCATTATAAACGTTCCTCTTAGAACTTCTTTTGCTGTATTCCATAAGTTTTGGCACTTTGCATTTCCATTTTTGTTTGTCGCAAGATTTTTTTTTTTAATTTTATTGACCCATTAGTTGTTCAGGAATATGTTGTTTAATTTATATGTATTTGTGAATTTTCTGAAATTCCTCATTGATTTCTAATTTCATAGCATTGTGAGTCAGAAAAGGTACTTGATATAACTTCAAATTTCTTGAGAAAATTCAGACTTTTGTCCTAATAGGTGATCTATCCTGGAAAACGTTCTCCGTGTGCTCAAGAATATTGTGTATGCTGTTGCTAATGAATGGAATGTTCTGTATATGTCTGTTAGGTCCATTTGATCTAATGTGTTTTCTTATTAATTTTCTATCTGAATAATCAGTCCATTGTTAAAAGTGATATATTAAAGTCCCTTACTATTATTGTATGGCAATCTCTTTCTCTCAAGGTCATTTCATATTTGTTTTACATTTTTAGGTGCTCCAATGTTAAGTATATGTGCACTTACTATTGTTACATCCTGTTGATAAATTGACCCCTTTATCATCATATAATGTTCTTATGTGTCTCCTATTTCAGTTTTTGAGCTTTTTTGTTTTCATTTGCATGGAATATCTTTTTCCATCCCTTCATTTTCAGTCTGTGTGTGTCCTAAAATACAAGGTGAGGCTCCTACAGGCAGTGAATAATTGGGGCTTGTTTATCCTTTCAGTTACTCTTTTTTGGAGGATTTAATGTATTTATACTCAAGGTAATTATTGATAGGCAAGGACTTACTACTACCATTTTATTAACTGTTTTCTGGTTGTTGTATAGATACTTTGTTTCTGCCTCTTATGCTGTCTTCCTTTATGTATTGATTTTTTTCTTAACAAGTGGTATGCTTTGACCGTTCCAATTTTTTGTCCTACTAATAATTTTTGCTTTGTGCTTCTCTGAGGTTTACATACAAGATATACATATATCAATAACCTATTTCAAACTGATAACTTGCATACAACTCCACACTTTTGCTCCTCCCACACACATTTTACATTGTTGAGGTCAGGTCAGAATTTACATCACTTTGTAATGTGTGTCTCTTGACAATTTATTTCAGTTATAGTTTTCATCTTTTTTTTTTTTCCTCCTACTTCTTGAGATAATTCAGACTTTTGTCCTAATAGATGATCTATACCTAATAGGTAGTCTCACTCTATTGCCCCGGCTGGGGTGCAGTGGCGTGTTCTCGGCTTACTGCGGCAAGCTCTGTCTCCCAGTTTCACACCATTCTCCTGCCTCAGTCTCCTGAGCAGCTGGGACTATAGACACCCGCCACCATGCCCAGCTAATTTTTTGTATTTTTAGTAGAGACGGAGTTTCACCGTGTTAGTCAGGATGGTCTCGATCTCCTGATCTCATGATCTGCCTGCCTCGGCCTCCCAAAGTGCTGGGATTACAGGCATGAGCTACCGCGCCTGGCCTAATAGTTTTGTCTTTTAATTCTTGTTCCAGGGATAAAGTTACATGTGATCATTATGGTACTTGAGTATTCTGAATACATAGCTCTGCTTTATTTCAACCACCGAGTTTTGTACTTTCATATCTATCATTATTAATTTGTGACTTTTTTGTTTCAGCTTAAAGAAGTCCTTTTAGCAATTATTACAAGACTGGTGTAATGGTTACAACATCCCTTCATTTTGACAAAATGACAAACTTTCATTTCTCTGGGAAAGTTTATATTTCCTCCTCATTCCTAAAAGACCAGTTTTCTGATTAAAGTATGTTTGGTTAGAAGCTTGTATTTCTTTAGCGCTTTGAATATGTCATCCCACTCTTTCCTGACCTGCAGTGTTTCTCCTGAGAAATCTGCTGATAGTGACACTTCTTTGTATGTGACGGGTTTCTTATCTTTTGCTGCTCCAGAATTTTTTGTCTTTGATTTTTGGTAGTTTATTATGTGCCTTGATTAACTCCTCTTTCAGTTGTATTTGAGTGGAGACTTCTGTGCTTCCTACACCTGGATGTTGGCATCTATTCACAGAATATGGAAGTTTTTGTTAAGCCCTTATTTATTTAAATATGCTCTATGACCCTTGTTCTCTTTATTCACCTTCTGCAGCTTCTATTGTGTAAAAGCCTGGTCTCTTCATGGTGTCCCATAATTCCTGCAGGATTTTGTTACATTTTTTTTCATTCTTTTGTCTTTTAGCTCCTTTGATTGGATAATTGTAAATTTTGTTTTCCAGCTTACTGCTTTTTTCTGCTGCTTAATCACATCTTCTGTTTAATCTTTCTGTTTTTCATTTCAATCATTGTATTCCTCACCTCTAGGATTTCTATGTTTTAAATTTTTTTCTATTTTGTTGTAAAACTCACTTTGTGAGTTGTGTTCCAAATTTTACATGATTTTTTAATCCATATATTCTTATCGTTTACTGAACTTCTTTAGGAAGTTTATTTGGAATTGCCAGTCATTGCAGAGATCTCCATTCCTTTAGGGCCCATTATTGGAGCTTTATTAGTTTCCCTTGGAGTGTAACGATTCCCTAATTCTTCATAATCCTTGTGTGCTTGCAATGTTGTCTGTGCATTTGAGGAGACAGCCTCCTCTTCTGGTCTTTTTAAATATTACTTGGCAGGAATAGACCCTGGCTATTTAGACTAGCCCATGACTCTGGAAAGGCCAGTTGGTGACAGTCCCAGTCAGGCAGATCTTGTTATGTGTTCTCTAATTCATGGGGTCACTGACTTTGCTCTGATGTCAGGCGGGGCTGCTAGCTGAGTTCTGCCATCCAGCAGAATCGCTGGCAAGGTTCTGCTGTCAGGAAGAGCTGCTGGCTGGATGATGCTTTCCCTTCTATTCAGGCTAGGAAGCGGATGTATTTCCTGGCCGGGAAATTCTACTGTATGGGATCTGCAGTTGAGCAGGGCTACAGGCTATGCTCTGAGATTAGTCAGTCACTGCTTGGGACAGGCAGGACCAGAGGCTGTGCTCCTTGGAAATACATGACTGAGGACTGCCTGCCACTTAGGTGGAGGCCTGTGGTGAGCTTTTGGCTGAGTGGCCGTTTGCTCTCTCAGGTCAAGCAGGTCTAGCCTCTCTACTTCTCCAAAATGTATGGGGGTGGGAGTGTCCCTGCCTGGGCAGGGTCATTAGGTCATGCTCTGAGGTGAAGCACGGAGATTAGCTATCCAGAGACTCAACGCAAAATGAACTTCTTACCTTACTTATGAAGGCAATCAGCTCAGTTTTAAAGAGTGGTTATAAAGTCAGCTGGTATCACTGATTGAGCTGTCAAGAACACAAAAATACCAGCAAGATTCTGTAGGCTGGTCACTATGAGCTCTGCCTCCTTTGTTTCTATCTGACCCCAGGCAGTTTATGCCTTTAACCCCACTGTTCCCCATGAGTTGAGACTGAAGTGGGCTTTCGGGGAGGTGTCTCAGAGTGCTAGGGAAGATTGGATGCCTCCAGTTTTCTTTTCCCCACTGTGGAAACTGTGTGCCCATGGAAATTCTCTGTCTGGCATTGTGCTGACTGACTTCAGAGGGGATGAAGGACAGCATCATAGTGAGATCATTCCTACTCATCTGTTTTCCTTCAGTTCCACAAATGACATAGGTGTCTCAAGACAGTTGCCAAGTGTGGAGGTTTTCAAAAAGATGTGTGGTCTGTAGATAGTTGCTAGTTATACTTTCTGTGGGTGTTGGGTGGCACGAGGGATTGGAGGCAGTTGGTAGAGATTGCAGCCCAAGACTTCCTATTCTTCCATTTTGCTGATGTCATCTCCATCTCTTTGTCTTTTAAATGCTACTACTATGTGTGGGTTTTTAGTTATTTTTTCTCTTTCACACATTAGAAAGTGTACTTTATATTTTGAGGTATACTTAATACTACATACATTCAGTCTGCCTTTTATATTTTTAAATGCCAGAACAGTCATTATGATTACTTTTCACACAGTACTTCGTCACAATTTTACTTCTCTTTCTGTGATCTTTTGAAATATTTCTTTGGTCTTGGTTTTTGATTTGCTTATTTTGTTATATATATTACTATGATACTCTGAATTTATTTTCTTGAATGTTTCATGGATAATTGTTCTTGGTAATTCCTCATGTACTTTAATTTAATATTACCAACATTTTTCTCTTGATATATTATGCTGTTGTGTTTTTATTATGCTAATTTAAAAGTGCTGGTCCGTCTGTTCTTAGTTTTGTTTCTGAGGAAATCAGTAATCCAGCATATTGCTTTTCTTTTGAAATCAGTGATGTTCTCTTCAAATGTCTCATGATTTTGAGCTGTTTACTCCTATTCTCATATCATATACTCAGTCAGCTAACATATGAAAAAAGACCAAACTTCAGTCTTTGGGAAGAAAAATGCATTTAGTGGATAGTTGTAATCAAAAGTTTGACTATGGAAAACTTTCTGCCCCACATTGTTGCAAGCTGTTGGTTAAGAGAGCCTGATGCTTTCTCCTCTGGTGCCGGCAGGAGGTTCAGAACCACATACGACCCTGCCTGCAGTTGTGAACCTCACTTTGACCACTCCCCCAAACCACCATAAAAATTCCAATCCAGTCTGTTTCCTTTTGTCAGTCATTTTTGGACCAAATTAGGAAGGCTCTCCTGCCCTCCCACAAAGCCTCATTCAGTAATAAGCCTGTTTACATAATTTTGGTGCATGTATAGCATCATCAGTCTTCTCATCTGAACCAAATTTTGGGTGAAGCCCTTCTAATTCTGCAGGGTGGCCACTAAACAGTGATAGACGATGATATGGTTTGACTGTGTCCCCGCCCAAATCTCATCTTGACTTGCAGTTCCCATAATCCCTGCATGTCATGGGAGGGACTTGATGGGAGGTAATTGAATCATGGGGGTGGTTACCCCAATGCTGTTCTCATGATAGTGAGTTCTCAGGAGAGCTGATGGTTTTATAAATATACCCTTTATAAAGGGTTCCCCCCCCTTTACTCGGCATTTCTCCTTCCTCCTGCCATGTGAGTAAGGGTGTGTTTTCTTCGCCTTCTGCCATGATTATAGGTTTCCCAAGGCTTTCCCAGTCATGTGGAACTGTGAGTCAATTAAACCTCTCTTTTTTTATAGATTGATTACCCAGTCTCAGGTATTTCTAGAAACCCTAGAAGGATATTCTTCTTGGATTCTAACCTCCCCACCCTCCAAATGTTGAGGTTTGAAGCAGGCTAGGCAAAGAACTATTAAAAATTATTCCTCAATTATCTATTATCTCAGTTTCCAAAAAACAGGCTTCCACCATTTGTTCCAAAATAATGAAGGAGAGAAGACAATAGATTAGAGAAGATAAGAATGGATAGTAAGATACGCCCTGAAAACTTTTTGATATGGAAGGAAATCAAATGTTTCAAATTAATTTTATAAACAATATGTTTGAGCGGAATATAAAATCCTACATTTTATTTATATTAATGATGAAGATTATGCTGATCAGTTCAAATGTTGGAACTGTGATTTTGAAACTACTACTGATATTTTATTGAAATGTGGTTAGAGTTAGAAAAAATTACTGAAAATTTAATTTTATAAAAATTATACTAAGATCTGTCCATCTTAAAAATAGAAGGCATTATTATAAATCAAGATAACTATATTATTGTGTTTCAATACATTTATGATTCATATCTAAATAGCTTAGTTTTGCCTAATTTGTCAAAAGCAGAATTTGAGAACTCACATAATGGAATAAGTAGCTGTAAGGAAAATAAAATAGTAATATACCATAAAGTGATTTCAGTTCCATTTCAGAGGAAGGGAAAATAAAAGGAGCAGTTTGAGGACAAAAATATTAGCACAACTACAAAATCAAACTGAAAGCATTATACACTTTTTCATAATATAGGGCAATTGAACCTCACTTGCTCTTCCAAATTCTATGACTAACTTGCAATTTCCTGCTCTACTGGCCTCCTGGGATGAAGGCACAGACATATTGATCTAACTGACGGTGAAGTATCACTTTGCAGTAAGTGTCTAAGTGGTGTGGCAACAGCCAGTGCTTTCTGATAGCTACAAAGGAGGACACTACCAGATCTATCTTGTTATTAATAAGATAAATGTTGTTTCTCTGTAAATGCAAAAGAAAACAAATTATTGTTGCAAACTTCACATCTCACTATGGTATAGTTTCATGTATTATCTATTTAAATTATTTTAATTGAAATGGTAAATATACAAATATCTTACCTTGTAGATGGTGAGGCAAAATATAATTTACGGAATAATGTCCTAATAAATGAAAGGGAAGTGCAGTGCTTGGAGATACTTGTACATAAGCATGATAAGATAATATTTATAGATCTAAATAAATACCCTGAAGAGAACTCTGAATCTCTGACCAAAGCTAAAGTAATACAAAGTGGTTATATGTTTTTGGATTTGTTAGGAATTAGAACATTATCTTAAAAATGATGAGAATTAATGAAAGTGTTTTAATTCAGAGGTTGGAATTAAAATACTCATATTTTTCAAAGAATCATTTATGATTGTCTTAGACTATTTGGGCTACTATAACAAAATACCTTAAATTTGGTAATTTAAAAAAATAACAGAAATTTATTTCTCACAGTTCTGGAGGCTGGAAAGTGCAAGACCAAGACATGAACAGATTCATTATCTGGTAAGAGCCCGTTCCTCACAGACGGTAACTTATATGTGTCTTCACATGCAAGAAGAGGTGCACAAGCCTTCTCAGGTCTTTTTGATAAGGACAGTAATCTCATTCATGAGGGCAGAGGACTTATGACTCAAACACCTCCCAAAGACCCCACATTCTTAATGCCACTTCTCAAAAGAAGACATCCCATTACTGGATATACCCAAAGGATTATAAGTCATGCTGCCATAAAGACACACGCACACGTATGTTTATTGCGGCACTATTCACAATAGCAAAGACTTGGAACCAACCCAAATGTCCATCAGTGACAGACTGGATTAAGAAAATGTGACACATATACACCATGGAATACTATGCAGCCATAAAAAAGGATGAGTTCGTGTCCTTTGTAAGGACATGGATGCAGCTGGAAACCATCATTCTCAGCAAACTATCACAAGAACAGAAAACCAAATACCACATGTTCTCACTCATAGGTGGGAATTGAACAATGAGATCACTTGGACACAGGAAGGGGAGCATCACACACCGGGTCCTATTGTGGGGAGCGGGGAGGGGGGAGGGATAGCATTAGGAGATATACCTAATGTAAATGACGAGTTAATGGGTGCAGCACACCAACATGGCACATGTATACATATGTAACAAACCTGCACGTTGTGCCCATGTACCCTAGAACTTAAAGTATAATAAAAAAAATTTAAAAAAAAAAAGAGAATGTGGACATACTTCTATTCAAACTTTCCTGAAACTAAAATAAAAATCATTATTTTCATCACGTTGCCAGCAAAGATTGCTTAAAATATGTCTATTATTACCAAATTTTTTAATAATGAAGATGGACTGTAGTAAGCAAATGCAATTTTGAAAACCATGTGTTAAAGATAACTCCTTTGCTGCTTTAGTGTTTTATGAGAAAATAACATTCATTACATAGTATTTTTGATTTTACAACCAACTGGCCTATCCGATGACACTAAATGCTATATAGTACAAAATATAAGGAGGAAAATGGTTTCATTATTTTATGCATAAAAGCCAGATTGGGTTTTTATACCTATTGGGTCTAAAAGCCATATATTTGGGCTTTTTTAAAAGCTACAGCAGTGGTTTATTTTATAATCAACACAACCATTTGTCTGATTTTATATTTTATATCTTAACAGTTTGAAGGTCAGCCCTTTCAAAAATCAAACAAAAGGCAATTAAAATGACATTGTTTAAAATATTAGGGGAACGTTTCCAAGGAAAAAATTGGTAAAGTACTTGAAAATCCAAGACTATTTTTCATGTTGTAACTATTTTCAAATGTATTTAACATTTAGGTTCAAAGTCAGGAGCAGTGGCACAGCATCTGTTGTTCCAGCTACTCGAGAGGCTGAAGGTGGAAGATATCTCACTTGAGGCCACGAGTTCAACACTAGCCTGGATGACATAGAAAGATTCCCATCTCTTTTTAAACAGCCTCAGTCAGATTTCAGAAACTGGGTGTAGACACTCTAGGAACTGATTGCATTCACTTGCTTAGTGTTCATTTTTGGCTTGGATCATGAACATAGTCTTTGAATGAAGGGTTACTTTCTCCAATTCGACCTGTTTTCACCATTGTATACCATTACTGTTTCCTTGAAAATAAACTACATAATTAACATTTTCATACAACTTAACTATGGAAATGTGTAATATATAACTATTTCCTGATTGTGACATTAATAATCTGGAATTCCATCTCTACTCAAACGTCATCAAATACTAAGGCCGTATTAATTTTGGTAAAATATTTAAACATACATCTTAGTTTGCTATAAAAAGTAAATACTTAGCTAATGTGCTCATTTTCACATATATATATTTTTTGTTCATAGGTAGATATCCTGCATATTTTTTGGCCTCATACAAAGAAAAATGTTTTTGAAAATGTACGTGTGTATTTGCATTTATCATCATAAATACATTTAATTCATTGTAAAGACATAGCCAGAAAGATAATCAGCTATCTGATAATTATAAGGTGTTGATTAGAAAATAGGTACTTACTTTAAATAGAATTGTTATTAAAATATCTTGCTTTACCTGCCCTTTAATGCCTTTTGAGAATGTCATGTTCTGCAGAAACATAGATTTACTGAAATTAATTCTAAAATAGCACAGCATTTGCAGTGGTCTTGGTAATTCTCTAGCTCAGATGTATAAGCTCAGATTTTTGTATATATTCACTGAACACTTTTTGGTGTGTATGAGATCAAAGATTCTTAATCATACTCCAAATTGCACACTGCTAGCTAATTGGGTAGTTATAATACCATTTAGTTCATTTCTTAATGGAAAGTTGGAATAAACATAGCAGAAGTATAGTTATGTTTTAAAGGATGATTCTCTGTATGTATTTCTCAATTTTGATAAGATGAGCCTGTCTTATCCAAAGACTTAATGGCTTCTTAAAGATATCCTTGATTACTCAAATACACAAGGCATTCTTATTGGAAATCTTATTGAAGTAAATATGTATAACTGGAAAACGATTCCCCAAAATTAACACATCACAACATAATAAAACATTTTGCCCTGAGGACAGTCTTTATTACCAGCAAGACAAGCTTGAAGAAATACTGGAAAAAGAGAATGCTGTAGTCAAATATCATAATGTATATATTATATATAATACATAATATAAATATGTATGATACACACATACAATATATGTATGTACTAGATTCACCTCTATGATCTGTTCTTTGACCAGAAATATTTTGAGATGATCTAGCTATAAGCTATCATAAGCTGTCAAGCCATCACTTAATACTAATATTTTTAAGCAGTTTTAGGTTACAGCAAAAATTGAGAGGAAGGTATAGAGATTTCCCACATACCTCCTGCCTTCACATATGCGTAGCCTCCCCCATTATCAACATCACACACTAAGTGCTACTTTTAATTGATGAATCTGTATTGACATACATAATTGTGCAAAATCTAGAGTTTACATTACGGTTCACTGTTAATATTGTACATTCTTTGGGTCTGGACAAATGTATAACAACATGTATCCACAATTAGGGTACTATGGAAAATTATTTCAGTTCCCTATAAATCATCTGTGCTCCGTCTTTCATCCCTCCTGCTCCCCAACCTCTGGCAACCACTGATTGATTGTTACTGTCACAATTCTGCCCTTCGCAGAATGTCATATTGTGAGAATCACATGGTATGTAACCTTTTAAGATTGGCTTCTTTTAATAATATACATGTAATGTTCTTTCCATGGCTTGACAGCTTATTTCTCTTCAGTGCTGAGTAATATTCCATTGTAGGACGTACGGCAGTTTATTTATGCATTTACCTACTGAAGGGCAACCTGGTTGCTTCTAGGTTTTGCCAATCGTGAATAAAGCTGCTGTAAATATCCATGTGCCAATTTTCACGTGAATTCATTTGGGTACTGTGACTGCTGGAACATATGGTAAGAGCATATTTAATTTTGTAGGAAACTGCCAAACTGTCTTTCAGAGTACCATTTTGCATTCCCAGCAACCACTATTGATAGTTCCTGTGGCTCCACATCCTTGCCAGCATTTGGTGTTTTGAATTTTGACCATTCTAATAGGTATATAGTGGTATTTTATGGTTGTTTTAATTTGCATTTGCCTGATGATCTAAAATGTGCAGCATATTTCATATGCTTATCTTTCGTGAGGTGTCCTTTGAGGTCTTTTTCTGATTTTTTTCATCAGGTTGCATGTTTTCTTATTGCTGAATTTTATGTATTTTTGTATTGTGGGATAACAATCCTTTATCTGTCGTATCTTTTGCAATTATTTTCTACCAGTTTATGGATTCGCCTCTCATTCTCTTGTCATATTCTTTCACAGAGCAGAAGTTTTTAATTTTAATGAAGTCCAACTTACCAGTTATTGCTTTCATATATTTTGCCTTTGGTGGTATATCTAAAAAGCTTTTTCCATAACCAAGTTCAGGCTGAATTTTACCTAAGTTATCTTCTAAGAGTTTATACTTTTGTGTTTTACATTTAGGTCTATGGTCTATTTTGAGCTAATTTTTGTGAAGGGTGTGAAGTCCGTGTCTAGATTTTCTTTGTAAAATTTTGCATGTAAATCCAGTTGTTCCAGCATCATTTCTTGAAAAGACTATTTTGCTCCATTGCATTTCCTTTGTTCCTTTGTCAAAATCAGTTGACTATATTCATGTAGGTCTATTTCTAGGCTCTGTATTCTGTTCCACTAATCCATTTGTCTATTATTCTTTCATCAGTACCACACTGTCTTGATTACTGTGCTTGATAATGTGTCTTGAAATCTGGTAT
Source organism: Papio anubis (assembly GCF_008728515.1). Lineage (NCBI taxonomy): Eukaryota > Metazoa > Chordata > Mammalia > Primates > Cercopithecidae > Papio > Papio anubis. The sequence continues at coordinate 70,832,354 of NC_044990.1, read as the reverse complement.
TATCAGTCTCCAACTTTGTTCTCTTTCAATATTCTCTCCTTTGTAATTCTCCTTCAATATGGCTACCATGTACCTTTTGCCTCTCCATATAAACATTAGAATCATCCTGACAATATAAAATAAGTTGCTGGGAGTTTAACTGGAATTGCACTGAATCGATAAAGCTGTGAAGAACTAACATCTTGACACTATTGGGTCTTCCTATTTATGAACATAGACTATCTCTCCATTTGTGTAGTTCTTCTTTGATTTATCATAGTTTGTTTTCCTCAGATAGACCTCGAAGATATTTTGTTCAATTTGTACCTGTTTTTTTTTTTTTTTGGAGGGGTGGGGGGCAGTGCTAACATAAATGGCATTGTATTTTTTATTTAAAATTGCATTTGTTTGCCAGAGCTATATAGGAAAGTGATATGGTTTAGCTGTGTCCCCACCCAAATCTCATCTTGAATTGGAGCTCCAAAAATACCCCTGTGCCATGGGAAGGACCCAGTGGGAGACAACTGAATCAGGAGGGTAGGTTTTTCCCATGCTGTTCTCATGATAGTGAATAAGTCTCATGAGATCTGATGATTTTATAAAGGGCAATTCCGCTATACACGCTTTCTTGTGCATGCTGGAAGATCACTTGAGGTCAGGAGTTCAAGACCAGCCTGGGTGACATGGAGAGATTCCCATCTCTTTTTTAAAAATTAGGTTCAGTCAGATTTCAGGAATCAGGAATAGATACTGTAGGTTTTGATTGCATTCACTTGCTTAGTGTTCATTTTTGGCTTGGATTATGAACATAGTCTTTGAATGAAGGGCTACTTTTCCCAATTTCACCTGTTTTCATCATTATATACCATTACAGTTTCCTTGAAAATAAACTACATAATTACCATTTTCATATAACTTTACTATGGAAATGTGTAATATGTAACTATTTCCTGATTATGACCTTAATTAGTAATCCAAAATTCCATCTCTACTCAGACAACATCAAATACTAGACAATATTAATTTTGTTGAAGTGTTTAAAGATACATCTTAGTTTGCTACAAAACGTAAACACTTAGCTAACATGCTAATTCTCATATGTTTTTGCTCATATGTACAAAAACCATGCATATTTTTGGCTTCAAATAAAAAATGTTTTTACAACTTATGTGTGTGTGCATTTAGCATCATAAATATGTTTGATTCCCTATAAAGACATAGCCAGAAAAATAATCAGCTACCTGATAATTATAAGTTACTGATTAGAAAATATGTATTTCCTTTAAATAAAATTGTTATATTAAAATACCTTGCTTTACCTGCCCTTCAATGCCTTCTGAGAATGTGAGACCTGCAGAAACATGGATTTATTGAAACTAATTCTAAAATAGCACTTCGCAGTGGCTTTGGTAATTCTCTAGCTCAGATGTAAACTCAGATTTTTATATACACCCAATGAACATTTTTCAGTGTGTATGAGATTAAACATACTTAACCATACTCCAAATTGCCCACTGCTAGCTGGAACTACTACACTGCAAAGGAGTAACAGGAAGAGGTTGGAACAGTTTGGAGCTCAGAAGAAGATAGGAAAATGTAGGAAAGTTCAGAACTTCATAGAGACTTGGCAGACTCAGAAGACACGAAGAGGTTGGAAAATTTGGAACTTCCTAGAGACTTGTTGAATGACTTTACCAAAATGCTGAGAGTTATATGGGCAATAAAGTTCAGGCTAAGGTGGTCTCAGATGGAGATGAGAACTTGTTAGGAACTGGAGTAAAGTTCTCTCTTGCTATGCAAAGAGACTGGCAGCATTTTGACCCTGCCCTAAAGATCTGTAAAACTTTGAACTTGAGAGAGATGATTTAGGGTATTTGATGGATGAAATTTCTAAGCAGAAAAGCATTCCAGAGGAAGCAGAGCATAAAAGTTTGAAAACTCTGTACCCTGACAAAGCAGTAGAAAAGAAAAACCCATTCTCTGGGGAGAAATTCAAGCAAGCTGTAGAAATTTGCATAGGTAATGAGGAACAGAATGTTAATCACTAATACAATGGAGAAAATGTCTGCAGGGCATGTCAGAGGCCTTCATAGAAGCCCCTTCCATCACAGTCCCAGGAGAGGAAAAATGGTTTCTTGGACGAGGACCAGGGCCCCCCTGCTGTATTCAGCCTTGGGACTCAGTGCCCTGTGCCCTAGGCACTCCAGCTGTGGCTAAAAGAGACCAACATACCACTTGGGCCATGGCTTCAAAGGGTTCAAGCCCCAAGCCTTGGCAGCTTCCATGTGGTGTGGGTCCTGCAGGTACACAGATTACAACATTTGAAGTTTGGGAACTTCCACCTAGATTTCAGAGGATGTATGAAAACGCCTGGATGTCTAGGGCGAGGTGTGTCACAGGGGTGGAACTCTCATGGAGAACCTCTGCTATGGCAGTGCAGAAGGGAAATGTGGGGTTAGAGTCCCCCCTCAACCCACAGAGTCCCCACTGGGGCACTGCCTAGTGGAGCTGTGAGAAGAGGGCCACCATGCTCCAGACCTCAGAATGGTAGTTCCACTGACAGCTTGCACCATGCACCTGGAAAAGCCTCAGACACTCAGAGCCAGCCTGTGAAACCAGTCAGAACAGAAGCACTATACCCTGCAAAACCACAGAGGCAGACTTTCCCAAGGCCATGGGAACTCACCTTTTGCATCAGTGTGACCTGGATGTGAGACATGGAGTCAAATGAGGTCATTTTGGAACTTTAAGGTTTAATGACTGCCCTATTGGATTTTGGACTTGCATGGGGACTGTGGCTCCTTTGTTTTGTCCAATTTCTCCCATTTAGAATAGGTGTATTTACCCAAAGCCTGTACCCCTATTGTATGTAGGAAGGAACTAACTAGCTTTTGATTTTACAGGTTCATAGGAGTAAGGGACTTGCCTTGTCTCAGATGTGGCTTTGGACTTGGACTTTTGAGTTAATGCTGGAATGAGTTAAGTCTCTGAGGGACTGTTGGAAGGGCATGACTGTGTTTTTGTGCTTTGAATTGTAAGGACATGATATTTGGGAGCAGCCAGGGGCAGAATGATATGGTTTGGCTGTGTCCCAGCCAAATCTCATCTTAAATTGTAGTTCCCTTAATCCCCATGTGTCATGGGAGGGACCTAGTGGAGGTAATTGAATCACAGGGGTGGGTTTTTCTCATGCTATTCTCGTAATAATGAATAAGTCTCATGAGACTTGGTGGTTTTATAAAGGGGCAGTCTCCCTGAATATGCTGTCTTGCCTGCTGCCATGTAAGACATGCCTTTGCTCCTCCTTCACCTTCCACCATGACTGAGAGGCCTCCCCAGCCATGTGGAAATGTGAGTCCATTAAACCTCTTTTTCCTTATAAATTACTCAGTCTCAGGTATTTCTTCATAGCAGTATGTAAATGAACTAATACAGAAGGCAACTGACTATGTATATTCCCTACAACCTTGCTATGATCAATTAGTTCCAGGGGTTTTGTCAGTTCTTTCAGATACTTTATATAGACAATCATGTCATCTGTCATCTGAGAATGAAGACAATTTCTTCCTTTTCTATATGTATATATTTTATTTCCTTTTCTTGTCGTATCATTTGCTAAGGAAAAGGAAATACAATATATGCATATTGAGAAGGAAGTATTATGTTTAAAAGTAGTATTTCTTTCAGTATGATGCTTAAACATAATGTTCTCCATTTCTGTTTCAATATTTTTGACTCATAGCATTTTTTTTTTTTTTTTTTTGCTTAGGATTTCTATCTCTGTTTAAATTGCCCATCTGTCCTTTCATGTTATCTACTTTATTTATCCATTAAGAACCCCTACCATACTAATCGTATTTGCTTAAATTCCCAGTCTGAAAATTCCAATATCTCTGTCATGACTGCTTGCTCTGCCTCTTCAAATTGTGGGTTTATTTCTTTTTCGCCTTTTGGTATGCCTTGCAATTCTTTCTTGATAACTGGACATGATGTAGACAGTAGCATGTGGCAGTAAAAGGACTGCTGTAAACAGTTCTTTAATAATGTGGTAGTAGGATGTCAGGGACAGGAAGCATTCTATAGTCCTGTGATTCAGTCTCAGTCTTTTATTAAGCCTACGCCTCTGGACTGTGAACTTCAAAAGTGCTTCTCAGCACCACCACCTCATAAATAGAAAACGAAGGCTAGAGTAGGCCGAAGGTGGGTATTTTCCTCCTCCTTTGTAGATGATTAGAGTGGGCTGAGATTCTGTATTTCCCTCCCTCCATATAAGAGGATATAAGTGGCTGAAATTAGGCATTTCCCCTCCCCTAGGTTCTGATAAAACCCCAAGAGGATAAGCTCTGATTAAAGAGTTTCTCCTGAGTGCAAACCTTTCTAAGAACAGAACGCTCTGGCATATTCTAAGGAGATTTCTTTTCCTATCCCCACACCAGAACGATGATGCGACTTTTCTCTGATATTGACTGAGAGAAGTGGGTCAAGTTCCTGGAGGTAAATCTCACAAAAGTGTGAGCTCCATTTTGTGGGTCCCCCTGGAGTTTTTAATTCTCAGACTTGTCCACTTTGTGCCCCCAGCAATTCAACTATATTTCAGGTTTACAACCCCAGTCCTCATTCCTGCCAAGGTTTTCACTGGTGAGACTCTGCTCTGGTAACCTGTGACTCAATGTATTCACTTGTCTGTCTCTTCAATCTCTAAAACAGTGAAGACAACTGTTTTCTATCACCTCTTTTATTGATTTAATAAAAGTTGACTTATCAGTCACTCCACTTTTTGCTGTTGTTAAAACAGAGTTGTGACTTATAAGTGGAACTGGAAACCAGAAGTCTCAGCACTTTTAATTTAATGGATGTTCTAGGAAAAGAAAGTATCCACTTTCTTGTCCTCCCCTTTTCGTTAAGGCAGAGCCTATATAAGCAATCAAATTCAGTGTAACAGGGTGATTGTGAATAGCTATTTTATTGGACAATAGTCTTTTTCTATTTTTGCCTAATTTGTAATTCATTTCCAAATTATATTGAAATATTTGTAAGTGGTTGAAAATTATGTTCATTTATTTGTTATCTATATTAACAGCATTAATAATCATTAGCATATGTTGATTGCTTATTGTACACTATGCTATTATTTCTCACAATATTTCTGTTGAGTACTTGTTCCCATAACTCTAGTTTTATAATTGTGAAAACTAAGGATTGAGGCAACCACATAAGTGAATTGTCATAGGCTATATTAGTATCAAAGGATGAAACTAGGATGGGGTAAGATCCCTACAACTTTAAATCCCATGCAATTAACATTATTTTCTGTCAATCATCTTTACTCCTCACTGCTAGGAGCCACTTGTGGGTTAAAAAAACAGAGAACAGAAAAACATTACAGAAGCTTTCAAACCAATATCCTCAGTTTGTTTATTCTAGTCCCATTAAGAAGTACTATATTGCAGAAGGTACGAGCAACATTCAAATATATCCTGCCTAACCTAGGAAGTTCAGTTTAACATTATGTATTCAACCAAAACTTGTAGAAAATATGTTATTAAAAAATCTGAAGGATTTCAAAGTTATTATCACAAAAGAAATAATTTGAGAATGTTTGGGGACAGTGGAGGGGAGACTGATGTTAGCAATGAACTGTTTGGAAAATATTTTAAAGATCTATATTGCTATAAAATGGGAATACAGAGTCTATACATTGAATTGCTTCTGCATTGTTGAAAATTGTAATTACTTCTTACTTTGCTTAGTAACTGAAATTTTACCCAGTGCTCCATCTTTTTTTTTTTGTTATTGAATTGAAATAATAACAATAAAGAACCCCCAACTGAGGGCATCATGGTAAGCATGTAAAATACTCATCGCTAATACAAGTTAGAACAGTCTGGCAAAAAACTGCCACAGTGGCTTAAATCAGACTGCTTTTTTTGTTGGGAAAAAGTTTGGCTGTGCTGACATAAAATATGAAATGAAGTAAAATGGATATTCGGCACTGCATTCAGACAAAAAAACTTATATATATTATTAACCATTTTTGAGAAAAATTTTATCTCAAGTTGGGTAAATATTTATACCTGGAGTAATGAAGCACAACTAGGAGGGATTTTAAAATCTTACCAGTTGTTAACACAGCCAGTGTTTATATTGTGCTTATATTTGAAATAAATATCTCAGTCACTGTTATTTTGCTTTATAATTAACATTATCATGAATACAAAAACTGAGAAAACTATTTTTCAATTTAGTCTTCTCTTTTGTGAAACTTCAAATTTCGGCATTCATCAACTTCTCATTATGTGACAAAGGATCCAGAGACAAAGAGAAGATCCAGATGAGAGGAAATAGCTTAAACCCGCAGACGTTATTCATTTAGAGTAGAAACTGGAAGCATTTTGTAATAATTGTGCTTTAAAATATATTTTACTTTGTTTTCTGCTTCACTAAACTTAGGATACAGTCATGTGCATTAAATGATTGAGGGGAAAAAAAACAGAAAAACTGGATCATTGAAGAAATTATTCACTCAGACTTCACTAAAGACTGAGCAGAGATAATACACAGGTAATTACAGATTCAACATGTACAGATCCTTATTAAAGTATTTTTAAAAATCTATTTAGACCTTTTCTTGTTAAATTGCCTAAGATGAATTTGAAATGATGGGATCAGTAAAAATTAATTATAATTTAAGTGACCCTGAGCCATAAAATATGAAAATAACTGCCTGGTATTTTTGTTTAGAATCAATCAAGTTTGACAAATAAAAAGGATGGCAGGTTATTGCTCTGAAAGCAAAAGAATGGGAAAGAGCAAGCCACTGTGGAATGTCCTGGAGTGTGCTGGTCAGCCATTATTGACTTCGGCTCCACCATGGCCCACACCTGAGTTAGGTGCTTTGTGTTCTGCAAGAGGTGGCCTGGGTCACCTTCTTCCTAAAAAAGTATGTTATTTCTAGCTTCAGCGTCCTGTCTGGTAAAATTGACAACTCTTAATTAATTACTCTTAAATAAAAGTACTTAATTAATTACTCTTAAATAAAAGTAACACATAAACACGTTTTTAATAAAGTCCAACATTTCAGAGGCAGCTTAAATGACAAATTCTCTTAACAATCTTCCAATTCCTGATTCTACTCTTGCCACGCCAGGGAAACAATGCTAAGAATATTTTTATATATTTCTGCAATTTCCATACAATGAACCTACATACATTACCTGCTTAATGTATGTAATCCTATGTAATACGTAAGGATTACAACATACTTGGAAACTGCTTGTTAGATGGATGAATTAAAGAAATAGTAAATGAAGGCCCAACCTGCTGCAAGAAATTGTTTCACCTCTAAGATATGACCAGAGATGTTGTTATTGCTACTTCAGAATAACTGAGGTTAGGGGACTTTGGAGGACAGCTAAACAAAGCTGGTAACAGAACTCCACCACTGGCAGCCTCCTTTAACCAATGAAGAGAAGGAATTTGTGGATTAGAATTGGAGCAGTCCTACAGCTTCCCTCCAGGCTAGAATTTGAGCCTTCTCAGTTTACCCACCTATTGCTAAACATATTCTGTTTTCTCCAAATGGTGATTGATGTTATTCCTGGGCTCTTAAGTATTCAATAAGCTTTCCAACAACTCCATTAGTTCTCCATCTGACTAATTAGGAAAAGTTGGCTTGGGGCATGAATATGCATTTTTTTTAAAAAAAAAAAGCTTTGTTTGTATAATTTAAGAGTCATAATGTGTTTTCCTTCATAGAAGGAAAAGTGAAAAACATCAAAGCCTCTTCTAACTCAAGAACCATCATGGAGAGCACAATTTGTTTTTCTAGTTGAAGTAAAGCACCCCCCTTGGGAGATCTTCGCTCTTCACATCCTCATTTGATTACAGCTTGGTAAGCCAGAAGACTGTGGCTGCCCTACCATGTTCTCTTGGCCAGTGTTAATAGACTCCTATCACTATGGTTTTCTTGCCATGGAAAAACTCCATGTTTTTACTTAAATAAACTCCTCAAATTAAAGTGAATGAATAAACACAGAGGGAAGAACGACAATTCGCCTCTAACTTTTATGCTATTTGAATTTTGTCTTATGGTGGCATCAGAAACTAATAAGAGGATATTGAGATAACCAAAGTAGTCCTTGATAGGTGTTTTGAGGGGACATAGTTTGGATGTTTGTCCCCTCCAAATCTCATGTTGAAATGGGGTTCTTAATGTTGGAAGTGGGGCCTGGTGGCAGGTGACTGGATCATGGCAGCAGATCCCTTATGAGGGCTTAGCACCATTGCCTTGGTGATAAGTGAGTTCTTGCTCCATTAGACCATGTGAGATCTGTTTGTCTGTAGTCTGGAACCTCCATCCTCTCTCTCTCTCTCTTGTTCCTGCTCTTGCCACATGATGTACCTGCTCTAGCTTCATCTTCCACCATGAGTAAAAGCTGCTTGAAGCCTCCCCGGAAGCTGAACAGGTGGGGATGTCATGCTTCCTGTACAGCCTGCAGAACCATGAGCCAATTAAGCCTGCCTTCTTTATCAATTACCCAGCCTCAGCTATTTCTTTATAGAGATGCAAAACTGAACAGGAGGAATGTTATAAGAAGGATGATTATAACTGCTTGACTCCTCTAGAATACTGCACTCACTTAACTTCTGAGTCCCTTCACTCTCAGAAATTTAAGGTCATAAGCCCTGACATGGTTTGTGGCATAAGCCAGTAGTGGGTGAACCTAGAAGAGAGTGAATCAGGAGTTGCTTGGCAGCTGAGCAAATAAATTCAAGGAGGAGGAAATGAAAAGCAACATCTGGTGGGGGAAAAGCACCATGTCATTGTTTTGGAAGTCCTAAGTAGAGAGTCAGCTATGGATTAAAAACAGTAACAATGAAAACAACTAGCCCCAAACCACATATATATAGAAAACACCACAAGGACCAGAAAATTTGCAATAGGTACAGGCGCAGAACCTAAAGTAACACCCTGAAGTGTGGAACTTCAAGTGACAAGCCTTTTTGATTAACATTATTCTTTCCATGAGTGTGGAGTGATGCGAATAAATTGCAAAACACGTGGACACCTTGGGCTAAGTCTCCTCCTGCTCCCGGTTAGTTTCAGGAGCACTGTCTCTGGTACTTTGTTCCTTGTGTCATTTTGACAATGAACTCTGGTTCTCTTAAAATAAGCCACTCTAACCTTATAGCCTAGTTCCATTAATTGATTCACTCTTATTCCTCTATGTCTAAGACCTTGATTGATACTTTTCCTAATATTCCTGTTTACTTGGGACTAAAATTCAGACCTGTCTTACTCGTTCTCTTAGGACTAGGTGAAAACTCTAATTACCCCAGATCCTGTATCTGGTTCTGTTTGTTTGCATTTATCTCCCCCTTTTAGGAACTCCCTATCTGGTTGTATGTCTGCATTTTGCGGTCCTCCAGATGTTTCTGTTGCCACATTCCATTTGCCTACCCAAGAAAATCACTACATAAGATTTTCACTTACTCCTTCCACAAATATAGATTGAAGATCTATTGTGATGTGCCAAGCATATGCACATATCTAGAAGTACAGAGTGAAAAAAGTCCTATTTCCTGTTCTCAAGAAAGTTATCATTTTAATAAGAATCACTTGTTAACAACTCTATGAATCACAGCGCCACAAGATGTGTACACAAAGCTCCTTTTGCCCTGAAGCAGCACAGTAACATTTCCAAAAAGTACATTTCAAAGAGTGTCAGGCCTGGTTAGGAAAAGTTTCAAAGAAGCCTGTGCTGGGCTTTCGATTTGAGCAAAAACTTTGCTTAGTGAAGACAAGATGGAAGCATCTCTCAGACATATAAGAAGCTGCCCTGTTAGTGGCCTGGAAGAATGAGAAGGCTGTGTTTGGGAAGTGAGCGAGAAAGGGGAGAAAACGATGCAAGAAATATGGTTTGGAGACAAAATAAGGGCTCTTTTAGTGTCATACTGAAAACTTTTGATTTTGTTGTAAAAGAAATTGGGAGCCATCTGTAGCTTTTCAAATCAGAAATAGTACAATTATGTCAGTGATTCACAGTGATAACACGAATGATCGTGCTAAAGACCACTGTGTATGTTAGGACCCTCACCAGCCCTTATTACTGGTTCTTCTATTATGTTAGCTATTGCAGAAATGAAACAGATTATTCTGCCTGCTCCAGCAGATGCACCGTTTTCCCTGAACTTGTCCTCCTGACCTACAGCCAAGGCAGCCATTATTTTGATAGGTTGAGTACTGATTATCAGGTAAATCATACCTTTCAAAATATCTAAGAGAACATGCTAATTTCCTGAACTAGACAAGTATAATTTCCTCCAATGTGTAAGATAGTAACACAAGCATGTGTAATACACAGCAAGAGAACAAAAACGAGTTGAAAGTATTCTACAGTGGAAAGTGTTTTCAAAAGATAAATTGGGCTTCTCTGAGAGTATAGCAGCAAGTTTGAATTAAGCAAGGACATTGCAAATTAAACCTGGGCGTTTGGTTCTTTGCTATCAGTTGGGAGCAGAAGATAATGATTTGAAGAAGGCTAAGGCAAAGGCAAAAACTGCAGTAAAACAGGGCTTGGTTCCTGAAGTGAAATATCATTAGCAGGATTTTGTAAAGAGACCATTTTTCCCTGCTAGAAATCACCAAACTAGGATAAATATTAATTCTCAGGATGTCGTGAACAAAGAGAACACTGAAACAGATTAGCTCAGGCAGACAGGATGAAAATGTGAAGGTAGTATTCAAAGGGAGGCTACACTGGTCACTGCAGCCAAGGTCATCAGCTGAGCAAGAGAAAAATGTTTATGGCTAGTGAGGGGCATTGCTCTCTGACCACAGAGCCTGATGCAGATGGTTGTATGACCTGGTGTCCTTGGGGAAGTAAATAGAAAAAGATAGCAAATAGAAAAAAATAATCACAGGGAAGATTTAAAGAATTACCCAAATTACTTTAGACAAATATGTTTCCTTTACTTGACTTAACCAAGTATTAAACTGGGCTCTTACGTTATGATCCCTGTTCATTTGTTCTCTGAAGAACTAGACCAGTTATTATAGAAGCAAGTGGAAAAGGAGATGTTATCCTACTGAAGTGCCTGTAGAGTTTGCCAACTTGCAGAAAACATTATTTTCCAAACCACTGATGTTGTATTTTTTCATGGAAGTATAAATGTTCTATCTCTATTGTAAACATAATACAAAGAGTAACAGATTTATGAGTTTTTAAAACAATCAATAAACTACCAACAGTAAACCAATACATATACATACAAGTACTGGTTGAAGTTTCCATAAAAATATTAGTAAATTGAGAAAAATTTCAATAAATTTTTAAAATTCCCAGGCTATATACATGTAGGTTCTACATTAAAAGCTTTAGTAGGAGAGGAGAAAGAAATATAAAAACCCATACTTTCTCTTATTGTACAAGTCTGAAATTTTTATCATAGTTGTAGGATATAGTTACTGGTAAGTAGAATTACACCTGAATGAGAATATCAGAAATCTGACTTTTTTTCCTTTTCTTTTCATAAATAGTTTAATGCTTCACTCATGGTGGCAACATCTACATAACACAGTAAATAATATTTTTCACCTAAATGATCCCAATGATTTTGAAAAAACCTTAAAATCGCATCTGTGATTCAAGGATTCCTGATCAAACTGACTCTGGTACGTCTTGTTTTTATTAAAGTACCACTGACATACAATAGGCTACACACACTTAAATGTACCATTGGATAAGTTTAGCATATATACACACTTCTGAAACCATAACGACTACCAAGATAATGAACCTATCCATCGAGCCCAAAAGTATAGTGAGGCCCCTTTGTAACCTTGCCCCCTCTGTGCTATGCCTCATTCATAGGAAACCACTGATTTTCTTTCTGTCACTCCTTATTAGTTTGTAATTCTTAGTCTTATATAAATGAAATCATAAAGATTTTTGGCCAACTTCTTTCACTCAGCATAATTAGCCTGAGATTCATCCATTTTACGTTGTGTACCAACAGCTCATTCTTTTTTATTACTATGAAGTATTCCATTGTGTAGCTCTACCACAGTTCGTTCGGCCAGTCATCTGTTTTCCTAGTGAAAGGACATACCCTGTGCTTCCTCCCATTACCATGTCTTCTTTCTCATCTTGATATGCTCCACCTCAGTGAACAGAATCATCCTCAGAAATCACAACCACAGAGCTAATCTAAATTAATTGGTTTCTGGTACTGTACATTCATTTAGAATATAATAACAGGAATAACACAGCAACTGTGGGAGTATGTTAGATATTTGTTTATGTTTTGCCTCCATTGAGCAAGTTCAGTTTGACTGGTGTCAAGGTTATTACAATCTCCATGATCTTCTTCATTTACTTTATCCATCTGAATCAATATGTACTTTTAAAGGCATTGACTGTTCCTTCACTGTCCTCTGATCCACAGTAACTTTCCATATCCACTTAATTATATTAAAACCATTAGACTGATGTGTATATGGAGACTCTTATTAATCTGAGAACATGTATAAACATGCTTAGCTTTTATGGATATGTGTATATACACCTGTGTGTGTGTGTGTGTGTGTGTGTATCAGAAGTTATTAAAGGTATGTTCTGTCCTTCAGATTGACTTCCATTTGGAGTCTTCCTTTGTCTCTTCCAAATAACATATTTTACATATTTTGCAAAACCACTTTTTTCTTATGCAAGTTAAATGATATAATCACGCTCTCAGTCTATAATTTTTTCAGATTTGTTTTATAGAATATTAAGCATTTTGGGGGTGCCAAGATAATGATAAACTACTTCAAGAATGACTCTAAAACTGATCTTGCTTCAAGCCCCTCTCCTTTTATTTGGGAGGCAGAAGTCTCTGATAGCATTTTCAGAATTCTAAAATCACTGTGGCAAAAATGCTGAGAAAGTCAAGTCACTAACAGAATAATAGTAGAATGATATATAGTACAGCTGTATATTTACATAATGATATGTAGTATAGACTTACTACATAATGATATGTAGTAGAGCTATTCCATTGAATTTGACTTTCAGTCATTTATTATGCCAACCAGACATTTAAAATATTTTATCTTTATTAAAACATGAAAACTTTTGTTTTCTGTTAAGGTACTATTAGGCATTAATATTCAAGTATGGAGGTTTTTCTTTGATGTTGGCCTACAGCAAACATTCTATACCTAATCATAAAACAGAAAGCAAATGTGTTTCTAGAAAAATGTACTTTATCCCTCATCATGTACATCTTTTTGTCCTCTGGTTAAGAAAACTACCACCACAGTTTGGGGGTTAACATTGAAAACATCAAGCAATAGAGGTTTTTTGTATTTCACACTACTAAATACATTCATTCCACAAGTATGACCACATACTGCTTTTGTTAACATATTAATTTTCATTATTTTTAAGTTTATATTACTATTCCTATATATGCAACCATACTTTAATGTGATGTGTGTTCCCTGTCATATTATAAAGTAAAATCTGCATGAGGGAATAATTTTTCTTCATTGACTTATTCATTCATAAATCTTTACTAAATAAACCCAGAAAAATCCATATACACATGACATGATTGAATGTCTTGAGAAAGGAGGGTGTATTTATAAACAGAAACTACATCAAAGCAACGTAGTACACACAATACAGCAGGCAAAAGAACACTGTTAAAAACCAACTCATCTTTATGCAATTTGTGTAAAGTACTACTTTTTTGATATGAGTCATTGTCATATAGCTTGAAATTAGATATAATTAATGGATTTCTGTTTTCCAATACCCTAATATATCATCTGTATTTATCTATGAATTATATTTAAGTACATTTTGTATATGAGAAATATGATTATTACAACAAATGACTCATTTATTGATTTACTGATTTTACGAACTCTATCCTTAATATTGGGAATCATGCATAAACAATCATTCCGTTTCTTAAACATTTTCGGTCTTTCTTTTCAATTCAAGTCCAATTTTAAACACAAAACTTATATTTTGTTATTAGACAGATTAGAGATACAGTATATAAAAGTAAAAATAAATTGTTCTTTTGAGGAGATATTACAATGTGCATAAAAATATATATGCCTACATTTATTAATTTACATAAGAAATATTAAATGCCTAAAACGTGCCAGCTCTTTTAAATATTTTTTCCTCATCTAATCAGTTCATACTAGTTAATAGGTATTTTCCCCATATTTTACCAAAAATACATATACAACATGTACATATATATACACAACATATACATACATATTTGTATATGTATTTGTTGTATGTGTATATGTTGTATATATGTTATATATGTATGTATGTTTTGGTAAAATATGGGGAAAAATACCTATTTTGTATATGTATGTATTTTTTGTATATATATAGAGATAAAGATATATATGTGATTTGTGTAAAGTACTACTTTTTTTTATATGAGTCATTGTCATATAGCTTGAAATTAGATATAACTAACGGATTGCTGTTTTCCAATACCCTAATATATCATCTATATTTATCCATGAATTATATTTTAAGTATAGATATAGATCTATATATACATATATATATCTTCCCTAAGTACCAAAAATACTAAATACCTTGTTTGGATGCCCAGAAATAGTAATTAATGAAATTGATATTGAAACTGTGATTTCTTTGATTTCACAGACTTATGTTTTTTTCATTATACCACTTCCTTCAGAGCATGTTAAATTATTAAGAGATCAATATATAGATTATATAATATAGATTTTAAGTATTATATTTTTTTAGGAAGATTGATAGTAAGATTGAATTTCTCCTCTTCTGTAGTTCATAAATTTCATTGCCTTTTTTTGTCTCCTCCTCCTTTCCCTGACAGGCAGAGGACTGATCCAAAGCTTGACTGCACTCCCCTTTTCCTGGTGTGAGATGCAGATGCTTCCTTGTTAGTGCAAGGGTCTTTTCTTGTTTAAATAATGCTTATGATGACAAATTAAATGATAATTACCTGATGTGGCAAAACTCATTAGAGGGTAAAATGAGTCTTCAGATCATTTTGTTCATGACATAAATTGAGCATGGAACCTTATTTCTTCAACAATGAAAGGCACACTGGACTTCAGCTTATGAAATATATTTCTACTTAAGATATTTCATTACATATACATTAATGTTAATAAATTTGCAAGTATTTATTGAATGCTTACTATGTTCATAGCATATTCGTCTATGGACAATAGCAAAGAGATACAATCTAGCTAGTGAGACTGCATCAAGCAGTAATAAAACATATGAGCCTGCATGTGTTCTTTCATTCTGTTTAGAATGCCAGAATTTTCCAGTAATTTCTTGAGGTTTCTACAGAAATTATTTTCCAAACTATGTTTTATGTTTCAGACTTCTCAAAAATACTGTCTTTTCTTTGTCATACAATTGTGGTCAAATGTCTCATATAATTTGCCTTTACTTTTTTCTTTTTATTTTATGCCCCAAATTTAGCCAGACCTACTGTTAGCTCACAGTTTGTGAACTTTTTTTTTTTTTCCTCCCCATTCACCATCTACTTGGTTACTTGGTTGCTCATCATTCCTTTAAAGCCATAACTAAAGCTCTGCATTTACTATATGCATGACCTGTACAAGCTATTTAACCTTTGTATGCCTCAGTTTCCTCAACTGAATTAACAGACGCTATCTATTAATTTTCTTTTATTTAACTTTTACGGTCAGGGGTACAAGTGCAGGTTTGCATGTATTAATTTTCTTTGTACTTCTAAGATTTGCTGATATGTCATGCGTTACCTAAATTTTTGTCACAGGAATAAATTCATTTAATTATTGCTCATGTTATAAATTGAAATGAAAATATAGATTATTTAAAGTTACAAAGACTGTTTTGCTGTTATTATACATGTTTATTTCTAATTGTTGATATAAAGTATCATGACAACTAACACTATTTCAAAGAAAGTGGACCAGCAATACAACATATTTTCTCAAACTCCTCTAAAATGTCTGAAAGAAAGAAAATAAATACAATGAACACGTAAGTTGAATTACAACAGAAAACAAAGAAATTTAGCGGCATAATCAGTATACTTTAACTTATAAAGGCATAAAGAAGAATCTTTGTTTCTGGATGTTTTTCTCATCAATAATTTGATTTGACTAATAATTCTATTGTATGTATGTACGTATGTATGTATGTATGTATGTTTGAGATGGAGTCTCTCTCTGTCCCCAGGCTGAAATGCAGTGGTGTGATCTCGGCTCACTGCAACCTCTGACTCCTGGTTCAAGCGCTTCTCCTGCCTCAGCCTCTGGAGTCAGCCTCCTGAGTAGCTGGGATTACAGGTGCCCGCCACCACACCCAGCTATTTTTGTATTTTTAGTAGAGACGGGGTTTCACCATGTTGGCCAGGATGGTCTCACTCTCCTGACCTCGTGATCCAGCCACCTTGGCTTCACCAAGTGTTGGGATTACAGGCAAGAGACACCGCACCTGGCAATAATTCTATTTTAGTCTCATCTTTAACTTCAGATCTTTTCAATTTATGTATTTCCAAGTTTTTGTGTTTTCCTTATCTTACATTTAAGTGTAAATTACTTAGAAATGCATTGTTATAACAGCATAACAGTAACTAAACCAATAATGTATTTATCTACAAAGAGTTTTAAATTGGCATGTTGTCAAGCCATCACCATATGTTGAAAGGTAGCCTGAGGAACTTACTCCACAGATATCTTCCACATACTTTTTAGGAAGGTAGTTTCTAAGAATATCCTACATTGTATGAAAGAAAAAAATATCTGCAGTAATTTGCTAATATCAAGCAAAATAACTCATATTAAATTTCAAATTTAATAAGATACCAGGGATTGATTGCCAAGGGTCAAAGATTCAAGAAGAATGTTGGTGTATATATTTGATAGATCATTATTGATTTTTAAAATCCACATTTAAAAAAATCCTCACAACAGTCTTTTCTCATAAATCATGTGGTGGTTCAAAATCCTGAAAACAGCTTTGTGTAAGTTCGAGACAATTGGGGGCCTTAATTAATTTTCTGTCTTACAGTTTTTCTAGTTGTTAATCAGATTTGGCATTTGCCTTATGTTTTGATAAGAAGGTTGCCGCTTTGATTAGAAGGAGAGATTTGAGACAAAAGTCTATTTTCGCTTATCAAGGGTCATTAAGAAATAAGACATCCAACAAAAGACAAGCTGGAACTCATTAGTTAGCTTAATAAAACACTTATGAGGAACACTATGTACTAAAGGAATGACTATATTTATATGGCCTTTTAAATAAACAAAGCAAAGCCAAAAATTACAAGCAAAATGACATAAAATAGATTTATTGAAAAGTAAAAGTTGAACAGCTAGAAAAACCACCTGCATGTCATTATGTTGTGTATTATAGAAATATGTTTTTCTTCAATGGAGTAAACTAGGTCTTTGTAAAATTTATTTAATCCTATATCAAATTTTAGTCAACACAATAGTTGATATTTTGGTTTTGATTTTAACTTTCCCTCAAGTGAAATATTTGAGATGAGAATTTAAGTTTCCTAGATTGTTAAATGAAAAAATGCATGAAATCCCATTATGCTAACATGCTTTTACATTTCTTTCATATCTGGGAAGAAACTTTAGAGCCATAGCAAAAGAAAATGACAGTGCTTTTAATCCTAATGTATAAACAATATCCTGCATTCATTTTTTTTCTAATTCAGACTACCAGAGAATTTCTGTTGTTCAAAAATAGGTACGTTAATTACTTTGAAGTAGAACTGTTTATTAATATGTGCTAATGATTCTTAAAACAGAGAAAAATATATGGAGGTTGAATAAGGTAAATGAAGTTAAAGATCAATAATTTTCGTTATACACACAAAGCAATGACAAATAAAATGACTAACGTATATTGTTTCATGCTGTAGAGCACTTGGTTTCATAGCTGGTTGACTTAAAAAATGGAATGGGATTTGGTACAATATTTTTAAACTTTTAGAAAATTCTCTCTGGAAAATCATGGCAATAACAATGCAGATGCATTGTATGGGTAACATGTGTGATATATAAATGTATGAAAATACTTAACAACAGGCAAATGGTGTATGCTTAATTAGTGCAAGCTACTTACTATATTTAAGAAGGTAGCTTATTTGCCTAAACAAAAAATCAATTATCACTAGAGTAATCATAAAAAGCTAGCCTGAGAAGGTTCAGTATTCATGTGGAATATACGAAGGCTATGCTGATATGCCAGACAACCTGTGTAGGTGTGTAAGTGGATCATATAAGTAGATATGAGAAGGGGTTCACAGTGGAGGGTAGGGGTAAGTGATCTTATAAAGAATACATTTCCATCTTAATTCATATCTTCTAACTAAATTCCTTTTTTGTTTTGTTTTGTTTTGTTTTAGAGATGTACTCTCATGGGAAAAAAAATACATTGGCCCCAAATTATAACAAAGCTCACAGTTAAGATTTGTAATGTTTTTACAGGAGTGTTCTACCTTAGGCAACGTAAAATACATGTATATTTAATTCAATAATATCAATCTCGAAAAAGATAGTGAGAAAACATCAACTCTAACAATTGCATATTCAAATTCACTTGTTAGAAACACAGCAGATATTATTTCCACTTTAATGACAGTTTTTTCTGACTCAAAGCAACTTGGATGTTTATATTGCTGCCCTGGCTTAGACATTCTCTCAGTTTCCACCCTTTATCCCACGAACTGGAAGAGAAAATAGAGACAACCTTGCAGATAATAAGTTTAAGGGTCTTTGCCCTACTCTTTTCTTTAATTAGCCCCTGTGTCTCTCTTTCTTTTATTCATTCCACCAACCAAACAACAAACATTCACTGAAAGTATCCTCTCTGCCAGATACTGCATCAGTTTCTGGGGATGTGGAATACAACAACATTTATGAAACAAAAGCAACAAAACCAAACCAAAACAAAACAAAAATCCACATCTACCCTCTATTCAAGTATTTCAGCGATTAGTGGGGACACACATAGGAATGTGATTTCTACCATAAGAACATATATGCAATTCTACAGGAAAACATGAGAAGCAAAGACCAACTTTATAACAGGAACTGATAACTGATTACTGCTTATTAAGATGGTATGGAATCATGCATCCCCCATTAAACAGAAACAGTTTTTCTATACTTAAAAAATATGTACCACTGGTATGCTGGCACTTGTCAAGGGTTTTGGGAGCCAGTGATTAAACACAGGCATTTAAAAAAAATTAAATTAGGTATACTTACAATTAAGTAATTTATAATAAAAGCAAAGGCAACCCATACTCAAAAATCACAACTTCCTACTTATTTGTTATATGTTACAATTGTCTATGCTCTGGAGGTTAAGTCTATATGGGTGGGGGGTACTATAGAAGGCTGTATTACCACACATTTCTCCCTTGTTCCACATTAAGTGATGACATGTTGGAAATTTGAAATCAGCCATGATACCAGTGTTACAACACAGGTATTGGCAAACACTGCAATTCAGGTGTGTGTGTGTGTGTGTGTGTGTGTTCTAAGCAAGCCAGTTAATGTTTTTCAGCACACCACTGACGGCACTCAAAGCAACACAACTGATTCATAGTCCTATCAGTAGTGAAAATTAAAAGTGAATGGAAAAGGTGCTAAATCAAGTTGATTTTTATACTTAAAGAGGTCTTGAAAATAAAACTTCAACAAAATAAATCTAATTTTCAAATTGTCCAATTTGAAAAGCTTCTATCAGGCAAATGAGGAATTTTTAAGAATAAGATTTCTTCACTTTCAGTAGTAACTTTCTGATAGGAGACCACCAAACTTATATTAATTATTAAATTCTGAAATATAATGTATCCACTGAACTACATTCGCCAGAATTGAAGTTCGTTAAATTTGAAATGCTTAAAATTTTTATACTGTCAAGGTATTCCAGAATGCTTTAACAATTAGAGGAGTAGAGTTCAACTAAAATGTTAAGTGAAATCTCTTTCAAACACAGAAAAGGGGCCGGGTGTGGTGACTCACATCTGTAATTCCAGCACTATGGGAGGCTGAGGTGGTGGATCATTTGAGGTCAGGAGTTTAAGACCAGCCTGGCTAACATGATGAAACCCTGTCTCCAGTAAAAATTAAAAAAATAAAAAAATTAGCAGGTATGATTGTGCATGCCTGTAATCCCAGCTCCTCGGGAGGCTGAGGCATGAGTATCACTTGAACCCAGGAGGCTGAGGTTGCCATAAGCCAGGATCACACCACTGCACTCCAGCCTGGGCAATGGAGTGAGACTGTGTCAAAAAAAAAACAACAAAAAAACAAAACAAAAACGGAAAAAGTAAACACAAGAACACATGAAGGGTAAATCACATAAAATCTTCTCTTCTCTTTCATTTTCTATCATCCTGAAACTCTCAGAAAGCCTTTGAATAACTCCCTTTTCACCCATTATCTTGGACCCTTTTCCCACCCTTCCACCCAGAGCATTCCAGACTGATGACAAACACCCTCCCCTTGCTGCCAACTGCCCCTGGACACTAGGGTCTGATGTCAAAGGCACACTATCTATCATGATGATGGCTTTTTATCTCAAGAATCCTGGCCTTTGGGCGACTTCCCACATACATTACTGGGGGTTGGAGAAGGCTCTGGACAAAGGCACATTAATAATTTTTGGTCAAAATAACAATGTAAATTTGGACATATCTAACATTTGGAAATATGAGAATTTATGAATATAACTGCTTGTAGTATGATTTGAAATAGAATTTGCTGTAGTTTACTTTAAAGATAAACAAAGATCCTACGCAAAGAAAAGATAACAGTTCATTAGCACATTATGGAGAATATAATGTGTTTCACATTTAGAAGCATGAACAGTTTATGCGTGATTAAGAGAAAAACACCTTATATAAAAATTTTAGGTAATTAGAAGTAACTTGCAACAAAAACATAAAAGAAATAAAGCTCAACATCAAAATTTGACCCAGAACCCCTTTTCTCATTTAGAATATTATTTTCAAAACTCTGATACAGATACGTGTATAATTTTTCTTGAGATAATTTATCTTGAGTTGCTTTATTAAATGCAATGAAATTCTTAGAAAAAAACATAGTTTTGTTTAATTCGTTACACATTTGATATATTACTCTGAGTCTATTAAATAGGCCCTCGGTGCTTATTCAGTAAAATTAATAGGCAGAACTCATACTGTGTCCTCAGTTTTATTATACTCTTCTTTATGGAAAGCTATTTATTAAAAAAAATAAAAAATAAAAAAAAACCCTAAATACTTAAGCAGCTATCATTTCACGGCAAAAATGTAATTATACTGAAAGCCAAGTAAATATATGAGTGTACAAAATCTTACCGCTTAACGCTAAAAGCTAAAGAAATTGCTGCATTAAGGAAAGCATAATTATCTGTATATTTGTCATTCTTGAGTATTACCTTTCCTCCTAATTTTTGAGGAGAAAATCAATTATTTTATACTTAGTTATCCTGAAGATATTTAAAATTAAAATCACGACCATTTACTGGTTAGAAAAAGGTGTTGATCAGCAGTTTTTTTTAAGTTTATATAATTACTATTCTGGTTTTTATTTTTCATGGGTTTCCCCTATAATTGCTTACTGATCATTGCATTCTCAGCATTATACACCGGTTAAGATGTGAAAAAGAGAGAAGTGTAATTAATGAGCAGAAAGATTTTAATTACAATAAAAACCCTCTAATCGAAGTCTATCTGACCTGTCGTCAATTAATTGAAGTCAAAGTGGGGAGTTACTTAAATATTGTACATGAACAACTCAGTCTTTTATCTTTTATTATAACCATGTAAGTGTTATACCTATTTACTAGTCTTTTAAAGTAAGGCCAACCAAGTGTTTTTCGGTATCTTCACTGAATGACTGACTTGTCTTTGCATAAACCACACCATAGCAATCATCTTTTTAACTCTGATTTTACTTTCTTTAAAGTATAGCAAAAATTAAGGCACTAGAAAAATCGTTTGAAAAGAATCCTTATACATTTACTAATTGTTTTTCCAATCCATATCTCATTCAACGAAATTATTTTAGCAGTTTGTCTTGATTGAATTGTCCTAAAACTTGAGTTTATGTTCTCATAAGAAAATCTCTCTGAAGGTTCCCTTATTTCTTCATCCTTAACTTTTCATATTTCACTAAAGTAGACACTTATAATACCGAGACCCATGACCAAGACACTTGAGAACACACACAACCACCTGACTTCGGAAAGCACAGAGTTCAGGAGGTCGACAAGCAGAAATGATTGGGGCTTTTCAAACCCTGATGCCCAAGTCACTATGGGCATGAGTCAGAATGTTTCTAGAGTGAACAGGGAGACTGGGTAGAGTCTCTAAAGTAGCTAAAATTGAAACTTGAGAGGGAGTCCTTACCAATTATTCACATCTGAAAATGGAACATCATTGAGGAGTCCAATTTATCCTGCCCAAATCTCCCAAAAACCTCCCTAGTCCCATTGCTATTACTTTAGTCTCAGGAACCATAATCTTGCTCCTGGGATTATTCCAGAACTTCCTAAAGAGAATTTCCACTTCCATTTGTAACCTTCCAAATATATCGTAACCCAGAAGTTAATGACCGTTTATGAAACCTTATCTAATTATATCGCCCTTGAAGTTAAAACAATCTCTCTCAATTGAGGACACTCTTCTGGGCCGGGGGCAATGGCTAATACCTGTAATCCCAGCACTTTGAGAGGCCGAGGCAGCAGAATCACTTGAGCCTAAGAGTTCGAGACCAGCCTGGGCAACATAACAACACCCCATCTGTACAAAAAAGCATTAAAAAATTAGCTGGGCATGGGGCACATGCCTGTAGTCTCAGCGACTCAGTAGGCTGAGGTGGGAGAATCGCTTGAGCATAGGGGGTGTTGAGGCTGCAGTGAGCCATAAACATGCCACAGCACTCCAGCCTGGGTGGCAGAGCAAGACTAGGTCTCTAAAAACAAATAAATAGAAATAAAAATAGAACACTCTTCTGAATATTTACTCAGTTTCTTCTCTCTGGTCTTCATCTGCAGAATTTAATGTATCAGATGTCTGTTTACGGTTATGTCCCTTACATCCTGGAGTAGATGGATTGCGTTATTTCTTCTTGCATTCCTATAGAAACCCGTTCTGTCCCACAACATGACTGGAATTGGCCTTTTTCCATTTGTTGCCCCAACGATGCTACACATGGAATGCCTAAACAACTGCGTTTAATTAATCAATGAAAACAGATAAGTGGCAAAATAATACGATGAATAAATACTCTTAGAATCATAGTTACTATTCAGTAACTGCCGTATGTGAAAGCATTTAACACTGTTTCTCTCATTTAGTGAAGTATTAACCAACTTCATCTCTTTGAGGTGTGACTAATGACAGAAAGTAATTTTGCTACAGTTATTTCTGTAGTTGAGTTTTTCCTTCCAAAGTTGGGGACATAACTTGAAGATATTTTGAGAGTCTAGAAGGTTTAACAAACTGACAGGAGCTGTCGCAAAAGGGATTAAGAGAGAGACAGAGAGGAAAGGTACAAGATACCTGGCAACCACCTAGCTGCCCTTGCTTCCAAGAAAGTTCAGGAAAAAGACTTGTGTGGGTGAAAAAAATAGAAAGTATTGTAGTATGACAGGTGATATAATTCTCTCCTCCATTTGCCTCATAAAACCTCACCAAAAAAATCTATGAACCTCTATTATTTCACAGTTTGTATGCAATTTTACTGCAATTAGTGTTTTGATTGAGGTAATTGGTGGAATGACTCATGATGAAACTGGCCTCAAGACAGGCTAGACAGGCAAGATGAGTGAACATTTATCTAGGTGGTAATTATATCTGGATATGGAAAAATCTCTAATTTCCTTCATTCTTGTGTGAAAATAGCATTCTGGTGCTGAAATGGAGCGATCGGTAAGATAGGAGATAAAAGAAAGGTGTCTAAACAGGACTCCTGCCTGGGCCCAGATTAGGATATTTACACTTGGGGAAAATGGATACATTCTGGAGGAGGAATAGTCCTTGCCTCCGATTAGCTTGTGTTGATGAGAACAGACCAGGGATTTGGGTTGGGAGGCTCATCCAAAAATGTAATAGAAGTGTCCTCTGTATCCTCTGTGTCACATTGCTCAGGCAACACAGAAACTGGCTGCATGAAATCTTTTGAGGCAAAACAGAAACTGGCTGTATGAAATCCTTCGGCCAATGCAAGGGAAACAACTTCTGGCACAATCAGCAAAAAAGAACCTCAACTTCTGGAAACAGTAGACTTTGGATATATCATTTTGTTTTAGTAATTTTTTCTCTCATTTCTGCTATGTTGCTTTGTCACAAATTACTTGTAAATGTCTGAAGTATACAAGGGTCTTTGTCCTTGGGTAAAATTCAGAGACTATGTGACTTTTAGGTATAAATGATACTGGGTAGATGGAGATTTTTAAAAGTCTGTTACTCTTCTCAGCATGGTTCCCAGGAATCAATATTGGTGTGTTATTTCTTGGGAAGTAGAGAACTGGCATGAAGTTCTACTTCAATCACCTCTGCTGGCTAGAAAAATGCTCACGTATATGAGCTGCTTCGTTGTAACTTTCTCTCTCTCCTCTTCATATTGACTTTGTTGTTACACTTTCTTTGGCCATAAAACATTTGGAATTATTTCAGGGAGAGAGGTGTGACAGTTTTGTTATTTAGAAAACTCACTATATGAACAAGTAGGTGGTCCACATCATTAACTCCACATTAATATTTGAGGTAAACATTAATAAGCCTTCCAGAGGTACTACAGGCAGCCTATTTCCTCGAGAAAGGCATTTTGAAATTAATGAGTGGTACTGAAATTACCCATTTGTATTACAATAACTAGTTAATTCCTGTACCACAGATGACGTATCAGAAATGGCTTTTGTATTAGACATTACAATCAAGAACTGGAAAAAAAAATTTCAAAAATTTAATTCAAGACATTGAAGTCATTAAACAGAAATGTTACTTGTTAATAAAAAATGAAGACAAAATTACACTCACAGACAATTTTTTCTAATTTAACATGAAGATCACTATGTCCATGTCACTTTAATATCATGTCAACAAATGATAATTTTATGATGAATTTTGAAAGAAATTTTAGAGGAGAGGGAGAGTTGATGGAATTCCTTCAACTATTAATCAATATTCAGTGTAAAATATTAAGCACTCACTTAAATTATGAATATATGTTGAAGGCAAAACATAAAACAGTCCAAATGTGTATGAAATGAAAATAAATGCCTTTCTCATATAATCAACCTCTTTTCATTATTTTTTTGACATAACCACTGTTATGAATTTATCTTTTCAGAATATTATGTAACACACACGGAACCTTAGTTTTGCACAAATTATGCTGATACACTCTCTTATAACTTGTCCCCCCCGCCACCACTCAACAGTATAGACTATATCATGTATCATATAGCCCATCAGAACACACATCTTGAATCTTTTGGAAAGAGAAAAGTGAAAAGACACTGGAGATATTCTAGAAAGAGGAGTTGAAGAAAGGCTTTGAAATCCATATCCTTTAAAATCTCAAAATGTTTTAAACCTAATTAAGTCTCACCAAGGCCCAAGTAATCTCTTAATAAAGTAAACCTTATCTCTTCATTATAATGGTTAAAATACTTCAACGACTTCCCTTTTCTCTTTAAATAAAGACCAAAACCCTTTAGGTAGTCAAAATAGCAAGATTTATTTTTCCTATATCATCTGACTTATTCCATTCTCTCCTTGTTCTCTCAGCTTTGCTACCTCTAAATTTCAGGTAATTCCCTGCTCCTTCTCTTTCTAGGGTCTTCACACATGTTTTTATTAAGCCTGAATTACCTCACCCTTTGCTCACCTTACACCATTTTCATGCTACAGACATCAGCCAAAGGTTATTCTTCCAAAGAGCAATTCACTAGTGATATGGTTTGGCTGTGTCCCCACCCAAATCTCATCTTGAATTGTAGCTCCCAAAATTCCCACATTGTCGTGGGACGGACGCAGTGAGATGTAATTGAATCATAGGGGTGGGTTTTTCCCATGCTGTTCTTGTGACAGTGAATAAGTCTCACGAGATCTGATGGTTTCATAAAGAGGAGTTACCCTGCACACACTCTACTGGCTGCTGCCATGTAAGATGTGCCTTTGTTCGTCCTTCACCTTCTGCTATGACTGTGAGGCCTCCCTAGCCATGCTTAACTGTGAGTCAATTAAACCTCTTTCCTTTATAAATTACCTAGAGTCTTGGGTATGTCTTTATTAGCAGCAAAAGAACTGACTAATACAAGTAGCATTGAGACCAAATCAAATTCTGCTCTTTTGGTTTCCCCTTTCATAAAATGTATAATGAGTAATTGAATAAATAATGTATGTAGTTGTGAAATACCTAATTCCTCTAGCAGAAGATGAACCCAATTCACCTTCTGAAATGGCCCCAAAGGGCAGGAGCCATTTTCGCTGCTCTTTTCTCAATGGCCAGGAGAGTTCCTGCATGTGCTAGCTGCTTGACAAATAGTTTGAATAATGACCTTCTTTCATATTTTTAATTCCTATGTGGACATTTTATAATTTAACATTGCCTCAATTAATATTTTCCATGGATTCTCATATGTGTTCAATAGATTTATGAATTTATAACTATTTGTTTTTCTTGTTTTTCCATAAAAGATATAAAGTAGCCCTTTCCTCAGTGAATCTTTCAATTTTCTTTTTTCTATTTTCAATTTCAGACTACTTTAACATTTGAAGGCTGCAAATTAGCTGCCATTGACATAGAAAATATTCATGGAATAATGATATGTTCAACTTGAATAACCATCCAAAGTTGGGTATTTACTCAAAGTTGGATGTTTCTTTCAATAACATTTTTATTATCAATGCTATGTTTATGAGTTAGCAGAGAGCTATTCAATATTTACCCTATAATATGGTTAACTATTTGTTTACCAAGTGTAAGTTCAACAGTTTTTACAATGCTTTGTATGCCTATTTAGATGCCTAGAAAAAGGCAGTAGGGTGGTTTGCAAATAGGATCTTAAAAGTTTTAAAATAGAAAATGAGAGAAGCTAAATAACTTTATAAAACAATTGAGAAAGCCTATCCCTTTCTATGATATGGCCAGTCTGCAGATAAAGTATAAGTTTGAGTTTCCTACTGGTCTACTTTCACAGGAGTTTGTGCAAATGGTTTTATGGAGGCCATCAAAGGCAGCCAGCATGAAATGAAATGCAATGCAACAATTAAAGCATGTTTCTGTTTTCCAGAAAAGTAGAGCAGTTACAACAGACTTAACTTCTGGCAAAAGTAAATGTCTGTTTATGCTGCACTATTGGTGGATATAAATAAATACAGAATTGAGTAACATGATGAAAGATTCAATACAAAAGCATTCAGCAATTTTGCTTTCAAGAACATGGTCAATTAGAATATAAGTCTCAAACATATGTGTGAAAATTAAAAATACGTAGATAAAAGATGAAGAAATGATACATTGTTATTTAGAGGGGTATTAAAAATATATTCACAATAGTCAAGATGAGGAATCAACCTGTGTCCATCGATGGATGAAGAAAATGTGATATATATACATATATACATAAACATACATATACATACAATGCAATATTATTCAGCCTTAAAAAAGAAGGGAATCCTATCATTTGCGACAGGATGGATTAAAGTGGAGGACATTATAGTAAGCGAAATAAACCAGATTCAGAAATGCAAATAATGCATGATCTTTCTTACATGTCGATTCTAAAAAGGTCAGATTCATGAAAGGAGAGAGAATGGTGACTGCCAGAGGACAAAAAGTAGTGGGTTACAGTGAGAGAATGTGGAATCGTTGCACAAAAGACACCAAGTTTTAGCTAAACAGGTTAAATACATTCTGGAGATCTATTGTATAGCATGATGAATCTAAGTAATAATATTCTATTATACACTTGCAAATTGCTCAGAGAATAGATTTTAAGTGCTCTAATCACAAAAAAATGTTTAAAGATAAACATGTGAGATAATGGATATATTCATTAGCTTGATTGTGGTAATCATTTTACAATGTATGTACAAATTAAAACGTTTCATATATTTAAAATAGACAAATTTGTCAATTATACTTCAATAAAGTAGAAAAAATAAAAATGTCTTTAAATATTTTTTAAATGATGCTTATGTTTCTTAATTATTAGTCAACCAATAAGCAAAATGAATATACCCAATCAAACCAGTGGTCTGAATTAATAGTGATAGACATACCAGGTTAAATAATTTTGTGTATGAATAAACACATTCAAATTTCTCTAGTCTTATAATAACACAACAATCCACATATTTAATTACATCCACATATTTAGTCATGTCTACCTCTAGTCAGGTATGTGAAATATGCCTTGAGAGATCATATAATTACACACATTTCAGGACGGTGCTATTAATTCTGTGCCAGATTCCTAGTGAAGGAACTATGTATACTTTTGCTTCCTCAATCATTGCAGTATACTGCACCTCTTACAATCAGAAAATTGCATTTTACCTTCAATTACCATTTCCTATTGTCTAAAGAAAATATACTAACACGATGTGCACAATAGGGTCTATATTCACTTCATTCTGCTGCAGATACTATCTTATTTTCAACATCTTTTATTTTTTAAAAAAGTGCTAGTGTTGTTTTTCTCATTTTATGAATGTGTTCAATATTTGCATAATGATTCCTCTCAAAAGATGAGAGAATGAATGAGGAATAAATAAATTGCAACCTCCCCACATAATGACTCTACCTTTAAAGATGGATCACACATGGTCACGCCTGAATGCATCCAATATATCAATATTTATTAAGCAGACAGAGAATCAATTGAACCATAACTTGCTTTGTGCTAAGAAAGAAGAAACCCAGAAGAGGATACGGGAGGATTATTAAAAAGAAACTTAAGAAGCCTACCCAAGTCAATATCAGAAGCTCCTATTGAGTCTCTTTTCTTCACAAATCTTTATGGGTGAATTGAATACACTGTCTACACAGGGAACTGGAAAAGATAACTAAATATGAAATGGCCATGCCCTGTCAAAAAACCTTATTGAGTTCTTTAAACAAGGCTCTTCAATCTCCATTTGTAAAAATCTTCTGTACCATTTGCATACATTGTGCAAGAATTACTAGTTAGTTATTATAGACATACATTTCATTTCTCCAGCTGAAATGCATTCTTAAGAACAAGGTCATTCTTCTTACGTATTTTGAGTTCTGCAGAAAAGTGTTTAATGAATATAAACTAGTAGATGTTGAAGAACTGATGCGGTGCATTTGAAATGTATCCTTCAATCAAAATGTCACTTGTAAGTATGGCCTTACCTCCTTTCTTGATTATAACAAGAGTAATATTTGTTGAACATTTTGGGTGCCAGGCACAGTGCAAGCACATTCCCTAAATTAATTCCTTAATTCTGACAAACCCTATGAGTTGGGTTTTATTATTTTCACTGTACAGACAAAGAAAATACTGTTTGAAACATCACATCTTTTTGCCCTAGGCTAAAAAAGTAGTAATAGAAAATCAAGGCATTGTACAAAGTATTTTTTTCTGATCCCACAAACCATACTTTTAGTCACCACACTATACTTCTTGGAACACATAATGATTACCTTGAAAATGATCTATATGAGCATGTTTAATTCAATAAGAGACTTAATCGTTAAAATAAATCCTCAGCTGTCACTCTCTGACAATAAAAACTGTAACCCCACCCATAGTTAAGACATACACTTATGTGTATTAAACATGGATATAACAAAAGTTGGAAGTATTTATGCCTAGATGGCGAGAAAAGGGGGCAAGTGATTTAACCACTTACTGCCTTATAGTCACATCTGTAATATGAATATAATTTGAGGATATTACTTTAGATTTTCTGTTTCCTTTCTGTGTTTTCTCTTTTTCTCTCCCTTTATCACAGCATCTACCTCACTCATTTTTCAGAGGAGGTTTGCTGCAGGGCAGATGAGAGAGAAGTAGCTTTAATTCTTTATGACTTTTGTTTCACACAAGTTTGAGCCCTAGGGGGAGGAAATTCCTTTGGCCAAGGCCAAAAATGCCTAAATCTCAGATAAGAATAGCCAACTTTAGGAATGTAAAGAAAAAATATATTGCTAATATAAGAATATGAGAATAACCTTGAAAAAAATACATACGATTTTTAAAGGAGCACAATTTTGTCCCCCCCGCCCCCCAAGACAGAGTCTCCATCTGTTGCCCAGACTGGAGTGCAATGGTGTGATCTTGGCTCACTGCAACCTCTGCCTCCTGGGTTCAAGCAATTCTCCTGCCTCAGCCTCCTGAGTAGATGGGATTACAGCTGCCTGCTAGCATACCTGGCTAATTTTTGTATTTCAGTACAGACAGGGTTTCACCATGTTGGCCAAGATGGTCTCGAACTCCACAAATTTCTTAAACTGAAATATATATTTCAAAAATGTGTATCTATACTTTACTTTTCATATCAACAGGAACAATCTAAGGGCTGAGAAAATGTGCAAAATTTCACCTTCCTATGAAGAGTTAAATTTCAAAATGAGACAAAGTAGTAGTTAAGTAGCAGCTGTTTCCAATATCCTGTGATTCTTCTTTCATTGACTCTGGCTCTTGCTTGCTACCATGAAATCTTTTTCCAGGGGGGAAAAAAAAATAGTACTATGTTGTGCTTCTCTAAATTAATTAAAGACACTAATGAAATATTGTGTGAAAACCTGAAACAGCCAAGAAGTGCGATTTTTTAATCCCTCCTTTCCTTACCTGGGTAGCCTGGAGTTCTCAGACTCAGTGCCTATGCAACGTATGCAAACTACAGGCGAACCCTTCTTTTGAGATGTTTAACAGGATAAGAAAGGAAATAGGAGAAGCACAGGAGATGCACAGTAACTGATGAACTGAATGCTAATGAAAGATTTCCAGGAACTCTGAACAATCAAGCTCCAATGTAACTATGACATAGGTTGAAGGTGAGATAGTGACAGGGACAGAAAGTTTTGAGGTTAAGTTAGGTAAGGCCCTCTGGGGCTGCCATTCACTGCATGCTTTTAGCTTAGATCAAGAATTGAGAATAGAGTCTGGGTGGGATTAGCTTTAAGAGCAGTAGAAAGGACACATCTGGCTAGGGTAGAGTCTACATTAAGCTGCCTCCAATGGGAAGCCTTCTCTTGAGACATTTCTGTGTTGCAGAAAATCCCTCCAGATGTCCTTATCTTTCCAGTTCAGCAGTTACTGTGCATCCCCAGTGCTCCTCTTTCTACTATTTCTTTCCTTTCTTACTCTGTTAAACATCTCCAAAGAAGGTCCACCTTTAGTTTGCAAATTACGTTGCATAGGCATTGAGTGTGGGACCTCCAGGATACCCAAGTAAGGAAAGGAGGGATTAAAAATCCAACTTCTTACCTGTTTCAGGATCTCACACAAGATTTCATTAAAAAAAATGGACTTCCACTTTTGCACACACAAAAACATTGGTCTATTCACACTTCATTTAATTCCTTACTGTTCATTTACTCTATAGCGTCTTGCAATCTACTTTCCAATCTCACTACTCAGTTGAAACAATCTCTTAAAAGTCACAGCCGGACTTAATGGTAAGTCCAGCTCATTTGCTCTTCTCAGTCCACATACTTTCCCATCTCTCTGCTTCACTTGAAATAACCGACAGTACCCTCCTCTTAAAAAATTCTTCTTCACTTTGCCTTTCTTGGGCAATCTACTATGCTAGTTACCTCTGGCCACCCTAAAAGCTATTCCCCTGAATCCTTCACTAAATCTCATTACTCCAGCCACTCTGTAGAGGCAAAGCAATATATGGCGGGGGAAGAAATTGTGGACTTTGTAGTCTAAAGGCTTGGGACCAAACTTAGACATTTTTAGATTTTCTACCAAACATAATTAAAATGTCACAGGGTCTTGAACACAATAGGTGCTTAGTAACTAGTTGTTAAAGAAAAAAAAAAAAAAGATAAAGTAATATATTAAATGAAAACACCCTCAGAAAATTTGTTGACATACATTTAATATGATGGATTTGCTTTGGAATATTTTTTCCATGATGTTCTTCAGTCAATTAAAAAATTTTGCTAATCCAGTTTTACAATCCATGAAATTTCCATGGTAACACTGTGTGAAGGAAAGATTTTTTAAAAAACCAGTTGATCCAATTAAAAGAAAAGGTAGAGGCTGGGGTACAGATATTTTGTTTTTCAGTGTATACTACAACACACAGTTTTGTTGACTGGAATGTTTTAATGCCGGATTAGGTATTTGGGACTTTTTCCTCAGAGTCTATATTTACATACCTTTTAAAATAAATTAAATAATAGATTAAATGGATACATATGATGGGTTGACTTTAATTATTCTCAACTCTCTTTTGAACACATTTTCAGACTTGAATTCATCTTCTATATTTTGAAGGGACGGTGATGTGTCGGTGCAGTGTTTATCTTAACTCAGATTTGATGGTTGTTTCTGATGACAATGGGACATTCTTAGTATGAATAGTTGAGCATGAGTAATGAGTTATACCATTATTCTGATAATTACATCAATTAGCATACTTATTCTTAAATATCTTTGAAAATAAAAAGTTTTTTCTATTTACCTTAATGATAAGGGCTGCATACACTTCACATCACTTTTAGGGGGCACTAAATGGTTTAACAAAGATCTAAACTATGGGAAATCAATTTTTGAAATCATAAGCCATATCTCAGAACCAATTTTCTTTCATTTACTTCAACATAACATCAGTGGATAAAATATGCCAAAGTTTAAGAGGAGAGAAACAAATTTTCCATTTATGCAAAGTAACAATACAAACATAATTTTTTGAAGAACACATTTTAAATGAATATTAATGAGTTTGAAAAATCACAAGGCAAAATATCTGTTTAACCTACATATCTGAGAAAGCATTTGAAATAATTCCACTAGCCACTCAAAGAATGTATTTGTAGGGGCTAATTTTCTTCACAATAAGCAATAACTAGAATTACCATAAAGATCACATCTCTATTTACTAGTTCCCCCAAATGAGGTTCCAAGAAACAATAAAAGTTGAAAGTAAATGGGGGTGGGGTACGGTGGTTCACGCCTGTAATCCCAGCACTTTGGGAGGCAGAGGCAGACAGATCACGAGGTCAGGAGATCAAGACCATCCCGGCCAACATGGTGAAACTTCGTCTCTACTAAAAATACAAGAAATTAGCCGGGCATGGTGGCAGATGCCTGTAGTCCCAGCTACTTGGGAGGCTAAGGCAGGAGAATGGTGTGAACCTGGGAGGTAGAGCTTGCAGTGAGCCGAGATCCCGCCACCGCACTCCAGCCTGGGCGACAGAGTGAGACTCTGTCTCAAAAAAAAAGAAATAAAAGAAAGTAAATGGTCATATCAAAGTCTTGCATTACATTTTTTGAGAGCCCATTGTCTGAGAACAGGAGTAAAACCTACAAGACATGGAGTTCACCATATATAGCCAACCATCATGAGGCCAGAAAAGTTATACTTAATTGATTGATGTATATCCGCTATACCTCAAGAGTAAACAATATAATGGAATCTATGTAGAAGCTAGTAGACACAAATCAGTTACAGATGCTACCTTAGCATGTTGAGAGTCTTCTAATAGCATTTTTCCTACTGCTGTGAAGTTATTTATGTGCTTACCCTCCTAGTTTATGTACAACTTTTGCTGGAAAACCTGCTCTTGCTAACTCTTGTGGTCCCAGGACCCACCAGCCCAAAGTCTGCCACAAAGTAGACATGAGTATTTGTTGAATGAATGATGGATTAATATATTAAACACTGTATGAGTATTATTTCTTAATCATTTGCTAATTTCAGATTTTCTATGCATTATGACCCTGGTAAGGCTTCAAATCCTTGCTGATCAGCCATTTTGGGTTTGTGTTTGGGCGATGCTGCTTGGTCAGTAGTGAATCCTTGATAGCCATCACCTGGCGTTTCATCACCACTGACCTAGCTCAGTTCCTAGATTCCTTCCTTGTTACTTGCCTCTCAAGGTGCCTCCCTCACACAATTCTCTCTCACCACATAGATGTATGTGTCTTAAACTTTTAGTATTATTTTCACCATTTTTTTCAATAGCTGACCTGTTTGGAATCCTAACTTCTGCTCATCCCCACCCTGTATTCTTAGACTTTTGAGTTTGGTCTATTTCAGAATGAGACATTCTTCACTTGCTTTTACCTTCTAAACATTAAATCTTTTTGGTTACAGTAAACTTAGCTTCTCTAACAAGTACAAAACTCAGGCACCCTTTAGACCACCACAGAGACTCTGGTATAGTGCTTTTACCTCTCTTGAGAACAAGGATCACTGGAACCTGAGCCCAGCCACTGTTGCCCCTACCTGCAACTTCATACTCACTTGTTCTATCTCATCCCTCTCCCAAGACCTGTTCTAGTACCTGCACACTTCAAAGCTGTAAGAAAAGAACCATAGGGGGTTAAAAAAAAAAACAATGAAAATGTTAGGGGGAAAAGAGAAAATAGAGCAGTTAGTTACAAGGGAAGAAGATAAAAATTAATTCTAGATCAGAAGTGATAAATTTTGGAAAATAGAAATAAAGGGTTTGAAAACGAAAACAAAAAGTATAAGAATGAGTACAGAGATAGTAAAAAGGTTCAGCCTTCTCTTCACTCCTTTGATCCTCCCATAAGAATAAAAGAAGGGAGGGTTTTATTGCAAGAGAGAAAATTGAAAGAGATGAGATTGAGATCTTAAGGAGATGGAAGATGTCTTCGAAAAACTGCTGCAAATAACTCCCCAGGGAATCAAGGTGTTTTGAATTAAAACAAAAGACGAGGGATTAGTCCAGGTGATGTTACACAGCATAGATTGCAGTTAGCCCAATCTCATTATCATAAAATACTGAGAATGATAATGTACTTACTAACTATTCCTATACAACAAAATAGCAACAGATGTTATTATAGTCATGATAAGCTTAATAGACATTTTTCATAAACCTACATTTAATCATTTCTAAATAAAGGAATAGTCAAACAGAGAATTAATACAAAAAGTAGAATAAAAATAAATGCAGTACCCAGTTTCAAAAGCAATTTTTTTTTTATTCTTGTTCTGCTATATTCTTTCCCATAAAGCAAACTACTGTAACAAAATGAAGATTGTATTTGGGTTATATCCAAGGGCACTATTCAATTTTGCAATTTCCACTGTAGTTATTATACTGATATCATTTAATTCATGTGCATAGAATCACTTTTAAAAATCTATGTCAACAATTAGGGTCCTTTGTTCTTTTTCGTATGGGTATTATCTTGCCTGTCCTCAAACAACATAATGGAGAGAAAAGTAATTGTTAAGTATAACACTAATTAAAGTGCAGAAAACCAGAATCAACATTGCACTTGCAAGGTCTGGAATGGAAGACTAATGTATAGAATACTATATATTGTCCAGGGGCAAAAACTTACATATATACATGACATGGTAGATCTACTTCTCTTCTACACCATATACATTAAACTGGCTTAAGAATAAGTTAAAATGAATGAATACATTTAAACTATAGTCACACAAATAATGCAAATCACACAATCTTGGCCTCATACTTACATATAATTATATAATTTATAAAATGTTTGAGAGCTGTGGTCAATTTCTTTTTTTTTTTTTTTTTTTTTTTGAGACAGAGTCTTGCTCTGTTGCCCAGACTGGAGTGCAGTGGCACGATCTCATTTCACTGCAACCTCCGCCTTGTGGGTTCAAGTGATTCTCCTGCCTCAGCCTCCTGAGTAGCTGGGACTACAGACGTGCACCACTATGCTCGACTAATTTTTTTTTTTTCTTTTAGTATAGATAGGTTTTCGCCATGTTGGCCAGGCTGATCTTGAACAACTGGCCTTATGTAATCCATAAGCCTTGGCCTCCCAAAGTCCTGGGATTACAGGCATAAGCCACTGCACCTGGCCTGTGATCATTTTTGATAAGTGATTTTTACAACAACCCAGTGGAATAGAAAGTGCATTATGCTCACTTTAGAAGTAAATAAATGGAATCACGGATAGGTTAAGCAAAAAGTACTAGGTCAGAAAGCTAATAAATGAGGAGTCAGTAGTTTGCAAGAACCTAAGTTCTCTTTCAGATAGTTTTCTTGCTACTATATTTTTTAACTTTTTCATGCTTATCTACATATCAATATCATCTACAAGTTCAACAAGACCCTTAGAAATCTTCTGTCATGTCTTGGCACAGTTCTTTCTCCAATTTCTAACAATAGAGTCTCCAAAGATTCCATCTCTTCAAGAATGTTAGCCTACTATTAGCTTCTGTCTGGAAGATGATTATATGATCTATCACTTTGAGAAAATTGAAGTTAGGAATAAATACCCAACTTGATATCTATAAAAGAACCTATATTTTTAGTCTCAATATTTGTTCTAGACAGATAAAACAGAGGTTTTATTTGCAGATAATTTTATTCCATTGATGATATGTTCTTTATTGTACTTTCTCCTTTTTCACATACTATGTGATACCAGGCTGCTCTGTTACTTCAATAGGAGAACAGCAAACTTTCTGTCTCTACTGCTGTTGAAATTTCATTGACAATTCTATTATCCAGAAATCCAGTTTTTACCAGTTTTCAATGAAAAGGAACAGGATCTATATTGGGACCACATTACATTTGCTGATGCTTAAATTAGCTAATCTTATCTGACAGTAGCAAAAGTAAAGATACTCACATTTTGCATCCCTACATCACTTCCTAAGGAAGATAAGTTGTTGGCTGTTAGATTAACTCAATATAAATTCAAACTAGAGATAGAAGAAAAGCTTACACAATATTGCTTAAGATAGGTACCTCAAGCATAATGAAAACGCTGAATTTGGACATGTTTCATTTCCTCATTACACTGTCTTAAAAGATGTGAGTCAGAAAGCCTTTAAATTAGTCCGGCACATTCTATTTATCTAATTCTCACCACTGCCTATTGATTTTATTTTCCAAGGCTTCTTGAATTAACTTCTCTTGACTGATCCATAAAGAGATTTGAGTTGAATAATCAGACTCATGTGTTAGGTTAGCATAGTCCCTGAAATAGCAATATCAGTGTCACTGGAATTTGTTAGAAACGCAAATTTTGGGGTCCACTCCAGACCTACAGAACCAAATATTTATGATGGAGCCTAAAATCTATGCTTTAACACACTCTCTAGGTGATTCTACTGTAGCTAAACTTTGAGAACCACTTCTTTAGTATTAAAGAGATGGAACCAGAGAGAACCCAAACTCTCTAAAGACAGTTTTAGAAAGAAAATCAGAGACATTGGTGCAGTGTGTTTTGTGATGTAGATCTGTAGGAACCAAGCTTCCCTGTGTATGTGTTTACCCTCAAGACAACATTCTGAGACAATATCCATTGTTCTATAGTCTGCAAGTGGAAAGTATGCTTCTAGAAAACCTGTGTTTGGAAGAGAATAAGGAGTTTCAGCTTCATGTGGTTTCTAACTAAAAGCAATATAGTTTAATTCCTTAGTGAGAGATTAATTATCTTCAGAAATAGTTTGATTTAAAAAACAATAACAATGGTTTTGGGGTGAGCAAAGGAAGGAAGGAACACTCCTTACAGAACATTCGCACAAACCTCCTTTTTCACAAGCCTTGGGCTGACAGCAATATAATTTGCATATTGTAAAAATGATACAATATAATCATACACTAACAGCTTAGAAGCTTTTACTATGTATAAAATATTTAGATTTAAAAATCCATTTTCTGCAATAAAACTCAAATCACTACAGATGACTTCTTAGTAAGTTAAATGTACACTAAATTTCAGATATATAGGATAACAACACATAGTTACAAGAATTTTTAAACTACAATAGTAATTCTTTTACTATTTGGGGGAGCTTCAAGAATAACTATAGTTAAAGATTATCTTGTGAAAAAAAGATAAATCTTCACTTCATATAAATTTTAACTGAATTATGTCATTGGTTTTTTATACCATTTAAGTAATTTTTTTGTAATGACAGAAATATGTTACAATTAGTATGATCATTCTTAGACATTTTAGTGTTTTCATTTACAAGTAATTGTTAGTATTGGAAAGTGGCATTTATAAATCTGAACGATAATTACAGTCATTACTCATAGTCACTCCCCTTTTGGAGGTCTGGATAGCGACCCTAGTGTTTCACCTTTCTTTGAATATATAATGAACCACCAAAGGCTTTCTCCTAAGTAAATCAGCTGCTGTCAAGAGACTTTCATTATTCCAAAAATTGATTAAAATGACATATTGTTTATCATGTGGAAGTTTGCTTCGAATTTCTGAACTATGTCTTTAAAAATCAGCATCCATAAAGATCTTTGTTATAAGTTGTGGGACCAAAAAAAAGGCTGTGAGGCCTTTTAAGAGTTGGAGTGATACACATCACGTATTTCAAACTTGTATTTCCATTTCCCTTAAAGGTACTCTTTAGAATTCCGTAAGTTATTTTAACACACTGAAAACCAAAATTTTACAAAATTTTCTCTAAGTATGGATCTAACTAAGAGGTCTCCAATTTCACATTCACAGCTTATTTGTATTTCTAGTCAAAAAAATAACTGCTAAAATTTGTTTTCATCAGCAAGTGTCCAAAGTAAAAGGATTTTTTCACCTTAATTATGATTTGCATTCATGGAAAAATGCTGTAAATAAAAATAATGTAAGTCAGCAGATCATGGCGGACGAGAGGCAGGAATAGATTACAGCTCTCACTCCGACAGACAGAGCAGCGTGTGGAGGCTCGCATCAGGAATTTCTGCTCCAGAATGACTACAGGAATAAATCAGGACACCTGAAAGCATCCACACACCCCCTAAAGGAAGCAGATTGCTCCTGCAGGACCCAGGAGACACCCCAAATACCGTGAGTACTCAAACTGTGTAAGTGGGAAAAGGAGATTGCCCGCTCCTGAACACACACCTGCAGGGGGAAAACTGAAGGCCCAGATTATGGGGGAAGATTTTTACCTTACCTGGAGCTGAGTTAATTTAGAGAGCCAAGCCAAACACCGGGGTAGAGGAAGCAGCGGGAAAATCCCTGTGGGCTTGCTGAGTTCCATACCAAGCTGTTTTTGCCTGGCCTCACGGAGGTCCTTCTAGAGGGTGGCCAGAGGCACTGGGAAAAGTCCACGGGGAGAAGGAAACCTCTGGTTGAATTTTGTAACAATTTGAACTGATTGAGAAGCCTCTGGCCAGAACTTGGGGGAGGGCATGAATCTGGTGTACAGACTCCACAGTCAGGGGAAGGAGGAAAGCCGTATTTACTTTCGCAGCTGGGAGGCAGGGAGCCTAGGACAAGTTCTCAGCCCTGCTCCCCCCACTGCCTGGAAACAGACTCCGTGCTGTGGGCGAGAGGGCACAGCAGGAGTGAGACCGGCCCTTAGGATCGTGTGGGAGCTGGGGAAGGCCTGTGACTGCTGGCTTTTCCCTACTTCCCCGACAACCTGCATGACACAGTGGAGACAGTCATAATCCTCCTAGGAACATAACTCCATTGACCTGGGAACCTCACCCCTATCCCCCACAGCAGCAGCAGCAAGACGTACCCAGGGAGAGTCTGAGCTCAGACACGCTTAGTCCTGCCCCCACCCAGTGGTCCTTCCGTATGCACCCTGGTAACAGAAGACAAAGGGTGTATACTCGTGGGAGTTTAGGGGCCCCACCCAACCTTGTTCTTCCCCATACTACCACAGCTGATGTTCTCTGGAAAACGCCACCTCCTGGCAGGAGGCTAACCAGCACAAAAATAGTGCATTAAACCACCAGAGCTAAGAATCCTCAGAGTCCATTTCACCCCACTGCCACTGCCACCAGAACAGGTGCTGGTATCCATGGTTGACAGATCTACAGACAGTTCCCATCACAGGACTCTGTGCAGACAACCCCCAGTACCAGCCCAGAGCCTGGTAGACTTGCTGGGTGGCTAGATCCAGGAGATAACAATCACTGCAGCGTGGTTCACAGGAAGCTACATCCATAGAAAAAGAGGGAGAGTACTATTCAAGGGAACACCCTGTGGGACAAAAGAATCTGAACAGCAGCCTTCAGCCCTAGACCTTCCCTCTGACAGAGGCTACCCAAATGAGAAGGAACCAAAAAACAAACTCTGGTAGTATGATAAGACAAGGTTCTTTAACACCTTTAAAAAATTACACTACCTCACCAGCAATGGACCCAAACCAAGAAGAAATCCCTGATTTACCTGAAAAGGAATTCGGGAGTTTAGTCATTAAACTAACCAGGGAGGCACCAGAGAAAGGCAAAGCCCAATGTAAGGAAATCCAAATGATACAAGAAGTGAAGGGAGAAATAATCAAGGAAACATATCGCATAACTAAAAAGCAATCAAAACTTCAGGAAACAATGGACACACTTTAGAAATGCAAAATGCTCTGGAAAGTCTCAGCAATATAATTGAACAAGTAGAAAAAAGAAATTCAGAGCTCAAAGACAAGGTCTTTGAATTAACCCTATCCAACAAAGACAAAGAAAAAAGAATAAGAAAATACAAACAAAGCCTCTAAGAAGTATGGGATTATGTTAAATGACCAAACATAAGATAATCAGTGTTCCTGAGGAAGAAGAGAAATCTAAAAGTTTGGAAAACATATTTGGAGGAATAATCAAGGAAAACTTCCTGGGCCTTGCTAGAGAAATACAAAAGATCACTCAAGGCTACTATGAACACATTTACGTGCATAAACTAGAAAACTTAGAAGAGATGGATAAATTCCTGGAAAGATACAACACTTCTAGCTTAAATCAGGAAGAATTAGATACCCTGCACAGTCCAATAACAAGCAGCAAGATTGTTAAATGGTAATTTAAAAATTATCAACAACAAAAAAATCCAGGACCAGATGGATTCACAGTCGAATTCTACCAGATATTCAAAGAAGAATTGATACCAATCCTATTGACAGTATTCCACAAGATAAAGCAAGAGGGAACACTCTCTAAACCATTCTATGAAGCCAGTATCACCCTAATACCAAAACCAGGAAATGACATAACCAAAAAAGAAAACTACAGACTGATATCCCTGATGAACATAGATGCTAAAATTCTTAATAAAATACTAGCTAATCAAATTCAACAACATACCAGAAAGATAATCCAACATGATCAAGTAGGTTTCATACTAGGGATGCAAGAATGGCTTAATATACACAAGTCAATAAATGTGATATACCACATAAACAGAATTAAAAACAAAAATCACATGATGATCTCAATAGATTGAGAAAAAGTTTTCGACAAAATCCAGTATTGCTTTATGATTAAAACTTTCAGCAACATTGGCATACAAAGGACATAGCTCAATATAATAAAAGTCATCCATGACAAACCCAGAGCCAACATAATATTGAATAGGAAAAAGTTGACAGCATTCCCTCGGATAACTGGAACAAGACAAGGATGCCCATTCTCACCACTCCTCTTCAACACAGTACTGGAAGTCCTAGCCAGAGCAGACAAGAGAAAGAAATACAGCACATCCAAATTGGTAATGAGGAAGTCAAAGTGTTGCTGTTTGCTGATGATATGATTGTTTACTTAGAAAACCCTAAAGACTCCTCCGGAAAGTTCCTAGAACTGATAAAATAATTCAGTGAAGTCTCTGGATACAAAATTAATGCACACAAACCAGTAGCTTTTTTATATACTGACAGCGACCAAGCTGAGAATCAAATCAATAACTCAACCTCTTTTACAATAGCTGCAAAAAGGAAAAACAACAACAACAACAACAACAACTTAGGAATATACCTAATCAAAGAGGTGAAAGACCTGTACAAGGAAAACTACAAAACACTGCTGAAGGAAATCATAGACGACACAAACAAATGGAAACATCCCACGCTCATGGATGGGTAGAATCAATATTGTGAAAATGGCTATACTGCCAAAGCAATCTACAAATTCAACATAATTTTCATCAAAATATTGCCAACATTCTTCACAGAATTAGAAAACAAAACAAAACAAAACAAAAAAAAACCTCTAAAATTCATTTGGAACCGAAAAAAAGCCCACATAGCCAAAGTAAGACTAAATAAAAATAACTAATCTGGAGGCATCACATTACCTAATTTCAAACTATACTATAAGGCCATAGTCACTAAAACAGCCTGGTACTGGTATGAAAATAGACACATAGACCAGTGGAACAGAACAGACCCCCAAGAAATAAACCCAAACATTTACAGCCAACTGATCTTCAACAAAGAAAAGAAAAATATAAAGTGGGAAAAGGACACTCTTTTCAACAAATGGTGCTGGGATAATTGGCTAGTCAGAGAATAAAATTGGATTCTCATCTCACCTTATACAAAAATCAACTCAAGATGGATTAAGGACTTAAATCTAAGACCTGAAACTATAAAAATTCTAGAATATAAAATTGGAAAAACTCTTCTATACACTGGCTTAGCCAAGGATTTCACGACCAAGAACCCAGAA
Organism: Papio anubis; assembly: GCF_008728515.1. NCBI lineage: Eukaryota > Metazoa > Chordata > Mammalia > Primates > Cercopithecidae > Papio > Papio anubis. Next base: position 70,789,747 of record NC_044990.1, on the reverse strand, counting down.
GCAAATGCAACAAAAACAAAGATAAATTGCTGGGACTTAATTAAACTAAAGAGCTTTTGCACGGCAAAAGAAATAGTAAGCCAAGTAAACAGACAACCCACAGAGTGGGAAAAAATCTTCACAATCTATACATCTGACAAAGGACTGATATCTAGAATCGGCAATGAACTCAAATCAACAAGAAAAAAAAATCCCATCAAAAAATGGGCTAAGGACATGAATAGACAATTCTCAAAAGAAGATATACAAATGGCCAACAAACATAAGAAAAAAGGCTCAACATTACTAACAATCAGGGAAATGCAAATCAAAACCATAATGCCATACCACCTTACTCCAGCAACAATGGCTGTCATCAAAAAATAATAGACGTTGGCATGGATGAGGTGAACAGGGAACACTTCTACACTGTTGGTGGGAATGTACACTAGTACAATTGCTATGGGAAACAGCGTGGAGATTCCTTAAAGAACTAAAAGTAGAGCTACCATTTGATCCAGCAATCTCACTACTGGGTATCTACTCAGAGGAAAATAAGTCATTATACGAAAAAAGATACTTGCACACATGTTTATAGCAGCACAATTTGCAATGGCAAAAATGTGGAACCAACCCAAATGCCCATCAATCAACAAGTGGATAAAGAAACTATGGTGTATATATATACAATGGAATACTACTCAGCCATAAAAAGGAATGAGTTAATGGCACTCACAGCGACCTGAGATTGGAGACTCGTTATTCTAAGTGAAGTAACTCAGAAATGGAAAACCAAACATCCTATGTTCTCTCTCCTAAGTGGGAGCTAAGCTATGAGGATACAAAGGCATAAGAATGACACAACGGACTTTGGGGACTTGGGAAAAGGGTCAGAAGGGGGTGAGGAAAAAAAGACTACAAATAGGGTACAGAGCAAAATCTCACAAATCACCACTAAAGAACTTACTCATGTAACCAAACATGATCTGTTCCTCAGTAACCTATGGAAATTAAATAAGAAATAAATAAAAATGTAAGTCAAATCAATTTCCTCATACATATTAGATGATATAGGATGATTCCTCACTAAGAGTCTATTGCTTAAATTTTTACAGCAATAGCCAAAGGTACGTTGCACAATCAACTACCAATTACATATCTGTAGATGTGATTTTGTTGAAAGTTCCACATATATAAAGCAGTTAAAATTAAGAACATCACCTTAAAATCGTACAACAGTTTTGATTTCATAGTACTATCAGACACAAATTCCATAATTGCCAGTTGAATAAGTATTTAGTATGGTTCAGTATCATCAACTAGATGTGTGCATAGTGTATGTGTATATTTTTTAAAACCAATCTTCCTGTTCCAACTAGAGTTTTCCCACAACAATTTAAAAGAAATACAAGATTTGGTATAATAAAATTTAAAAAAGTTTTTTTAGAATGGATATTTGTTAGGTCTCTTTGAAAATACTTTAGGAAATTTTTAGGCAGATTATGAGCTTTTGAAAAATGTATATAAAATAAAAATATAAAAATATATAGAGAAGAGTAAATTTCACTGGTGTTTAAAATATTAGTACTATGGAAAAAGGAGGATGATGCTTTGGTATCAGCATATCTACTTCATTATTAAGTGGATGACATTTATATTGAGAAAAGTTAGTGGTGAAGTGTACTCATCCTCATAGATTTACTATGATTATTATTTGAGATAATCTATAAAAGGTAATTAACATAGTTCCTGATATACAGTAATTATTAACTAATATTAGAATCATCATTATTCATAAACATATTGCAGTATATATGGTAAAGAAAATGTTTTCACAGAATTCATGTGGCCTTAATGTACACGTTATTTTAAAAGTTATTAAATAATGGTATTAAATAATGCATGTTATTTAACATATGTCATTCATAAGCCTAATTCACATGTTATTTAGAAAATAAATCTTTGATAAAGTATTAAATTCTATATTCTCTTTCTCCTATTTAATGGAATGATCATTATTATAGAAAGAAATACTGAAGCAAGGGCTGTTGGCAGTAGTGGGGATTGGGGTTGGGGTGGAAGGTAGAGGTAGATGGATAAATACATTCTAAAATTAATACCATTAAATTTTAGCACCTACCAAGGAGTCTTCCAAAGTAATTACCACTCTTTCATTCATTTTGTATTTATCTATTAATTTAGGCCCGATCGCTTCCAATTACTTCCTTGAATGCTCCTACTATCATTAGGGCTTTTTTTTTGTAATTTATTATTCTCCTGTTGACATAAATGGAAGAATTGAAAGCAAGAAAACATGGAGATCACTTTCAGTATTCACAGATGACATCTATAGGTTTCTCTACAAACCTATAGAGAAAAATGGTAAAGTTGGTAGTAATGGTTCAACGAAGTATCACATGCCTGGGAGGTAGAGAAATTTCCTCCAAATAACCTCCTGATACATGTGGAGGGGATTTATGAAACCGGTTAATTGTCTTGGGAAATTGTTATCAGTGGCCAAACTTTTACTTAAGCATAAAGAACTAAAATAATAATCTAAGTGTCCTATATACCGTTTTTTAAAATGACCATCATTTTTTTGATAACAAAAGGGTTTTGGGAGAATGATATCATAGAAGATGGCACAGTAGGAAGCACCAATAATCAGTCTCTCCCGAAAACAACTATTCTGGTGGCAAGACTGTCAGAATCAACTACTGAGAAACCCTGATGTAAAGTCAAACACTGGTATTGTCCAGGGGAGTGCTTGATTAAGATAGAGGCTGGTATTTAAGGAATTTTCTGTCAAGTCACTTCATTAGCTGACTAATGACGAGTTAATGGGTGCAGCACACCAACATGGCACATGTATACATACATAACAAACCTGCACGTTGTGCACATGTACCCTAGAAATTAAAGTATAATAATAAAAAAAAAGAGGATATACAGCGGGGTATTTTTGGAAGCAGGGAGGAGACTAGCAATTGTTTAGTTTTTGGCCAGGCTAGTCATTACACAAATATTTGCTTTGTGATAACTAAGTTTTATACTTTTATGCACTTTTCTGCAAGTGTGTTATATTTCACAATAAAATTATGTTAAGGAAAATAAAATGAAGGGCATCAGACTAAACCAGCAAGTCTGGATGACAGAAGATAATAAAGCAATGCCTTCAAAAAAAAAAAAAGAAAGAAAGAAAGAAACATTGTACTTAAAGTCTTATCAGGAGTAATCAAATAAGAAAAAGAAATAATAGACATGTTAGAAAAGAAGTAAAAACTATCTATTGCAAATGACATGATTTTCTATATTAAACAAATCCAGTAATTTTTCAGGGCACAAGATGAACAGAAAAAACTTAATTGTGTTATACACAATGGCAACAAACAATGAAACACAGAAATTAAGGAAATTCCATTTATGATAACATCCAAAGGGGAAACAACACATAGGAAGAAGTAACGTGAGGAAGTGCAAGGTATGCACACTAAAAATTACAAAACATTACTGAAAGAAATTAAAGAAGGCCCAAATAAAAGGAAATATATCCTGGATTGGTAATCAAAAGACTTATTATTGTTAAGAGATCAAAACTTTCCAAAGTAATGAGAGCATTCAGTGCAACTCAATCAATATCCCAATGGCTTGTCTTGCAGAAATGGGAAAACTGATTTTCAAATTCATGTGAATGTTGCCTTAATAGTTAAGACAACATTGAAAGAAAAAAATGATTTAAGACTCAAATTTCCCAATTCCAAGACTTACTACAAAGTTTCAGTAGTCAAATATGGTACTAGCACAAGCATAGACATATAGACCAATGGAATATAATTGACAGTCCAGAAATAAACCCAAGCATCCATGACTAATTAATTTTTGACAAGGGTATCAGGACAAGTCAATGGGGGAATGAGTAGTCTCTAACAAATGGTGGTGGGATAACTGGAAAAATATATTCTAAAGAATAAAGTTGAACCCCTTCCTCACACCACAAAATTTAACTCAAAATGCACCATAGCCTAAATGAAGGTCTAAAAGTATAAAACTATTGAAAGAAATCACAGGGTAAATCTTTATGATCAGGCAATGGATTCTTGACACCAAAAGCATGAACAACAAAAGAAAAAATAGATAAGTGGGAATGTGAAAATAATCATAAAAGGTACATGGCCCATCTCAAATTAGAGAAGTTGTCTTTTAGACTTTTAAAATATTGATGCTAGTTTTGTGGCATTTGTATTCTCTGTAAGAATCAAGTAATATTTTAAATTTATTTTATTAGTCATGACTATGTCTCAGTTCATAAGGCAAATACTCATATGTGAGTGTAAGGTATATTTTAAATTCAGATTGGAAGCACTTCTTGCTGCATATACAGATTTATTATCTAAGTGGTTATGGTCTTTAAGTTGGCAATTACTGCTTTAAATGTGTCTGCAAACAAAAGTAGTTTGAATATCTAAAAAGTTTTAAATATAATAAAAACATTAAAATTTTAAATATCTAGACCACACTTTGTTTACCAAAAGGCTAACTTCCTTTATACTACATAATATTTGTAAATGTATATATTTTAAAGTTTACAAATTAAAACTTATATTTGCATTTCTCAATTTTTCTTAAGAGTTCTGGGATCTTTGGTTAACTCCAGATAGTAATAACCTAAAATTCCAGATTCTTAAATAAAAACTTTTCATTATTGTTCATTTAGGATTTACTTGTTTACTACATATGTAATTAGTTTTAATCAAATAGAATACAGAGATTATAGTAAATTAAGTATATATGACTGTATTTTTCTAGTGTCTAAATACCATCAAGCCAGGAGTTAAACCTTACTGACCATCATATTCCTATGCCTAAGGTAACAGATGTTCATGGACTACACATTGATTGAATTAACACTTTTTCAATTATTAGGGTAGAACTTGTTTCTACTAGAGAAATAGAAACAAGTTGTCTGTAGTGCCATTTTTGTGATCAAAATTTTTAACAACTTTGGATTTTGAACATAAAAACTGTCAACCATTTAATTTTACAAGGTCCAACAGCAATTATAAAAAACAAAGTAAAAAAATTCTTAGTATTAAATTTTAACATAGTCTTATTCTACTGATCTTTTTATTAGCAGCAGAGGAGGAATGAATCATCAATTTACATATACTCTTGAACTTGAGGAGATGTTTTCTGCACTTGGGTAAAATAATAATGATGTATAATATTACCTTCCACTTATTACAAGCTATCCTAATCATTGACCATCCTTGAACATACTCATTGCTGTACCTATGCAAAAAATGCAAATACATTTCTTTCAAAATAATTCTAACTGATTATTGTTACCTTAGAATGTACATAAAATGATGAAGATGGCTGTAACATACTTTTAAATTTATTTATGGATTTTTCCCCCAGAAACCTCAGCATGATCTTTGACTTTCCCTTCTTCTCTGCCTCTCAAAAATGCTCAAGCTGTTACGCGTTCCCAGACCCATGGTGGGTGTCAATTCTCTACAGTCTTGAAGAAAATATGAAACAGAATTGTGAAACTATTTCAATGTTATATTACTTAATAATAATAATGGTAAGAAATAGGGCAAAATTTGTATCATTGAATTCACCAGGCATAACTGGAACCTATTTGAATGTTGTCAGCAACAGAATGTTGCTTTAGCATTTCCTGTAAATTTAAAGTAAAGCAAAAAAAAAAAAAAAAGAGACTAAAAGTAATGTTTACTTTTCATATTTCCAGTGTACTCAAGTAACATGACTAATATCTCCTCTGGATGAGTAAAATTCTACTTGCATCATCATTTGAAAATCTTTCCTGTAAAATGTATACTAAAATTTTATCATGTAATGTTTTCAGTTCCACTGAGGAAAGATATTAATTTATGGAAATATTTATAAATATAATCTATAGCAAGTCATTATACATCTATTGGATCATTGCCTCTTAGGATATTGTATAGTAATAAAAGGCTCTTAATTCTGATGAAATAATTCATAGAGCAAAATATAGCGTAAATTTTCCTTGCAAAGTGTTCTGAAAATTGCTAGGTAGTTGAAATAATAACAATGTAATAAATAACAAGGTAATAAAGCCAGCACTCATGAATCATATTTTTACTTTTCCAGAAGCCCAGGAAAATGTAATGGTCACCTTAATTCTGAATTATTTCTGTGATTGTAAATATGAGTAAATACTGTGTTTTTTGAATCTTTTGACTGTAATAATACAATGGCCTCAAAGAATAGTCTTATCAAAGATTACATTACCTTTTGAAGGAAAAACTGAGATAGTCTTGAAAAATTAGAATTTTAGATGGTAAGAAGAAAGTATAATGGCAAAACAAACCATTCTGAGAAAGATTAGGTACACATGGATCACAAATTATTGCACTTTAATTTTTAAATGAGTTTAGACATCTGTGAAATTTAAACCCCAGGGCCAATGATTTGTTTGACAGTATGTTACAAAAGGAACAAAGCTTTGACATGCAAATTCCAGCTTTATGTTGTATCGGCCCAAGTAACCTTGCAAACAACCTTCACACACACACTGGAAGCTGACTGACACCTCCCATATGGGTCCATTCTTTTTTTCCCCTTCCCAATCAAGTTGACAGCAATTCTCAGTTCATTTTCTAAATGAAGTGATAAAAGCTATGCTGGGCCTGTACCTGTTATTAACCTCCCTCGCACTATTATTACTCATATGTTTTCCTTTGAGATAGGCAGCTAAATGCAGAAGGTGATCTTTGCATATGGTGGGTTATTACCCCCAACAAAGAATTGCAAATGTCAACCTATTACTGGGTCATTAATATCAGGTCATGATATTCCAGAATTTGATGTTTTTAACCTTTGCAGACATTAACCCATATACAATTTTGAAAAGGCTTTATTTATCCTTGGTAACAGTAGATACATGCCCCAGAAATACTTTCCTATAATATTAGGTACTGTATGTTTGGCAAAGATCATTAAGTATATTTATGTAACCACTTTCTGCGGCTTGGTTTGGCCCTTCATCTATTACTTTAGAGGATCCAAAATTATGGGTGAAAGAAATGTTCAGATGTCTGATAGAAGAAATTAGAAATAAAACAGAATGTAATTGTGTTTTATTATAGAATTACTCCCCAATTCAGCTGGGCATGGTGGCTCACGCCTGTAATCCCAGCACTTTGAGAGGCCGAGACGAGCGGATCACGAGGTCAGGAGATCGAGACCATCCCGGCTAACACGGTGAAACCCCGTCTCTACTAAAAATACAAAAAATTAGCCGGGCATGGTGGCGGGCACCTGTAGTCCCAGCTATTCGGGAGGCTGAGGCAGGAGAATGGCTTGAACCCGGGAGGCGGAGCTTGCAGTGAGTGGAGATTGTGCCACTGCACTCCAGCCTGAGCGACAGAGTGAGACTGTCTCAAAAAAAAAAAAAAAAGAATTACTCCCCAATTCTGACTTATTGTTTAGACAAAGTTTGCAAGGATATTATCTTATTTATTTTTTCATTGAAAGTTAAAATTATGTCCTGTTATAGAATTCAACAAAGTCAATTTCATTGCATTAAGTAGTTTTAGTGTGTATCATTAAAGTTATAATTCAAGAGATTGAGGCAAATCCATAATGAAATCCTTTAAATGGACTTTGCATAGCTGTGACGATGCTCACATTGCTCTGGATCCATGTTTCATTTGTGACGTAGATTTCAAAATATTAGAAAATACACAGAAATGTGTATTTTAAAGAAAATTATGTAAAGTAGGACTTCGATGCGTCAATTAACTTGTATTACAGTTGTTTTGATTTTTAGCTTCACTGACGATGTTTTATGCAAATATTTTCAAAACTAGTGAGGAAGAGTAAGAAAGTAAGAGAATCTATTCAAAGTGAAAAAAACATGAATAAAGTGAAGCAAATTCATCTAACCTTATGCTGAAAGGAAGGGATGTTCTGCATACTTCTGTAAGATAGTCTCTACATAAATCATACATTCATTAATGAATCTTTTATTTGTCATCCAGCTTTTCAGTACCTTATTCTACAGCTGTCCCAGGCACTACAGTGGTGGGCAGATTCCAAGATGGTCCCTAGTGTTCCCCACCTTGTGTAATTGTTCCTCTTGAGTGTGGATGGACCTGTGATGTTCTTCTAATCAACAGAATGCATGATTATACTGCATAAGATTGTAATTTCCATTTGGCTAACAACCTCACTCTGTTGTCGTGTTCTCAGCCCATAGGCTTTCATGAAGTGAGCGGCCATGTTAGAGAGGGTCACGTGCTATTGACAATGATGTGAGCTTATTCATAGATCCTTTCCCATTTTACCTTTTCAGTGAAATCCCAGCCCTTACTGACACCTTGATTGCAACCTTCTGAGAGATCTTGGAGCGGAAGACCCAGCTAACCAATGTCTAGACTCCACAGGTTACCAAGGCTAGACCATAGGGACTCAAATCCAGAGAATGGAGTTTAAAGATCCTGAACAATGAGGGAAAGCTACAGGTTCAGTGGCAGCTGATATTTAAACAATGAGTACGAGTTACTCAGGAGAAGGGTGGTATGTTTGTGTGCCTCATGGAAAGGATAGATGATGTTGGTCTGGAAAAGGATACAACAAATTTACAGAAGAAGGTGAGAAAAAGTTATGGCCTGATCTACTGTCTGTGATGTTAGAAGCAAGATAAAGAAGATATCTTGCTTGAAAGATATCTTGAAATCTTGAAAAATAAAGAAGATGAAAAATTAAGCAGAGACCAGGATCATGAATAGCCATGTAATCCAGGTCTATAATGAAAATCATGCCTAGAATAAAATTCTAAAGGCAATATGAAATCAGTATACACTTTTACAAAATTATTATGTGCAAAAAAAGCATATGCTCCAAAATATTTTATAACCACTTTCAGAAAGTATAATTTTCAAGTGAATCACTGCATTGTCACCAGTTATCTACAGGTTGGTATCTACTCCTACAGAGTTGTTAAAGAAATTAGTCAATTAAAGAGCATACTCTTGTATAGTTAGGCGATTCCAGGAGGGCCCTCTAGACTATGTTTGGCAATCTACTGAAGGGTCACACAGGAATCGTTTTGGTTATTTGCAGGTATTGGATAATTTTTCTTATTTTATTGCATATGATACAACATCTTTCTCTTCACCTATGACTGTTATTTTCCTACAGATTAAATACTTGGGTCATAAACTATTTCCCCTGAACTTTGGATTTATTGTTCCTTTTTCTCCTGGTACTTAAATTCACAGAGCAGAAGTTTGAGCTTCCTTTCCACATCATTGTTTCTTTATCGCAAACTCCATTTTATGCCAATTTTGTTTTAATTTTCTAAATATATATAAATATCTCACCAGAGCCTGTTCAGGGAGGTGAATTTCCTTTGTTTTGATTAGAGTATCACATCACCTTCTTTTTTATACCTAGTTTTCTTTTGCTGTTTTAATATAATGGCAATTGCTAACATTTTTTCTGCACTTATTAAACACTTTACACACCTTATCCCCGTAAATCTCATAACATACTTCAAAGATATTATTATTATCCCTGTTTACAAAGGTGAAAACTGATGCATACGAGGTCACTGGCTAGAGGCCACATAGCTAATGAATATGGAGATTAGAGACGGACTCAGACTGACCAGCTGTGGAGTTATTGCTTCAAGCCTATTTTGATAGTGTAAAATCATCATCCATTGATTAATTCAATAGATAGTTGCAGAATACTTACAGTATCTAGTCATTGTGCTGGGAATTGGGAATACTGTACTAAACAAGATATATCTATAGTCCAGAGATATTTTAATGTTATTTTAAGTTTAAAAATAAAGCAAACACTGTGACTAAGAAGAAATCAAAACAACAAGAAAAAGTCCTGTTTATTTTCAAACAAATTACCACCAAATCTCAAAGGAAACCTCTGAGTGGTGTCACCTCCCCCAGGGTCCCCACCAGTTAAGCTCTCCAATTTTTCTTTCACAGGTTGACTTGCTTTACTCTTTCATGACTCCTTTCATATTGTTATATTTTTGCCACCATATGGCTTTCTATCCTTCTCAATTTGAGGCCATGTTGTGTCTCCAACCTCCTATCAGGATTGTCAAATTGTTTTCTAACACATTCTATAGAAAATCATTTATAAAAGTGTATATTTCTCCAAGTCTCACAGATTCTAATTCTCCCCCTTTGTTCTGCAATATATGCTTTTAAGCTCCATGGTATTGGGATCCATTACTTTTCTCGTCCTCAACAAGGAGGGGGCTATGTAACATCAGCATCAGTTTCTGGCTTTGATCAATGGCTAGGTAGGTTCCAGGCCCAGGTTGAATTTTGCATAACACAATGGGGCAAGAAACTGAACATTACACTTTCCAATGCCATTCCTTCACAGAGCCCTGACTGTGTGGGAATTATAATTTCTCCTGCACCTGTCTGGTCCTCTCACAAGTTAGTAGAGTACTTGGTGGCTGTGAGGGTAGAATCACTATCTTCTTATTGTCTTTCAAATAGAAATACCAATTCTATTTCATAAATCAAAACATTGCTAGATGGTTACGTCATAGGCAGTGTTCTCAATGTAGCCCCAAGTACCTCATGGCCAGTGGATATTCCTCTCAGGAATGCAGTGGGCTGACTCTCAGCCAGCCTATGTGTTCTGTGATGATGTGACTTGTCCTTCTCTCCTGTGTTTCTACCTTACTTCTTCCCTTCTGTCCTTGGATTTTTACAAGTAAATATTGGCTAAATAAAAATGTGGGAAGGATATATTAGAATCTAGTCAAATTGCATTTTAAATGAATCAAATGTTAATCATGACATGTTAGGAAACTTACTAACTAGTTTAGAGATTCAGGTGCCCCATCCCTGCCTTCACTGGCTGAGTGCAGTGAATAAAGTTGGCAATCAGAACGGAAAGGATGTAGGTTTGTCAAATAAGACTTTGAGCCCCAAAAAACAATCAGATGATTGACCCCCATCATTCTATTAGGTTCAATGTTGCTGATTTGAGGTTTTAATTTTTAATTATGCTTAATCTTATCTTCATTTTGTATTTTTAATTTATTTACAGCCATCATATTATTGCCTAAGAAACATTACTCAGATCATATTTATACTGGAGGACAAGAAATCATTTCTGCAGTGTAATTTCTTTCCTACTTACCTAGTCACATATACTAAGCATTACTGAACTCCTACTCACCATTTTCATTTATCTCTAGAGCTCTACCTCCTTTCTGACTCTCCTTTCTCCTCTCCAGCTTCACTCACAACTCCATCCTGGATCTCTTTATCTCAGAGGAATATCATTATGCCTTACATCCTTACTAAATGTGCCTATTAACATATTTAGAGGATGACAACTTATAACATTCTCTTTTTATTTCATATATAAGTTGTTGCATGGTATTCCTGTAGTATTCTTTGTCATCAATCTCTTTCTCAAAAAGGCGGTTTTAGCAGCTAACTTTATACCTGGAAATATATAATAACAAGCGGTAAAAGACCTTTAGGTTCATGGAAAACATGTCCCAAGGGAGTTAACAAGTAAGGTACAAGCCATAAAACAGTGGAGTTAGAAACAGATTGTTCTTTTATCATGATCCCTGGGAAAATACTTTCGCTAGAAGTAACAGGTAGCTTTCATTCTACACTTAGTTAAAATGTGAAGCTAAAATGACTGTACAACATGTTCCATGTCTTCCCAAAAATATCACCTTTGCAAAGCATAGTAGATGGCATGCCCTGGCATTGCTCTACCTAGAAAGTTACTGGGACATTGTTCAGAAACAAAGGAGAGGTCACGTTTATCTCACAGCACTGAAGCTGCAGGAAATTGGACTCTGAATTGTTTCTGTGGGTGCACTGGAAACAATAGTTTACATCAAGTGATAGGTCAGCACCCAAACTCCCAGCAGACCTCATAGAGCATCTTTTGAAGGCCAAACCAAATATTTCAAAAGGTAGTGTGCCTGAGCATGATGCATAAAGACCACGCATAAGTCAACAGAAATAAAACAGCTCTTTCATATTCAAATACAAAGCAAGATTATGTATTATATAAGCATAGAAGAGATCCAAGGCTGTTATCTTTGCAAATGTAACTCTAATGTCTGTATTTTTAAAAAGGAGTTTAGCTTTCTTGATCTGCCCATAACAGGATTTCAATAAATGAACTGATTTCAGAATTTCCATGTAGGGATTTTCTATTATGAAAAAGCAACCTATAAAAAAAAAGATATTTTCACATTATCCTCTTATGTGCAATTCATGTTAATTGTTACTACCTAATGAGGAATAATTTTTAAAAGTCCACATTTCCTAGATAAATGTATTAGTCCATTCTTGCATTGGTATAAATACTTGAGACTGGGTAACTTACAAAGAAAAGAGGTTTAATTGGCTCATGGTTCCACAGACTATAAACGAAGCAGCCGCTTGACTTCTGAGGAGGCCTCCACAAACTTACAATCATGGCAGAAAGTGAAGGGGGAGCGAGCACTTTACACAGGAGCAAGAGAAAAAGAGAGGGGGGAGGTGCCACATGCTTTTAAACAACCAGATCTCATGAGAACACACTCACTGTTAGAAGAGCAGCACGGAGGAGGAAATCCACCCCTATGTTCCAATCACTTCCCATGAGGGCCCACCTCCAACAGTGGGGATTACAATTCAACATGAGATTTGGGCTGGGACACAGATCCAAATCATATCAATATATAATGGGAAGAACCATTACATTCCATCCGCCATTCAAATATCTCCTTCTTACATGATTTGCTGACTACAATCAACAGGTTTGAAATTCCCATCATGATCCCTATGCTCCCATTTCTGTAATATGTGCCTGAGGACATGTGGGAGCCTCTCTTTCCCCACTACCCTCCTTACCCTTCCCTGAACCAGTTCCCATGTGAGCTTCCTGGGATCAGAAAAGTACAAGGGTTGCCACATGGCAAAATCACTCAGAGGATGTTACTACAGGTTACTTGCATTAAAATAGACTTTGGTAATAATGCTTACTACTTAGGAACATAAATGAGAAATGCTGATAATGTCTAGTACTAAAATAACCCATCCTAGCCATGAGCTCTTCTAGAAAGCAAGAAAACAAGGAAAACAAAACAAATGAAAACTAAAATCCTGCTCTAGCTTTGACAGATTTCTGTGCTTCTCAAGACAAGGGTACTCAGAGGCTGTATTGGGGTTAGGATTTAGGTCAAAGGACCCCTTCGGGCCGGGTGTAGTGGCTCACGCCTGTAATCTCAGCACTTTGGGAGGCCGAGGCGGGCCGATCACGAGGTCAGGAGATCGAGACTATCCTGGTTAACACGGTGAAACCCTATCTCTATTAAAAATACAAAAAATTAGCCGGGCGTGGTGGCGGGCGCCTGTAGTCCCAGCTACTTGGGAGGCTGAGGCAGGAGAATGGTGTGTACCCGGGAGGTGGAGCTTGCAGTGAGCTGAGATCGCACCACAGCACTCCAGCCTGGGCGACAGAGCGAGACTCCGTCTCAAAAAAAAAAAAAGACGCTTTTACAGAGGATTTATCTACTTTGTATCATTTTATATTCACTTATGTAACTAGTCAACATGAACTATAGTTTATATAAAAACCATAAAAACCTTTCTTCAGTGGTTGAAACAACTTTACTATTATTTCTCTTTGACACACCACTCGTCTTTAAAAATACCATATTATTTTATATCATACTTATTTACATGAACATATTATGCTCACTATACTAGACTGGAAGTTATTTAAGGATGAACTTTTTTCTCCCGTTCTCTACAGTTCTTAATACAGAGTCCTTCATATAGCACATGTTTGGTAAAGAATTATGGGGTTGAATATATTTTTAAGTGTTTAGCCAACATAGAACAACAGAAATTTCAAAGAACAATAGAGTTCCAAGTCAATAAGTCAGACATAATTTAGTGAAAAAATCTGTATGTCAAAACCACAGTAATCCTAGGACCAAAGAGATCAGTAAGAGAGCCAGATAGATAAAAATAGGGGTATTTCAATTTAGTTAAGAAAGTATATGCTACTATGCAGCATATACAAAAACAAATTTCAAATGGATAAGGGATTCAAACATTATATAAGACAATTAGAAAAATAATGTTTCTATTCTTTGAGTAAAGCCTTTGAAAATAAATCAAGTAATGTGGCATTTGCAAAGATAAAATAAGAGTAATTATGAATAATGTCTACTGATAAAATATAAACTCGGAAAGAAAGCATTTGTAGAGTATAAACAGAGTAAATGGTTATTTATGTACTAAATTAAGAAGTCCTATATATAAATATGAATATAACAACCAAATAGACAAATGTAAATTTAATAAATATCTGCAATTAAAAAATGTATATAAAAGGCAATTAAATACACTAAAAAAAGTTTGAAAACATGAATCATAAAATTGTCAACTTTGAAAGATTATTTACATCCATTGTTGGCAATGACATAAGAAAAGTATTCACATATATTTTATTCTGGACCAAAAGTTAACCTGATACTGTTTAAGCAAAGGCCACATATTTGTCTCACAGCCTAAATCGATGAGGAAAGTATAAGATAAAAAATTCTTACAGAATAATTTTGTAGCTTCATTTCCAGAAAAATGGCTACAAAAATTCTAGAAGAAATAAAGATAAATAAAGTTGTCTATGAGAGTGTACAATAGCAAAAAAAAAAAAAAAAGGATATTACCTAAATATTCATCATATACAGCGGTTAAATAATTTATAATAAACATCTCCACCAGGAAATACAATGTCACTGTTTTACAAAGTAAAGATGTATATGTACCATAGAAGTGAATTAAGAGTATGTATTTTTAAATCTGATTTAAAAACTGTATGATACTATTCTATTTTGTTATATATCTGTGTCTATCTATATCATTTTCCATGAGAATAAAAAAGTATAGAAAGAGGTATATACCAAATCAAAGAACTGGAATGGGAAGACTAATTTGTATTTTATATATGTTGAAATGAAAATAGTAATATTTAGGAGAATTTTTAATTTCCTTTTTACTTTTTTGAAATTTCAAAAAGTTGAATAAACTCAAGTAACTAAAATACAGTGAGATGTATATATCATTAGAACAGTATATGTGATAGCACATAAACAGTAAGAATTATTTGGGATTTTTTTTAAAGTTTTGAAAATAAGGTGGCTTATCCATTGTGTTTTGAAGGGCAAAAATATAATTTTCCAAGTGATTACAGTTTCTGGAAGCATATGATACTCAAAAAGTTATAAGCACAAAGATGTAAAACATTCAAGGAACCACAAGTTATTTGGAACTGTTAGACTAAAAATATAACTGTGAGATAAATTTCAAAAGAGTGTTAAGAAACAGGTCACGAAAAACCTATTACATCCTGCTAAAAAATTTTTATTCTATTCTAGGTGTTGAGATTTTTCTTCTTATAGGGTCAGACAGTAAATGTTTTAATTTGGCCTCTGTCAAAACTATCCAACTCTGTATTGTAGTCAAAGTGTGTGACAATGTATAAATGAACAAGTGTGAATGTATTCCAATAAAACTTTACTTGCCAAAGAGTAAGCCAGTTCATAGAATGCAGTTTGCCGTATTCTAGACCATGTGGAATCCATAAAATATTATTAGAGACATGACCTAATTTTAAATTTTAAAAAGCATGAAATTACCTAACAAGAATGTGAAGAAAAGGAAGTCTCAGGATCAAGTCCCAGGTTTTACTAAGATTTGGAAATTGTATAATGAGGTTAAGTAACAAAGGATTCTGAGAAAGATCAGCCAATGAAAGAGAATTAAAATCCCAGAGAGTGTGGTATGGTAGAAGCCAAGAAAAGACATACAAAGAACAGAATGTTCAGTATTGTAGAGGGCTGCTGAGCCAAATAAAATGAAGGATGATATTTTTTCACAGGATGGAAATGGTTGTGAGAAAATTCTGAAGTGGTAATGATTGAGAACAGGTTAAAGATTTGAAACTGGAAGATAAGAAAGAGCATATAATCTAGCAAACTCTTAAAAACAAACAAAAAAGCCTTGCTATGAAGACTAGGGAGGTAAAATAATAGCCAAGATGTATGGAGGCAACATTATATTTAAAAAGAATGTATGTTTGGTTAGTTGTTTTCAAGCTAGGCAATATTTTAGTTAATGTTTACATGCATGCTTATTAGAACTGGGAGAAATAAATGAATCGTGCAGAAGAAAGGAAGCAAAATTACATGACACTAAAGCAATAAAAGACTCAATTTTAGCAAAGAAAAAAATAGCTCTAATATTTGTAGAAATAAAGTTTTGGTGGGAGGACACAAAAAGCAAAATTTATCCTTCAAAAACTGAACTTCTGTTTTTCCAGTGCTCCGTGTCATTAAGTCTTTTATTTAACAACAACAACAACAACAAAAATTGTGTTTTTCTATGTTTGGAAATAGATGTCTGGTCACTGATGTTTTTAATTACACTATCATTAGTAAGAATGAAATAATTTGTGCCTTCATTTCTTAAAACTAAAGTGACATTTAATTTATGAAAAATCTGGGAAAATGCCAAAAATGTTATTTCTGCTAAAGATATTTGAAACTTAAGATGCTAAATTAGTGTCATTAAAAGTTAACTTAGTTTCCAACTACAGTGAAATAAGCACATTCTACCCAATCTCTCTCTTTGATTATAAGACTTGGAGACAGTGTAGATAGCTTCTATCAGAAGACTCTGAAAGGTACATAATAGCAAGTAGACTGGCTAGGGAACACAGGACCTGAGAGATGACTCAGCAGTGAATTCTCTGATGTTTTCTGTTTTGTCTTTATTTTTTGCTTCCTATATCCTATCTGGGGTTTTAAGCAAACCTAAATCCTGGAAGTCTGAATGGATGTAGCTAGAAAAAGCTCCAGAAGAGAATGCCTTCCTCTAGCCAGAAAATCAGGTGATAAATTATCGTTAAAATCTTCCCATTCGGAGTAAAATACTTAGATTTAAAAATCTAAAAATCTAAGAAATAAAGTGAACTCTAATCTCTGTGAACTGGACTATAATCACACTCAAACATATTAAATCCAAACTGCTAAAAACAAAGATTAAAAAATACAAAGAAGTTGAAAATAGTGGTGAGAAGAGCCCAGTTATGCTCTAAATGTGTCCCCAAGAAAGCATGCATTGGAAACTTAATCCCCAATGTAACACTGTTGGGAGGTGGGGGCTAATGAGAGGCAATTAGGCCATGAGGGTTTTATCCCAATAAATGGATTCGTGTTATTGTTAAAGGAGTGTGTTCATTATTATGGGGGTGGGTTTGTTATAAAACAAGTTCAGTCCCCTCTTGCTTTCTCTTTCACCTTCTCTTTGCCCTTTCACCTTCACCTTTGGGATAATGCAACAAGAAGCCCCTTGCCAGGTGCTGGCCCCTTGATCTTGAATTTCTCACCCTCCAGAACCATAAGCCAATACGTTGCGGTTCACTGTAAACTACCCATGGTCTGAGGTATTCTCTAATAGCAGCACAAAATGGACTAAGATAAATTGGTACTGGAGAAGTGGGGCTCTGCTATAACAAATACCTGAAAATGTGGAAGCAACTTTGGAGCTGGATAACGAGCAGAGACTGAAAGGACTTGGAGAAGCAGGCTGGAAAAAGCCTTTATTTCCATGAATGAGGCACTAATGGGGATTCTGGTGAGAGTTCAGAAGAGAACAGCTATAGGCAAATTTTGAATCATCTTAGAGATTTCTTAAATCATTGTGATCAGAATATTGGTAGAAATATGGACAGGAAAGTCCATTCCAAAAATGTCTTCGACATAAATGAGGACCATCTTACTGGAAAATGGAGTGAAGAAAGACCATTCCTGCTACAAAGTGGCAAATAATTTGGCTGAATTGTGTTCATGCCCAAAGGCTTTATGAAAGGCAGAATTTAAGAGTGATGAACTAAACTATCTGGAGAAAGAAATTTCTAAGCAAAATATTCAAGCAACTGTGTGGCTTCTTTTAACTGGATATAGTAACAAGTGAGAGGTGAGAATTTAAAGATGGAATTTATAAATTAAAAGGGAAGCAATTTGGAAAATTCTCACCCTGGTCCTATAAAGAATTTTAAAACTGTTTGAGAGAACACTAAGGGTATGGCCAAGCATCTGTTTGCTAAAGAAATTAATATGAATGGAAGGAAGTCCCATTCTATTCAATTAAGACAATGGGAGAATGACACCAAAGGCATTTCAGAAATTTTCCAGGAAAGGTAGGCTCTTGAGGGCAAAGTTTTCAGAAAGGTGCTCATGGGACCTCGCCATTCATGCCCTACACTGCCTCAAATCTCTGCTGTCTACATTTCCGTGCAGCCTTGGCACTGGAATGCAATGGAGTTGCAACACACACACACACACACACACACACACACACACACACAGAGAGAGAGAGAAGCATACACCTTAAACATATACAAGACCATAAAAAAGTTTCAATAATTTGAAAGGACTTAAATCCTATAGAGCATAAAGTATGAACATGTTGTTATTGAGCTATAAACTAGTAACAAAAGGGAAAATCCATATTATTGTAAGTTAATTATCCTACATACTTCTCAGTATAGCAGAAGAAATAAGGAAAAAAAAAAAAAAAAAAAAAAAAAAACTAGACAAGAACAACATAGGTTGAACTCAGCAGCTCCCATTGTTACCACTAGAGGGTCTTGACTATAAGTCATCCAGGTTCATTGGTGTTTTGAACAAAGAATTGGACAAAACACACAAAGCTCTCCTTGCTTCATTCTTTCGTTGTTTTGCTTGTGTGTGTGTGTGTGTGTATGTGTGTGTGCTTGTTGCAACTCCATTGCAAACCCCAAAACTAATGAAAACCACCATTTAGGCACAGTTTGAGAAAACCTTAAGGCAAAATACAGTACTAAATGCTGGGCTCATCTCTATTCTGCCTATTTCCAGTATCTCTTTTGTTGCCTTGGGTTTACTTTTACAATGTGGTTCATGATAGTCTTTAAAAAATAATTTAAAAAATTTTATAGCTAGTTTCTATCTAACATCTTGTTTAATTTACTAACTTTTTTTGTTATTAGTGTATTTACTCTCTACTGAGCTGAGCTGATAATTTAAAGTTAAGACTAGCATACAAAAGGGAATATCATAGGGTTGATAGTACTTTTAAATATGATAGCCTCTGGCATTAGACAAAATTTTCTTTTATTTTTAAAATTTTATTTTTAAATGACAAATAATTGTGTTTATTTATGGGATATAATGTGATGTTTTATGTATGTTTACAATGTGAAGTAATTAAATCAATCTGATTAACAAATCTATCACTCCAAATACTTTTGAATGTGGAATTTTGAAACATACAATTCATTATTATTGATTATAGTCACAATTCTGTGAAATTATCACAGAAATTCCTAATACCGCTCTCACCAATGAATGATTTTTCCATTTCCAGAGAAAAACTCAGTTGCTAGTCACTTATCTCAATCTTTGACTGAGCCTTTTTCAAGATTTTTACAAGTGATGTGGCTGATAATACAAGAAAACATTTTCAGATGACTTTAAGCCAAAATGGATTCTTAAGGTACAAGGTAAAAATTGAACACTATGGGTTAATATTTTGTCCCCATTTATAAACGGGAATAATAAATACCTTTGGCAGTATAACACAGCTAATATTGGAAGGATTATCTGACTCTGAAGCTCAGTTCCCTACCTTCCACCCCACTCTATATTATAGTATACTTCCTGGAAGACAGGACAAGAAGAAATGAAAATGATCTAAGAAGGGAATATTATCCTTAGACAGCAGAATCTATCTTCTTCAAAAATAGAAACAAGAGAGGAAAAGTGGCACAAATAAATACTGTATTGGAGAGGAAAAAGAAGGAAACACATGTGCTATGATATTGATGTTGACTTTCCCAGCTGAATGGGAAGCACGTTTGCAATGGGAGCATGAAGTGTGTTGCTTCAACTCAAGGATGCATCCGTGCTCTGAGTAGCCTGTGTTTTCATTTCAGTATGTAAATATTTAAACATATTTAAACACTATCCAAGTGACAACTTTTATTCTCATGATTTACACATGATAAATCTGTTTCCTTTCTTCTGTTGTATCATTTATGATTCTATGATAATTTACAAATATAACATTATTATTCTATAATTTAGAGTAATATTGTTTCCAGCTTTCATTTTTCTGTACAATGAAGAGAGACTCTGAACTCTCCACAATAAGTTAAGATGGCTACTCTCTATGCCATAAAAATATAAACCAAGCTGTTCCATCTTGATGACAATGTATAAAATATTGGGTCCATGCTAATAGCTAAAGGGTATGGAAATGGTAGGATACAGAATAATACTGGGATAAAAAGACACGAATAGCTTGATTCAAGGCTTAGTATACTCAAAGGATAAACTAACGAAGCACATGATGAGAAAGAGCTAACAGGGACTAATTCTCAATTCTTTAGTCCCAACCTTTTTTGGTTTTTCTCGAGACTTTGCAAGAAGCACATTTACGTTACTTTTAACTTGAAGTTATATACTGTGTGAAATGTGTTTGAATAAAACTGTATACATTATATCACTTGTAAGGTAATAGGATACAGCAATCCCAATCCATTTCTACTATGATGCAATTGTCTGAATTCATGACTTGTTACTCTCTAGGCTGTAATGTATTGGTATCTGCCAATCGCTCTGTTCAAATGAGCTTATTAAGTATGCCCTGAAAATACGTGAGCTCAAATGCACAGCATTAATGCTAAATAAAGATCCTTTCAGTTTTTCTTGGTCTCCTGGCCCAAACTCCTTCACTCTGAAAGAGAGCTAGAGAATGGCACATCTATTTTCTTTATTATATCAGGTCTTAACCCAACATTAATATCAATTGAATAAAATCAATTTTTAAAACTTCCTCTAAATGTCACATTATTCAAATAGACCATGTTGTCACAAAATGTACTATCTATTAAAGCAATAAAAGTAAAATACGAATGCCCTGTGTTGACATTTCACTGCATAGCATCTCCACTAATAAGATTTTGGCTCTGCTTCTAGTTATAATGCACTTGTGAAATACTAGAAACCAAATATAAATCAGATGTTATAAGGTAGCTCCAAGGTCCATGGCAGTACAAGGACCTGCAGAGAAGTACTGGAAGGAAAAGGGCAGAGAAGCTTTGCTTCTTTTTCTCCCTCAAAGATAGGCAGGTATTTTCCTTATCTTTTTCTTTTACATTTATTACATTAAAGCTGTAATTTTGGGGGGAGGGGAAAAACCCTGACTACAAATACTGTACATATAGCAAAACCTCAATAGATATTTTCATTTGTATACCTATCTCACACCATTTACAACAGTATAACTAATGTCAGGTAGAGATGCTGGAGTTTACAAATGAGATTGCACTTAAGATTTAGATACACCATTTTATATTATGTTTTATGCAATGTTTAATTATATGCTCTTTTCAATTATTCTGTAGTTTTCATGATTATTGTTAATGCTCCTTTTGTTCTCCAAACCTTTGTTAAAATTTAACAAATGAGCTATTTTTTCCAATATTTGCATAAAGCACTATATCATCAAATGCAAAATGTGTCACGAGTTAATGTCTTTTTAATACGAAAGCAGTCAAGTTTTCCTACTGACCCGCACATCATTATGCTTACTGGTAAGATTCGTGGTAATTAAATATTCTCTCTCTTAATCATTTCTTTAAAGCTGGCAGGAATCAATTTCTACATCCTTATTTAGATGAGTAATGCACACTCTACACAGATTTGTTTTTTTTTTTTTTTTTTTTTCCTATTAAGGTGAAGACATTATCCTTTTAGAAACGGATCCATTCACTACACTAAGAGCTACCAATCCATTCACAACACCAATGATTACTATACAATATTTAATTTTACAATGCAGAAACTGATTTGAGGAGTCTGACTTCAAATGCATTATTGAGCTTTTGATTGCCTTACAACATGTAACACACCGAATAGAAAGATTGTAAGATTGCATGATTCTAAACAGTTTGTCACATGAGGTTATGCCAGCAAAACTGGCAAAGACTGAAAAAGAACAAAAAGAAACACCAACATTATTTGACAGATAACTAGTGTTCATTAGTCATTTTTCTAGTGTTTTCCCTTAATAATATATAATTCTTTCCATATAATTTTAAACACGTATAATTTAATGACTTTCTAATTTTAAATAAGAAAGATGCTTACAATATGGTTATAATGTTATGATGGTTACTCACACAAATGTTATCAAATAAGTATTCAGATATTAGTTTTGAAAATTGTATATGATGTATAATTCCCAGTAATACTCATTATTTCAACTACTATAACACAGCTGAACTTTGAGGTCTTAAGGGCCAATTCTTTTAGGAAGCAGAACTAATATGTAGCTTTTCGTGCAAACTAAATATAAATGTCTTCAAGCAGAACACATCTAAAGTCAAGAGAGAACGAGTTGGTTTTTCAATTCTCATGTTAATTAAATCAAGTAATAAGACAGGAATAGAGTTGGATGTTTCATCCGTTTTTCTACCAAGAAAATATAGGAGTGCTATAAACAAGTGGGAAGAGACACAGGAAAAGGGACTAAAACCATGGGGGATATTAGTAACCAAACCCACCCTACTGATTTTTTATGGCTATGGGTACATTTTTGAAATCTCCATGGGGAGTTGCAGACATGACAAAAGGATGAGAGACGAGCAGAAGCCTCAGTTCCGGGTGCAGTGGGAGTGAAAACAGGATGTAAGGCGAGAAGCACAGACCTGAACACAGGGAGCTGAATAAGGGCCTGCTTCAAGAAGCCGGGCCTGATGCGGATCTACAGAACGGTGTTCTTAAACTTGTGCTGCCATAATAGCACTTTCATATTCCAAAAGGGTATTCAAATAGGATTCTTCCTGCCTTGTTTTCGGCTGAGGAATGAAGACGAGAGATGCTATATTCCAAAGAGAGTTAGATAAACTGCATTACATTTTCCAAGAAAGGGCTTAGAAGTAAGGAAATTTATCCACATTAGGTTTTTGGAGATTTGAGAATCTCTGAATAGAGTTTCTGTGAGGAGCTGCTGTTTATATTTTTAGCATCCTCCCCATACCCAAGGTAGAAGAGTGGCCAAGTGGCCAACGGAAATTTCTTCCAATTTCAGTTAGACAGACTTCAATTGGATGTTCCAAAGAACTGAACATGAATCCCAGCCTTAGTGAGTAGACAGGATTGACTTATGTATGAAACAGAGAGGAATAAGCAGTTTAGTTGCTAAGGCTGCAGATTAGAGGGGAGTTGCCATAACAGTGGGTTTAGTTTATTTTCCCAGAATTTGTTGGGTCTAGAATTACCTGTCTCTATGAGATTTGGGTTCTCCTCTTGAGACAGCTGGCAAGAGTATTTCCTTGGACTCTTCCCAAATGTGCTACTTAGAGGGGTGATAGAGCCTGAACAGCCAGAAGCTAAGGGTGAATTTCTGATCTGCAGGGTTACAGAGGCAGTAAAGCACAGAGTTAGTGAAGAATGCTTTGCCCCAGTCAAGGGAACTTTAAGGGAGTTCCCCAAACTGATGAGATCACATGTTCCTCCTAAGAGCAAAACTCAGCTCCAAACACCTGCCAGGTCCAGGCATGTTAGAAAAGGTCAGGTAAGAACATTAGCCACCCCCACTCTCTCTCTCTTTAATTCTCTATTAGTTACCAATGATTAGTAAGATGAGAAACAGGAGTCAAAGTGCAAGGCAAGGCAGGATGGGAATGATAGGGCAGATTATCCAAAGAAATAATCAAATCTATATTTTCCTCTTACCTCAACTGAAGGAGTTTAGTATCCAAGAATGAGTAGGAAATAGGACCACTGGAGTTTTCACTCAGGAGTAGGGGAGATGTTTCCTCCACAGAACACATTTTAAAGGAACAGCAGGAGACAAAAATTTAAGTCTTTTTATATCCTATGCATCTTGCTTATTCAAAATATTACATAAACTACTTGTCCTTGGAGGCCACCCAGCCATAAACAACGGAAAGGGGAAGGGAGAATAAAACTGAATATAATTAAATATTTAGTCCATAGAAAACAACTTAAAAACCAGAAGTAAATGTGGGAACTTCAAGTGACAAGTGTAAACGGTTCCTACCAACAGCAGAAAAGGGAGCATGGAAACAAATTAAATTCAGCTTAAGATAGCAATGTCATATGTTCTATCTATCCAAGATTCTGTAAACTCATCATTGCTGGAGACATATTGCCAAAATAATCGAGCAGCATTGTAATTTTATACTCCCTTGAATGGTATATGAAGATGCAAAGCTCATTCTATCTCACAAGACTTAAAGTTTAAATTTTTTGAATTTTACATTTTGTTTTAGAGACAAGGGTCTTGCAATGTCTCCCAGACTGGAGTGCAGTAACTCTCTTTACAGGCATGATCATAGTGCACTGCAGCCTTCAACTCCTGGCTTTCAGCAATCCTCCTGCCTCAGACTCCCAAGTAGTTGGGACTACAGGTGCATTTCCATGCCTGGCTGTTTCATCAATTTAATAGATTAAAAAAAATAGAAACTCAGTTTTATTTGCCAGGAAGTCACAAAATTGATTTATGTAGTGTGTGTGTCTGTGTATATGTGTATTTAGCATGAAGGTTGTTTTAGGTTTACCAATTACCATTAATGACATTTTTTAAAGATTGAATCTAGACTATTAATTCTTAGTTACAATGCCATATATTTAGAACTATCTTATAAAAATAAACCCAAAAAGTGTCTTACCTTTGCACCAGCTATAACTTAAAATAAAAACCCTTCCAATTTACTCTTACTGATATTAGCACATTGACTAGTATATTTATATATACATTTCAATAAATTAAACCATTGAACTGTATCCATATTGGTAAAGCATTACAAAGGCTACATTAAATAGTAATTATAGCAAGTATTATGGTTGTATTTATTACAAGCCTACAAAAGAATTGGATCTTTTGCCAGATTTCAGGATACATTTCAGCACAGATTAGAACATGGCTGACAGGTTTTATTTAACCATCTCAAGAAATAGCATGTTTTAGTGCTGTTAAGGAGTACTGTCCTATTTATAAGTGAATTTACATTAGAATATCCAATAAATTAAATTTTGTCTTCTCATCTAAATGTTATTATGAAAAAGAAGCCTAGGCATTTAGGTCTTAAAAAGTAATTCATTTTCCACTATTGTTTTTTTCCTTTTAAACTATAATTTCTTTGATATTTTAATTCAACAAATATTTGACAGGCAATTAATGAGCAATGTAATAATAAACTGGTGAATTATAAAAGAACTAAAACAAATTACTTTAAAAAAAATTCTACTTTTTAAATAAAACCTTTTATTACTTCTAAGTAATTTGGTTTAATTACCAGGAAAAGGCAAGTTCACTTCGCTCATGAGTTCTGCAACTCAAAGGACTCTTATCTAAATACCCCTGTAGGCCAGGCGCAGTGGCTCACTCCTGTAATCCTAGCACTTTGGAAGGCTGAGGCGGGCGGATCACGAGGTCCAGAGATTGAGACCATCTTGGTCAAGAAGGTGAAACCCCGTCACTACTAAAAATATAAAAAATTAGCTGGGCGCCTACCTGTAGTTCCAGCTACACGGCAGGCTGAGGCAGGAGAATTGTTTGAACCCAGGAGGTGGAGGTTGCAGTGAGCTGAGATTGCACCATTGCACTCCAGCCTGGGAGACAGAGTGAGACTCTGTCCCCCCACCACCCCCCACAAAGACAAACAAACAAACAAAAACTCCCTGTATTAGAAATCTTTCGCACTAGGTGAGAGGTTATAACTATATGCTAAGTGCAGAGAATCTTGCACATAATAGAAACCTCATACATTTTTCTTTCAACATATGAATTAAGATATAAGTAAAAACATTAATCACAGTATCTCTAAACAAAATTTTTCCAATGATCATACCTAAATATCACATATTATAAAAGTCATACAGTTGTTTCATTAAACAGCAAAACAGCTCCAAATAGTGTAAATATGCAAAAGGTTAGGCTCTCATTTTTTTCTTACAACTGGTGTGGGTATATTCACAGCACTTAAAGAATCTATTTTGTTTTGTTTGATTAGATAAAAACAAAATCACATTTCAATTACTCAAGATTAAAAACTATGACCAGATATTGCCTAGCATATTTTCTACTTCAAATAGTTATTTGACTTTGTTTTGGTTATTTTCAACAATTTACCTGAAGTTAAATATCTGGCTTAAGCCAAACAGAATTCTTTTTATATTTTATTTATTTTATTGGTAAAGTAAGAAAGTCACACAAAGACAAATACTGCATGATTCCACTTATGTGAGATATCTAAAATAGTCAAATTCATAGAATCAAAGAGTGGCATGGTGGATGCCAGTGGCTGGGAAGAGAGAGAAATCGGGAGCTACTAAGCATCTTTATTTACTGCTGTGTGTTTTTTCTTTCTCAAGCACATTCAGTAACTATTTCCTTTCTAATAAGACTGTTAAAAGCAAAATTAGTAATAATACAAAATAAAGGTCAAACAAAGTAAACTTGATTCCATGTTTTCAAAATGATGAGGGAAAAGGGAACACATGGGAGTATGTGTGTGTGTGTGTGTGTTTTAATAGAAACAATATAAATAAATTCACCTGAGGAAATACTAAGATATTGCTTTAATTGGTACAGATTCATATTGAACTAGGTATATGTCTTAATATTACATCTCTTCCTTGTCAATGGAAAACCAATAGGTTAATGTTAGATAAATGTTATATTTTGGAAGTGCAGGGTGGAACAGTAGCTTAAACATTATAAATAAAAAGGAAAAGAGTACAAAAATGCTATTAAGTAAATGATAGAACTCATTTCATCCATAGTTGCAGAAAGAACCAAATATTGCTAACTCTGGATGACCTCTGACAATATTCTGGGTTTGAAAATATTTCAAAACACAAATTCCTTTGAGGAATTTGGGTATGTAATTTAACCTATTTGATTCTCATTTTTTGGTTGTTATATGAAAGTATATCTATCCTAGAGAAATATTATAAATATTCGAGATCATAGAGAACATTGTATATACAATAAGTTATATAGTCTCCCATATTCATGGGCATTCAACATTCAATAGAGGACACCCTCTTGGAGTGTGTTCCATGTGTCAGTAATTATACTACAAAAACAGTTACATATTTATATTCTACCTATATTAAAAATTGACAAGTTCTACAAATAAAGCCTTTATCAAGAATATATGAAGAATTATAGATATGGCAATAATTTAGAAAAGGTAAAATATAGTTTAGGAACATCAATGTTATTGGATCCAGTTTAGAGAATCATTAATTTAGAATATAAAGCCCTAATTATTTTCATTCCAAATTATCTTGAAGTGGCCCAGTAAAGGTATGCAAAGAAATTCATTTAGAGTCATTCCCTTCCTTCTAAACACTCTGTACTCATTTTTTAAAGTGAGCAAGTCTGTGAAAATCCTTGGAATAGGACTGGAGACAACATAAACAAAGAGATAAAAAATGGATAAGGAAAACAATGACAAAACTGAAAGAAACGAAATCTTGTGAATGTTCCAAATACTTGGAAGCCAAGAGTCCCAGCTGTGTTACTGTAGAAATTTATCTCTATGCTAATATTCAGAAATCTACTAAGAGATCCAATGAAGAAATCCAGACTAGCAGTGATTACGTAAAGGAAACATCTACCTGAGCAACTGTGTTTATTCCTTAATATAAAGCCTAGATATATTTTAAGTTCATATATTCTTATTAAAATTTCAAGTTTATATTTTTAAATATTAAAAGATATATGCCATTAAAATAATACTATTTTTCAAGTTTATGCATCTAGATACATAAATTTGGAAGAGACAAAGTTATCCCCATCTAGAACCTGAAGGAATCTATATTTTTAGGTTGGATGTTCTTCCATGCAAGTTTACTGACTCAAAGACGGTTTCTGAATTAAGAAGAATCACATTGTTGTTTTATGTTGGGACAGAACGCATGTTTAGCTCTTTGATGCCCCATTCCAATTAAGTATAGAAGTTTCTGTGGTCTGCTTTCAGCATTGTTTCACTGATATGTTCTTTTCCTTAGTAAGTACCCTGGTGTAGCATAGTACAGTTATCCTTCACATCCCTGGGAGGTTGGGTGCAAGACTTCCAAGAATATCAAAATCCATGGATGCTCAAGTCCCTCATATAAAACAGTGTAGTATTTGCATACAACTTACGCATCTCCTCCTGTATACTTTCAATTGTCTGTAAATTACTTGTAAGAGCTAATATGTTATATAAAAAGTAGTTACACTGTATTTGGATTTGTAATTTTACTGTTGTATCATTATTTGGGGTTTTTTGTTGGTCTGATTATTTTTCATCCATGGTGATATTGTCTGGGTCTGTGTCCCCACCCAAGTCTCATCTTGAACTGCAATCTGAATTATCCCCACGTGTTGGGGGAGGGACCTCATGGGAGGGGATTCGATCATGGGGGCGGTTCCCCTATGCCGTTCTTGTGATACTGAGTGGGTTCTCATAGATCTGATGGTTTTATAAGGGACTTCTTCCCCCCTTCACTCTGCACTTCTCTGTCCTGCCACCATATGAAGACAGATGTGTTTGCTTCCCCTTCTGCCATGATTGTAAGTTTCCCGAGGCCTCCCCAGCCACGTGAAACTGTGAGTCAGTTAAACCTCTTTCCTTTATATATTATCCAGTCTTGGATACACCCTTATAGCAACATGAGGACGGACTAATACACATGATTTTTATTCATGGTTCTGAATCCACAGATAAAGAACTCACAGATGTGGAGGGCTGACTGTACATAAAAATCAACAATTCTTTTCTATTTTTCTGGCGCAAATTGTTCCCTTTTCTGGTCAAAGAGGTGAGAAACTAATTCCAAAACTGCTTTAATGTGAATCTATACAAACTTCATTAAATGTAGAATACCTATCATAATCCACAGTTTCTTCAAAGAGGTTTCCACTAATTTTTGAGAATGCCTGATGTATTCGTTAGTGAATAGAGTATAATTATTTAAATGTCAGTGCCACCAGCACTTACAAATTCTTAAACTCAAAGGAAAACCTCAATTTGTTCCCATGCTCTTTGGCTTCCAGTTGATTCATCCAATGGGGAAACCCAACTGGATACTGAAGGAAGAGAGTAGAGTGACATTCAATTTTTCGCTCCCCTGGTTTACTCCCTTGATTTTTTTCTTGGGTTAAACATGGCCTTTGACTACCTTCAGGCAGCTTAGCTTTACAGAACTTTCTCTTCCTCCATCTCTATCTCCCCTCCTCCATTCAAGCTTAGGGGTCGAATCAGCTGGGCTTGGGTTCCTTGCCTTGCTCTGAGTTCCTATAGAACCCGTTGTGGTTCCTTGACACTCTATAGACAACTCAGTAATCATTTTGTAACAAATCCTCTTCAAACTATCCTAATTTATTCCTTTTGGGACCCTAACAATAATATTTTAATCTTGGTCTCTCTTAAATTCATTAATTTCCCCAAAATATTTTCCTTCTTTTTATTTCTACAGCTCTGTTAATAAAATAGTACTATCTTTCAAGTCCTATTATTATGAACTTTCATAATAAAACTAATATTATTCATTTACTCAGAGTATTTTAATTAAAAATCCACTTCATGTATATCCTTTTTTTTTTTTTTTTTGAGACGGGGTCTCGCTCTGTCGCCCAGGCTGGAGTGCAGTGGCGTGATCTCGGCTCACTGCAAGCTCCGCCTCCCAGGTTCCCGCTATTCTCCTGCCTCAGCCTCCCGAGTAGCTGGGACCACAGGCACCCAACTACCACACCCGGCTAATTTTTTGTATTTTTAGTAGAGATGGGGTTTCATCTTGTTAGCCAGGATGGTCTCGATCTCCTGACCTTGTATCCGCCCGCCTCAGCCTCCCAAAGTGCTGGGAATACAGGCGTGAGCCACTGCACCCGGCCTATACTTTCATTTAATCTCATAACAACCTATGCCTCATGACTTCTATTGCACACATGAAGAGATCCTCTTTGCAATGCCATGGCTGCATCCATCCAGAATGCTATCTTAGTACTGGTGCATTCGATCTCCACTATACACAGGTGACTACTCTTTCCTTATCTGCATGATTAACTGCTAATTTATTTTCATTCTATCTCTGTAGTGGGTCTCATATCTTTTTTTTTTTTTAAACTCCTGTGATTTCTACCTACAAACCTTTTAAATAAAGTTCCAGACAGGTCTCTCACCAGCCATTGCTAGCGCTCCTCACTCATGCCAGTTTATGAGATCTCATATTTGTGTGAGGTCCACACCCTTCAGAGACTTTTCATCACCCAGTAATATCTTTCCCAGTCCACAGTATTCTAGTCTGGTTAAAACATCCACTCTTTTGTTACCTCCTGCGTTACAGTCCACATAAATTACTACAAGACAATTGTACCTGATTTTTCCTATTCACCTTACTCATATTTTATCCTATATGGAGAAATTCTCACTTTTTTTCAGAAATGGGCAAAATACTCCCCATCTTAACAGGCTCAATTAAAATATCACAATAGGTTCCTCGGATGGAAAGAAATCAGTTTGCAGTCTAAACTTCCACGGCATTTTCACTTTCTGCCATTCTCTTTGACATATTGCACTTCTACTTTGATTGTCTATGTATGCATTTTTATGCCCATTCTCTATGTTAGACCCTAAGCTAAAGGAACGTGTCTTATGCACTGTTGCAGCACTCAGGGAGTCACTCACTCTTTACTGACTGAAAGAATGAGGCCCAGAGAAAATGACATTTGTAATTGTTTTTGGAGTGTTAACTCAGCAACTTATAAACAGCAATGTTCCTTTACAACTTTTTGATTGCTGTTTTTAACTGTGCATTACCAAATCCTACTTTCCATTTTTAAAAATATCTGAGGTAGATTATGTAACTTTCTGGTAACTTTCAGCAGTTAAAATATAATCCCAAGTAACTATTTTTACAGAATTATAATTTGTATCTAAGAAATGGTAAAAGTATAAGCCTAGATATGTAAATACATATCTATAGATGTATTTTTACTCTATTACATTCTTACTCCAAGAATGAAGTCGTCATTGTGCAACTGAGGTAATATAAAGTGAAAAAGCACAAAAAATAAAAAAGTATTTTTTCTAGTTTCATATTAATGCTGCAAAATCTGTCTTTAATACAGTAGATATATAATAAAATTTCACTGCAACCACACTGGGAGCTTCTTTCTCACATGTGTTTGCATTTATTACTTTCTGTTAGTAAATGAGTTATCTATAGTTTATCTAAACATCAGTTAACCAAAAATATCCATTGTTTATCCAAATATTAATCTCTTTGCTTTATAAATAAAAACTAACGTAATCTTCAAAAGTGTAAGTCTTCTTTTTCTGTTTTATTCTCTTAAAAAAAAAAGTACATGCCATACTGTCACAGAGGCCAGTCATGTGTCACTAATACTTTCTTAGTCTTGAGTGCTACCTCAATTCAATGTTGCTTAATGTTTCAAGTTACTTAGGCTCTATCCTTTCTTAGATACTTTATCTCTTCAGATGAGACATAACATTAAAGAATCTAACCACACTGAAGAGATTATTTTACCTTTTGACTGCATAAACTCAGTTTGGGATAATTACATTAGTGTTTGATGTTCTTTCTGCTTCTAACTACATTTATCCTTGCTCTGTGTTATTGCATAACACTGTGCTGTAGATGCGAACCAGCTTCCTCTGGATCACACGTGATTTAAAAAACCAGCCAGAATAAATACAGCCATTTGGGGCTATGAGGAATGGTCACTTAAGAGGTTATGGTTAAACACATTTTCCTATGCTCCTTTAGCAGAGCTTCCTAAAAATCTGGCTTTATTCTTCCCATCCCACTAACACACAATTTAAAAGGAAAAATACATTGTCAGTCAGGGTCTTGTATGTGCCAGGCACTGTGCTATGATATTATACACATTACTTCCTTCTAATTCCTTCAAAAAAAGGCTAATTTCATAACTGAAGCTCAAAGAAGTTAGCTCGTTCCCATGATCGTGTAGGGAGGAAGTCAGTGGGGTGGGATTCTAAAGACCACTCTTTTCCGTACCTCAGGCTGCACCCCAAAGATAATCCAGAGATACTGAGAGTGAAGACAGCTCCCACAAACCCCAGCATCTTCTCAGATATATCCAGTGATGTGCTAGTGAATAAGCCCAAAGAAGCTTTCATTTGTAGCACTTAGAGATTTATGTGGAGCCACCTTATACTGGCAATTCTTCCCACTGCAAAACTCAGCCTAACATGTTAACAGTGCCATCATCCCCAATAATTTCATGACTTCTAACAGTTCTGTTTTAAATACCCACTCTTTGATACACCACATCCTATACGTCCAGTCTGTTGGCTTCAGTATTCTCAATACATCAATTCCCACCCTTAACTGCTTCCCCACCTTCACTTCCCTATATATCAATGTTTTCTGGAGCTTTTTGTGGGATTGTAATTTAATTGATATTTTGTGGTAGCTGTATTTAAGCATAGAGTACATGAATAACAAAGAAAATAGGGGATCAAGGACTACATAGAATCGTAAACATAGGTTTTAAACTTTGAAGGCATTCCTGTATTTTCTGGATTTAAATTATTTTAACTTGGGTTTCTGAGCCGATGCCCATTTTTTCGAACAGATTTCTTTCATTTTCATACATGCTGTATAAACATCCTTTTTTTTCTATCAATAAAAATGACCTGCCATATGCCATCATAAAGCTTTCTCAGGCTTTATTTTTATTAGTTTACATTACATCCTCACTTAGTGGGATCTGGAAAAGTCTGAAAATCCAATTATATCAGTTAGCCAAAACTAGTTTTTAGATGCATTATTTTAATAGATTTTATGTATTCCAGCTATAGTTATTTTTTATGAACAGGGAGAAATTATGGTTTTCATGTATCAAAAGTAGTAATTTTAAAGCAGAGAAAACCACAGCAGCTGGGGTCAAGCAAGCTATTCCTGATGAGCCTCTCCGTAGAACGGCCTGAAACTTTGAGGACTTACTCTTTGCCCGGGTGTTTTTAAGCCCACAGCTTCACCATAGCCATAAAGCAGGGTAAGGCATACATGAACTCTGTTCAGCTCAAACACATGGTGAAAGAGCACTGTACGCTTGAGAACCTTTATGCACCACGTTCAGTGACAGCTGTCAGCTGTGAACATAATTATAAGTTTTCATTATAGGGTTTAATTCAAACCAATCTTTATTTATTTGAAGGCTAATATTAAAATGGGCATGTGAAAGTTGCGTGTATTATGAGCAAAACTCTTCCTAAAACCATACGTATGAACCTAAACACTCAGGCATACACATAAAAAGCCACACACATCTGATGCATGCACACACAGAGAAGCTTTAAATTGTCTTTATCCTCTTCTTTTTTTTTTTTTTTTTTTTGCTGAGTATGTACCATTGAATTGCTACAAAGTGTTTATGGAGCTCTACCACAATTCATAATTTGATTACTACTTGTTAGACAAACAAAAATGGAATATATTCATAAAAATGAAGAAGTATTTATTATCCATTGATCTTTGTTACTGTATATTTATAACTGAGTTATATTGATCACTTGTTTAAAGTATGCAATTATATAAAATATGATTTTGTTAATGAAATCATATTTATCATGTATGACAGCCACCAGGAGAGTCACTGTACTGGAAAGTAAGAGAGATAAATGGGTAACACTTACACTACGCAAAGTTTCCACTACACATGTCATTAATTTCTCTAGTTCCTAGATAATTTTTTCAGGTGGAATAAGATGTCAACAAAACAAAAGCAACTAAACATCCAACATAGATTCCTGAATTGCCTGCTGTGCTCTGCATTCTCTACTCACCCTCATGTCTACATTCTGCCACTAATTCAAATATCCTAAACCACTGCACATGTCATCAATCCCCCCCATTCCTGCCACTAAAAATTTTCAATCAGACTCAGACAGGTGCCATCTGACCAAAACATCAGGATAAGCACACATAAAGAAATTCTTAGCCAGTTCTGACTTCTGCTTATATGGACCAAGCTAGGTATTACATAAGAGGAGCCACACAGAAGAAATTTAAGGGACAACTCTTGGAATTGTAGTTGGAGAGATACTGATCACAGGTACCACTCTGTTACTCACACTCCTTTTACTGGCCTCCGTAGCATCTGTTCAGAGAAAGTATCATATTTACCAAAATTTAGCGATCTCATGAAACTTGAAGACTTTAGGAATTCTGTCATAGAACTCCAATGACTAGGAGGTCATATCAGGCAGACTTCTATTGTTTGCAGTGGCCAAACTATAGTCAATAATAATTTATTGTACATTTTAAAATAACCAAAAGAGTATAATTAGACTGTAACACAAAAACAAGTTAAATGGTTGAAGTGATGCTTGCCCCACTTACCCCGATGTGATACAGTGAAACAAGAGTTTTCCTGATCGAATCCCTATCTCCTCACCCTGAACTCAGCAACTGCCTTATGCCTTTTGCAGGTTAGAATCCTAGAATTGAGAAATAATAACTGTTTGGTGAATTGAGAAATAATATAGTTGTTTAATTTTAATAATAGTTTCTACTAAAGCCTTTACATACATTTTCTCTTTTTGTCCTACTACAGCCCAATGTCAGAGTAGCATTATCACCATTTTACAGATGAGAAAACTGAGACACTGGAGGCTAAATAACTTGCTGAAAGTTATGCTGTTAAAATGTAGTAAGACTAAGATTAGAAGGCAGTCCATCTGGTCCCAGAACCATAAGTTTCAACTCCTGTGGCTAGGTTCTTACTATGAGCTGCAGATTTATTTCACATCTGAACTTTCACACATTATATGTGGGCAAACTGCCAGGAACCTAAGCTTGATTTGTGGGTACACCATCTTCCATTCCAAAGTGCCTGTAGCCAGCCCTCCTGAATCTCTCAGCCTATGGGGCTAAAAATCTGTTTTTTTCCTATGGCTATACCTCTATTTTACATATCGTCAACCTGTCAAGGTATTGTACAGCATTTGTCTATAGCTCTCCCTCATGTCCACATCACACCCTGTGGACTTACAGAGGTTGCACGTTGGAATATGACTTACCCTGGTAACTTGCCTATTATCTGTATCCTCAATGTCCTGATAACTCACTTTTTCTCTCACAGTGTTATTTATCATGTTTATGTGTGCTGGCTGTTCATTTGGATTATAAATGTGTTAAGAGTAGTCTTATATATCTATAATTTCATAGAACCTATCAAAGGATGGGGCATATTCCTAACTCAGGTTAAAATAAGTCACATAATATGGATCAATGCTGCTTCCGTATTGTTATTATTTGGCGAGAAACTAGGCTGTTTATAAACAGGAAATATTCAAGTGGACATTAAGAGGTTTTCATTAAGAAAAGTTGGTATTTTATTACATGGTAGTTAAACATAAGATGAAACAAAAATGATATTTTTTGCTCAGAAGCAACAGTGTATTTCACAGACACACAAAAATCACTCATTAGCTTATTTGACTCCATCTTAAGTATTTTTGATCATCTCCTATGTATTACATATATTGCAACAAACATAAGGGGCAGTGTATGTTTCATAGACTATATTATATTAAATTCTTTTTTCTAATTCCACATATAAGTGAGACCATGCAATATTCTTCTTTCTATGTCTGGCTTATTTCACTTAGCATAACGTCCTCCTGTCTTCCCGGACCATCCATGTTGTGGCAAGTGGCAGGATCTCTGTTTTAAAGCCTAAATAATATTCCACTGTACACACACACACACACACACACCCACCCACACACCCCACCACCACCACCACCACATTCTCTTTATCCATTCATCCATCTATGGGCATTTAGGTTGTTTCCATATCTTAGCTATTGTTAATAATACATCAGTGAACCTGGGAGTACAGATATCTTTATGAAGCGGTGATTGTGTCTCCTTTGGGGATATACCCAAAAGAGGAATTTCTGGGTCTTATGGTACTCTATTTTTCTTATTATACTTTAAGTTCTAGGGTACATGTGCACAACATGCAGGTTTGCTACATATGTATACATGTGCCATGTTGGTGTGCGGCACCCGTTAACTCGTCGTTTACCTTAGGTATATCTCCTAATGCTATCCCTCCCCGCTTCCCCCACCCTATGACAGGCCCCTGTGTGTGATGTTCCCCTTCCTGTGTCCAAGTGTTCTCATTGTTCGATTCCCACCTATGAGTGAGAACATGCGGTGTTTGGTTTTTTGTCCTTGCGATAATTTGCTAAATTCTAATAAAGAATTTCTATTTACTGTTGAACTCTAGTCATAATTTATACTTGCTTGATTTGTAAACAAGACAATCTTAACAGCAACCTAAACAGCATTAAAGAATTATATACTAGTGTCACCAAATACAGAATATGGTGGTATGTTTGAATTACAGTTCAGCTATTAAGTGATTACTCAGTCTTAGATAAGACAGTTAACTAATCCGTATCTTAATTTCTTAACAATACCCATCTCAATACCTTCTTCATGGAGTTCTCATAAGGAACAAATATGATTTCAGATAGATGTCACTTATATACATACATACATATATACATGCAAGTGCTTTGTAAGCTGAAAGGTATTTAACATTATTCATAACTGGAAAGAGTCACCTTTATTTCTTTTCTTCAGAATTATTAGACTTTAGGACAAAGCCAGATTATAGCACAGAAGACTAAAATAACCTAGATGATATAATTGTTTAATTTTACATGATGTCCTGCACAAGTCTATGAACACTGCTGGTCTTTAATAATCCCACAGAGGGCAACCACTGTCCTTGTGGGAGAAGCATGACATTGCACGGCAAAAAAATTGAAAGAGAAATATTTCTACCACCTAAGAATACCTGAGTATGGATTTTATCACAGACATTTGGGGATTTTTGTCTCTATAGTTACTAAAAAGATTCAAGTTAGCGTACTCAATCTCTTATAACTAAGATTAACTAATTTAAAAAGTAGTGTTGAAAATTACCATTAAGAAGTTGAAAAACATGACACTGTGTCTAACCGTGATAAACTCTAACAGAACATTTGATGTATTTAAAAGAAAAGCATGCTTTCACAGCCAGTGACCAGATTTGAAAATAGAACTCTATACTGTTTGAGGTTTCTCCAGACTTTATGTTTTAGTAGATTGCTTTTACACGTGAAGGGCTGACCCCCGCAACCTGAGCTAAGTATTAGCTGTTTTTCAGAAATAGTAGGAAACGAGGATAAATTTTTCCACCTCTGTCCAAGTCTTCCATGTGGCAATAATATCTACCGACAGGATGGTTTGTAAAGATAGGGGTGTGGCTTATTGGCAAATGACAGAGATCTATCTTTACAACCAAATTCCAAGCAAAGAACAGACAAGGACAAACAGCTACGATTCTCGCTCCTACCATCAAATATTTTGAGAATTTCTCATTGACATAAGCAGACATATTATTGTAATGACTAAATTCAGTGAATATATCGTTATTATTTATTCACTGAATATATCCTTATTATTATAGAAATAAAGAACAAGATATTTCAGAGCTCTCTAACCAACACACCAATGGAGATAAAGATCAAACACAAAGGTCTCTAGCTTAAAATGAAGGATGCCTTTTAAACTTGACTTTCCTACGTTGCTACTTTGGAATAGGTAGAGTGATGTGTTGTACAAAATATTCAACTCAGAAAGAAAAGAAATTATTTCCAATTCTTGTCTCTTACACTCATCTTAACATCTCAGAATCAATGAGGTGATCATGGGTGATACAATGATTTTTTTAATGATGAAATACTATATTTTTACAGTAATTGGGATCTACTTTTCACCCCTTTATATTAAATAAGAAAATGAATAATACAATATAGGGCCCACCCTATTCATAAGAATATTCAAAAGAGAATGCCCAGCAGGGCGCGGTGGCTTACGCCTGTAATCCCAGCACTTTGGGAGGTGGGATCACGAGGTCAGGAGATTGAGACCAGCCTGTCTAACACGGTGAAACCCCGTCTCTACTAAAAATGCAAAAAATTAGCCCAGCGGGTGCCTGTAGTTCCAGCTACTCGGGAGGCTGAGGCAGGAGAATGGCGTGAACCCGGGAGGCGGAGCTTGCAGTGAGCCGAGATCGCCACTGCACGCTAGCCTGGGCGACAGAGCGAGACTCTGTCTCAAAAAAAAAAATAAAATAAAACCAAACTTAGGCCAGACACAGAAATAAATTACGGATGGATAAAAAATTAAAAATCAAACGAACAAAATCTTTGATTTCAATAAAGAGGTATTATGTCCACTTTCTGTATAAGTGGATAAGAAACTAAGGTTCAGACATGTTTATTTAATTATTCATTCTTCACCACAATTATTTAGTGCCTGCCACAGAGTAGGTACCCTACTAGTTATTAGGAATATAATAGTGAATAAAACAGGTTAAATTTTTACTTTTTGGACTTATTCTTAGAAAAGTATGTGGATGGAGAGACAACTAAAAATTTCAAGTGGGGATAAACAGTAGACATAAAAATAAATCCTGGTATGGAGCTAGAAAGTAAGGGGATAGGATGCGGAAGGTATTTCAGATAGGGTAGTCATGGGCAGCCCTTTGTTATGGTGATATTTTAACAGGGACTACAATAAAATGAGAATGAAACATGCATTCATTGGAAGACATTATGTTCCATAAAGAGAGGACAGTAAGCTCAAAGACCTTAAGGTGGAAGTAGCTCAAAGATTTTGAAGGACGACTATGTTTTGCAAGAGACAAGTGTCCCAGAAGCCTGGGAGAGTGCCTGAGAATATTTAACCAGAAGGACAACGCGCAATTTTTTTTTTTCTTTTTACATGGAGTCTTGCTCTGTCACCAGGACTGGAGTGCAGTGGCCCGATCTCGGCTCACTGCAACCTCCACCTCCCGAGTTCAAGTAATTCTTCTGCCTCGACCTCCCGAGTAGCTGGGACTACAGGCACACACTGCCACACCCAGCTTATTTTTGTATTGTTAATAGAGACAGGATTTCACCATGTTGGCCAGGATGGCCTCAATCCTTTGACATCGTGATCCACCCGCCTTGGCCTCCCAAAGTGCTGAGATTACAGGCGTGAGCCACCACACCCAGCCGACAATAGGTAATTTTAAGTCTTTTGTTTTTTACAATGGTATACAATGACTAAAAATTATCCCAGCGTTAGAGGGAAACATGTTACATGTATAAATGCATTGTGTGAGTGGTTTAGGAGTACAAAAATTAAAAAAACACACATCTATGTTGCAGAGTTCTCTGAGTAAGAACATCAAGAACGTGAAATGCAAGCCAATAGGAAACATACCTTGGAACTAGATTGGACCATGACACTGTAAATCTCTGGAAATTTGCTGGAATGTTAGGGAACACAGTGGGTTCTAATACAATGTAGATTATTGACTCTAGTCCATGTTATTTAAATATTAAAAAACTGGTCTATGTTTGCTGAAACTTAGGTAATACATACGATGTTTCATTACACCCTGTCTCCTGATATTTTCTAACGCAGGTC
Organism: Papio anubis; assembly: GCF_008728515.1. Classification (NCBI taxonomy): domain Eukaryota; kingdom Metazoa; phylum Chordata; class Mammalia; order Primates; family Cercopithecidae; genus Papio; species Papio anubis. The sequence goes on along the minus strand of NC_044990.1, from coordinate 70,750,101 downwards.
AAATGTCATAACATCAAATAACAATTCGGCAAAATTTACTATTCCGGAAATCAGAATTAAACATAAAAGCAATGCTGGACTATTAAAAATAAAATGTGCATATCTGGATGAATATCTACACAAATTGTTTCTTTTTACCAACTTGTAAGTAATCGGTGACAAGTTTAAAACTATACTAAGGCCTGCAGTTCAAAACTGCAACCATAAACTTTAACCCTCAGTTCTTATGAAAGTTAAGAGTACCAAGAATATTTACCCACCTGATACACTTCCCTGTCCAGAGTGTACTCTTCTATCTTTAATCTTCCCTGATCTCTACGCCTCATTCTACACCATTAACTTTGCCTTTTTGAAATACTTTTTCACTTTCTGACTCTGTTACCCATGATCTTTCTTCTTTCTCTCTCTCATCATTTTCTCAGCTTCTTTTGCTAGAATCTTCCCAATGGCTTGCCCCAAATTTTAGGTACCAAAAAGGGTAGATCCTGGCTGCCATCTCTTCTTTAGCTGCACTCTTTCCTTACGTGCACAGGTGTACTCTCAGGTTTTAAAAAGTATCTATAGACAACCCGATTTATATCTGCAACACAGACATCTTCTATTAATTCCAGGCTCTTGAATCTTACTTTCTACTCCATTAGAACTAACCTTCAATTCAATGAAAATATTTCTATAAAATATATTTTAATTTCCGGTCACACCTATCATTTCTACACTTCAATAAATGACAATATCATCCACAAAACTAATCCAACTAAAACTGTGGAGTAACTTTTGATTCCTCTTTCTTTCCCCATTCCATCAATCCTGATATCAACCTTTAAGATGTGTCTCAGATCTAGTTATTTTTCAGTTTCTATTGCCAATAACCTAGCCCAAGCCATGCTCATGCCTCTGTCCTAGACTATTGCAATAGGCTCCTAATTGACCTTGCTATTTCTACTCTGACTTCTCTTTACTTCTTGAAAACAGAAAATTTTCTCCAGATCACTTCTGCAGTGGGAAGATTTCTCTTGAATATACAAGTGAGTTTTAGGGAAGTGGATCATCTGACAAATATTAAGCCTTAAAATGATCCAAACAGAAGGGAGAGTTCAAAACGCAACACTGGCACAAAATATTTGTGCACAAAATAGTTGTGAAAAGTCTGTGAAAAACATTTTCAGTTGTAACAGAAATTAAAATGAATTATTTGTAGTAACAAGTCAAATTAAATCTCAAACAAATACAGGCTTGTAGCAAGGATCATTTCCAAACTAAGGCTTTAAATCAGAGCTAAAGGAAAATTTAAGTTTTAATATGACTATAAACAATGACTGAGAGAAAACTATCAGTCAAGACTTTGGACTGAAAATAAGTCTGAAGAGCAGAATTTACTGGATTTTTAAGTTAAATAATTAAATTACTTGGGAATAGTATTGAATAGAATGTATAATAATAACAAATTAGACACATAAAATCCTTTAGTTTTAATATTTCTTTCTTATAGATTGTTGACTACAAGGACATTGAAGTAACAGGTCATCATATAAAGACAATAATTCTTCAATAAAATGCCTAGTATTGGGGCTATTCTGTGTAACATAAAGACTAATAGGTTACAATTGTTGTGTCTGATGCATAGCTTTGTCTCCTAGGCATGAAGTACTAATGAATTTTCTGACATGACTGAAAAGAGATAAACAATAGTTTAAGTGGGACTAGTTTAGGTTTGTCATGAGTTTATTTTATATAATTTTTTATTTTTTAATTTTGTGGTTACATAGTAGCTGGATAGCTTTTGGTATATAAAAATGAACCTTGAAGTTTATTTCAGACATGAAGAGATTAAAAAGTGAAGAAGATTTTTCTACAGGTAGTAAGAACGAACTCTTAAAAAATAGGATCAGAACAAAACACGAAAACTAATTCTGAGCAGGCACATTCAGAGATAAATGCATGTCAAAATGGTCTACAAAGTAGGGTTGCTGACGCTGATACTCTATGGTCATTTAAATTCAATTATATGCTGTCTTAAGGGAAACTAAATTTAGTAGCACTGGTAATAGGAAAGAAGACTTGGTGAACTGAATTTTTTTTTTTTTTTTTTTTTTTTTTTTTGGAGACAGTCTTGCTCTGTTCCTTAGGCTGGAGTGCAGTGGTACAATCTAGGCTCATTGCAATCTCTGCCTCCTGGGTTCAAGTGATTCTCATGCCTCAGCCTCTGGAGCAGCTGGGATTACAGGTGCCTGCCATCATGCCTGGCTAATTTTTGTATTTTTAGCAGAGATGGGGTTTTGTCATGTAGGCCAGGCTGGTCTCGAACTCCTGACCTCAGGCAATCTGCCCACCTTGGCTTTTCATAGTGCTAGGATTACAGGCGTGAGCCCCCATGTCCAGTCCCTGAATAAACTTTTAATTTTTCTACTTCTTTTCTTTGGTTACAATAGCTTCTGCAGTTATAGCATTTGAATTCACAAAGTATTAGTTGCCAAAAAGAAATTTCTTTTAAGGAGCTAGTATATGAGCCATAGAAATTGTATACTAATACTCAAATAGGGTACTTGCCTAAGAATATTTTTAAGCCAATTTTTAAAACCTCTCTACTTTTAGATGAAAATGGAGACTAGGTACCTGAAAGACATATGTATTTTCCACTGAAAGGTGACAATATCAAAACTCACTTGTAAGTTATTCTCTATTTTCAGAATACAAAATGACATTACAAGGCTCTCACTAAAATTGCTGTAGTCATAGCCAATCCCTCAGAAATAAAACCATCTAAGGTAATGATTTTCAATTGATGTTCCAAAAAAAGAGCTGGAGTATTCCATTTTTTTTTACCCATGATGCATTTCAAAAAACTAGTCCCTTCTATTTCTTGAACTAACATTACTGTGAACTGCTACAACTTTAAAATCTCAGACTCTAATTGTCCAGTATTTGCTCATAAAATTTTATCCTTCTAGGCTTATCATGCAAATAATATTACATCTCAACTTTGCTGAAACCTCCATCCTCCTGAAGAGTTCTATTCTCTTCCATTTTTTTTGGCCTTCTCTCCCATTAACTTCTTTCCATTATCTTTTACATAAAAAGCCTATGTCTTCAACGACTTGTTTTTTTAGTGTGCACATACTTCTTGCCCCCAAAGACTGATGCTCATCTTCTTTTATTTGTTTCTACACCAATAATTCTGCAATAGAATTAAATTTGGGGAAATAATTTTTAAAGATGGTTCTCATACTAGATATTTGTTAATTGGGGCCCTGCTTAACTGACAGGGAGTGAATATTTCTATAAAGTATAATGTAATAAACTTGGTTCTTGGCAAAGATGTAGTAACTGAGTTTTCTGTATTAAGAATGTATTTAATATAAACAAGATAATATTTTCTCCCTCTAGCCATATGTATTCCATCTAATAACCATGACTGATTCGTGTTTAATATAGAGATGTCTTCCAAGTCTTCTCCATTTTTTTCTTCCACACTTTTTAACTTTATCTTTCTGTCTCTAGTTCATTTTTTTATAGTTTAAAAAAACCTCCAAAGAATGGTCAGGCATGGTGACTCACACCTGTAATCCCAGCACTTTGGGAGGCTAAGGTTGGTAGATCACTTGAGTTCAGGTGTTAGAGACCAGCCTGACCAACGTGGTGAAACCTGTCTCCACTAAAAATACAAAAATTAGCCTGCCATCATGGTGAGTGACCACAGTCCCAGCTACTCGGGAGGCTGAGGCAGGAGAATCAGCAGTAGCATCTTGAAAAAACAAAAAAATGTTGAAAGACTCACACATCACAATTTGAAAACTTACTACAAAGCTACAGTAATCAAGACAGTGTGGTACGAATGAGAGTCTACAAATAAAACTTCACATTTATAGCCAATTACTTTTTCAACAAGGTGCTAAGATAATTCCATGGAAAAAAACAATCTTTTCAGCAAATGGTTCTGAGACAAGACATGTAAATAAATTAAATTGGAGCCCTACCTCACACCATATATAAAAATTTAGTCAAAATAGTTCAAAGACCTATATATAAGAATTAAAAATACCTATAGAAGAAAATATAGGCATAAATTTTTAGGACCTTGGATTAGGCAATGATTGTTTAAATATGACACCAAAAGCACAAACAATACAAAGATTGATAAATTGAACATCAAAATTCAAAACATTTGTGTTTCAAAATAACCCAATCAAGATAATGAAAAGTTAACCCAAAGGGAGAAAATATTTTGAAATTTTATGTCTAGTAATGGACTTGTGTTTAGAATACATAAGGACTCTTATAACTCAATAACAAAAAGATAAATAACCCAATTTTTAAAAAGGTCACTCTAAGTAGACATTTCTCTAATGAAGAGATACAAATTGCCAATAAGCACATGAAAAACAGTCAACATCACTGGCCATCAGGGAAATGGAAATCAGAGCCACACTGAGAAACCACTTTACACAAACTAGGATCGTTTTAATCAAAAGGATAGAAAATAAGTATAGATAAATATTGCTGAGGATGTGAATAAATTGGAACAATATAAATTTCTGGAGGTAATATAAAGTGACGAAGCTACTCTCTACAGCAGCATAGCAGTATCTCAAAAGGTTAAACATAACCTTACCATATGACCCAAAAATTATACTAGCTATATAATCAAGAGAAGTAAAAATATGTCTACACAAAAACGTGTACAAAAATATTCATAGGAGCATTTCTATAATAAACAAAAATACACGTGACCATTAAATGGTATCCATTGAAAGAAAAATGGATAAACAAGATGTGTTACAACCATATAATAGGTTATTCAGCCATAAAAATGAGAATAAAGTATGGCATGAATGAACAAGTTACAGCATGGATGAAATTTGAAAATATTATGTTAAATTTAAAAAGTTAGTCATAAAGAATGCTTATTATATGATTCCATTTATAGAAACATCCAGAATAGGAAGATCTATAAAGACAGAAAGTAGATTAGTGATTGCCTAGTACTGGGAATGAGGTGGAGAGATACTGCTAATGGGTAAGTTGTTTCTTTATGGGGTGATGAAAATGTTCTAAATTTATTGTGGCACTGTTTGCATAACTTTTTGAATCAACAAAGCACTGAATTGTAGACTTAAAATGAATACATTGTATGGTTTGTGAACTCTATCTCGACAAATATGTCATAAAAAATTAATGATGTTTTAAAACACATACACGAGAATACAAGTATGTCAAATATACACATGCTTGGAAAAAATAAGTATATGATCATGATTTTTTCTATTAATGCTAATGTGAAAAATTTAACAACACAAGATCGTCAGGGCATGGTGGCTCACACCTGTAATCCCAGCACTTTGAAAGGCTGAGGCAGACAGAGTTCAAGAGATCGAGACCATCCTGGCCAACATGGTGAAACTCCATCTGTACTAAAAACACAAAAATTAACTGCGCGTGGTGGTGTGTGCCTGCAGTCCCAGCTACTCGGGATGTGGAGGCAAAAAGATCACTTGAACTCGGGAGGCGGAGGTTGCAGTGAGCTGAGATCGCACCACTGCACTCCAGCCTGGCAACAGAGTGAGACTCCATCTCAAAAAATATATAACAAAACACAAGACTTTTCATTTTTGTACAATTATTATAAGCAAAAGACAACGAAGCAAAACTTAAAGTGATTTGCAATGGCATCTGAGCTTATGCAAAAGCTCAAGAGTTTTTTAAGAACATGATGTCAGTTCCCTAAGGTTAATACCACAGGGCATTAGTTGTGGGGTGTTTTCATTAATACTGTGATATGCAACCAGAGAAAAGGAAATGTATTAACATCTGACATTAACTAAAGAAAGTGATTCGTATCACTCTAATTATATAACATTATGCATAAGATGACAACCAAACAGTGCAAGGTCAATGATTTGAGAAAGAATGGAAGCAAAGACAGTGATTGCAGAGATAATCAAGACAAAAAAAAAAAAAATGCTGATAAACATATAGAGTTCTGTGAACAATTCTAGATAACTTCACTTTGTCTGAAAGACCTTTGTGCTAATTTTATTATAAACACTTGAGGTCACTAAGTTAAATCAACAAGATACACATTTGTATTTTATTAATTTGTGATGATATGCACTGAATTGAAACTTACTAATATAGTGTCTTGTTCTCAAAGAATGTTGAAAGGTAAAATAGAACAATTAAAATTAAGCATCCATGAAATTACCTTAGATATTCATATTGAAATAATACTAAACAGTTGTTCAAACTATAATATTAAAACATATATGAAAAAAGTGAAGCAAGTTCAGTTACAGTTCCACAATTTCACGTTTCCAACACAAATATTCTTCTATTGGGATATATAACACCCTCTTCATAATATTGTATTTCATAAACAGAAGGTATAAAAATTAAGTTACTATACAGGTTTGATTTACATCATTTGTTATGATATGATATTGCATTAGTATAAAAGACTTCTTTAAAATGTTCTGTCATACAATTTTAGACTAAATTTGTAGATACAAGTTTCATCATGGAGAGTCTATGATTTTTTTCAGATTACAAGCTAAGTAATATTATACAAATTATACTTAAAACAATAGTACACAGACATGCAGTCTTAGTAAGAAATATTCATTAAATATTCTGTTCTGAAAATGAAAGCCACTTTCAAGTAAATTTGAAGAAGATCCTGTTAAATTGGTGCTTGTTATAATACAGAACTAAAGTAAATATTACCTTATTTCTTAAGAGGTCATACAAGGATCAGACTTCTCTTACAGTAAAGGAAAGAACGCTATTCTGCCTGAGTCATTAGGAAAAAGGAAGCCTAGCTTAATATTTTATAAACAGTAAATGTTTCAAAGGAAAAAAGCTTTTATTATTTTTTTTTTATACCAGTGTCAACATTTTAAGTTTCAAGCACAATTAAAAATACAGTGGCTATTACTCTTATGTCAGTAATAGTAAGAATAAAAGTGAGAGGGGACTTTGAGAAGATAACTACAAGGGAAAAAGTATTTTAATAAAGCATAAAGTATTTTAATGAAAGACATGAATAAAAGCAATAATAAACTGTGATCAGCAGCAACATGAAAAAGGTCCCGGGTAGTAATAAAAGGACGTCATCTATTGAGATTGAGTTGGATATCTGAATCAGGACTGCTAATAAACTTATCATTCCTAATCGTGTAAGATGTTTCTCTCAATTTGCAAAGTTAATCAGCCAATCATATATTTGGCAGAAAAATAAAGATTTGGGTCACTTCTCTAAATCGAACACCATCCTACTTAAATGTACGAAATCCAACTTAGCTAAAAACTACAGAAACAATGGGTAGAAAATGGTGAAATAAATATGTGGAATATGGGTATGAAAATTGAGGAAAACATCCTTATAAATATACAATTTTCTGATGAACAACAACATAAATAAAACTGTATTTAATATTTAAATAATTGAAAACTATGGGTGACAAAAATAGTTCTAGCGATCAGGAGTCTATTTCAGTAAATACAGTATTAGTGAGTCAACAACGGCCCTCCGTCAACCCAGGGGTGCTCTGGCAGAACAAGAAGTAGAAGCTTCTCAGTTTATTTTAATTATGTAATAAAAAGCAACAATTTTGATAAAAAACTGAGGCAGAAATAGAGATCCTGGAATAACTAAAATAATAACCTTTATTAAGTGTATAAAGTCTAGGGTAAAAAGTAATTTCAACATCTCTTCTAGTCCCCAACCAATTTTTTGATTGAGTTCATGTAAATTGGTTGACTTTATACTTTAAAATTATAAAACACATTTTAAGATTTTCTTAGGGACCTAAAAGTTTCTCATATACCCCTGTCTTTGCTTCTTGATTTTTGTGGATTTATTTCTATATTTCTTCCTGATTGTATGGCTCCAAATTGTTGATATAATCCTTTTGTACTGATAAAGTTGAGGCCATGCCATCCCCAAATATGCAAATTTGGCATATTGATTACTTCAGGCTGAAGGTATTTGAGAGACAGTGGATATAGAAAGAGCTATTTGACCTGTCCTCTTCCACCTGCACCAGGTCATAAGAATTATTTTAAGAAAAGTGCTATTCCTTTCTCAAAGAAGAAAATAAATAACCCTTATCACCAGAGACAGGGAATCAATGCTGCAATGGATCTGTACAAATACAATTAATAAAGTAACCCTTATCTTCTACTAGTTTTACAATGCACCCCCCCCACCGCCATATATCTCTTAGTGACATCTCCACAATGAATTGCCCCCAAAACCCAAACCCTTTTGTCTTTCATTTATTCAAGAATTGTTGGTGTCTCCTTCTAAAAGGTATAAAAGCTTTCTGCTTTGACCATTTCATTAGCCCTCACTCTCGTGAGGCTCCCCATGCACATGTAAAAATTAACAAAAGTGATAGTAATGAAAGAATAATGCGTATAGCACCACATCAGAAACATATCGTATGATTTTTCCTTTTTTTCTGTCTTATGTCAATTTAATTCTTAGACCCAGCCAAAGATCCTAAGGGGGTAGAAGAGAATGTATTCTTCTCCCCAACAGCTTCTTTGTCCCTATTTTAAAATATAAACTAGATATTCTGCCAGCCTGCAAACTATCAAGTCAGCCCTGTCCCATGACCTAGTGTTCGCATTAAGTCTCAACACACAGATACTTCAAATGCTTACCCTTAAAGTGAGAAATGCTGAAAACTGCAGGAAAATGTCAAAACCTTTGTAATTGGTACAAACTTTGTTTTATACAGTAGAATCAGGTACTTGGTGACAGCAACGATTTTCATCTCTTCTTATACATTCAATTTCATAATTAAATTTGCTGCTATAAGGCAGGTTCACCATTTAAAGATTTCTTTCTGATATGGTGCCATAGGCATTGTTCTTCTATTACTTTGAGATGAGATGATAACCAAGTGTAAAAGCATTTTGTAGCCAGAGTGGCAATAAAGCAATAATCTAGAGATAGACAGCCCAAAAGATGACATGGCAGCTACAAAGAGTGGCTGACATTTAGACATGATAGAAATGCTCAGTTTAGTTCAAGCAATTTTTGAAACACCATTCATATACTCTAAGAAGTTCTTTGGGTCAAGCTGAAGATTCTCTTGAAAACTGCTTCAATACTCTTGCCTGAATCGTCAAAAAAATGTGGAAGCTTGTATAATTGCTTCAATTATAGATTTAATATGATATGTTTAGATTAGAGAAGGTACATCCCACATATTATGGTATGTTTAATAGGGGAAAAGCTTAGATTAGATTCACGAATTATGAAAAACTTCTACCTTAGAAATGTTTTTACAGTCACTAAAGTCTTTTTAGTAGTACTCTATTTCAGGCTACAAATCTATGGCATGCCTCTATACTTCTGATTTAACTTCATAGCCAGTTTAACACTTTCTTTTAGAGGAAGATCATAGAATTTAAAACAATTTCTGTTAAGAAAACTGTAATATGAGTCTGGTATATCAATACAAATCCATTAGTAAATGGTAACAGATGATCCGCCAGACATGAGAAATATTACTGACCCTAGCCAGCCTTAGTTGAAAACATGTAACATTCCTTTATTCAACCTTAAGAATGTAAAGATGCTATATGGTTTTTGGAGAAAAGAAAATACCCTTGCAGTATTCCTGGTGGCCTGTTTGTAAACTAAAATTTAAAACATAATCATTTGATTTATTGCACAGAACTTAATTATCCCATTAACAGCGCCCCCTGCCCCGACCCCCTACCCCACCACACAGCCTAATTTCAGATTTTGTGATTTTGAAAAATTTGACTATATGGACATGCACTAATACTGCTGAAATGGAGTAGAATGGATGGAAAAACAATTCTTATTTTTATTATTTTTCTTTCTACAATTAACTAGGAAATTATTAAAGGTAAACCAATACTGCCTGCCACATCAGATTCTATCAGAATAGTTTATAATCATAAGGTGCTAACATTAAGATTTCTTTATTACATCAAGAACGAGATAGGTGCCACGACTTGTCACAGGGAATTTCTGTTTTTTGTTTTGTTTTGTTTTTTGAGCCGCAGTATCGCTCTTTTGCCCAGACTGGAGTGCAGTGGTGCGATCTCAGCTCACTGCAACCTCTACCCTCTGGTTTCCAGTGATTCTCCTGCTTAAGCCTCCTGAACAGCTGGAATTACAGGCACCTGCCACCATGCCTGGCTAATTTTTGTATTTTTAGTAGAGATGGGGTTTCACCACGTTGGCCAGGCTCGTCTCAAACTCCTGATCTCGTGATCTGCCCATCTCAGCCTCCCAAAGTGCTGGGATTACAGGTGTAAGTCACCTAGCCTGACTGTCATAGAGAATTTCTACTTTGCATTGTGTTTTTTTGTTTGTGTTTTCTTTCAATCGGACAAAGTCTAGAAGAATATATCTGGATCTGTGTATTTCAACAGGTAGTTAAAATGAGAGATGATGACTAGTTTTAATTCTAAACCTTTTAACTTCTTAATGATAGAGTTAAATTCATCTCAAGGGGAATTTCTGAGGGATTCTTTAGGGGTCTCTGCATCTATCAGTGGAACGACAGGTGTTCTCCAAACAATTAGGACAAATTAGTATTTTGTTGACTATACTGAATTGGGAGCATTGGAAAAAACACTTAATGGCCATATAAATGATTATCTCACCCTTGGAATTTTCTTTGCCAGCAGAGAGATAACACGCACTGTGGAGAAGCAGGGAAAAGGGAAAATGGCTTAATCCATGATGATTATCTTGAGTCTACCTCTTGTAAGGAAGACAAAACATTATATCAAATTGTGTATGATTCAGACTAGAATCCCATCTATGGCAGCTACCATACACTGAGAATCTGTATTAAATGTTTTACATGATTTACCTGGTAGCCTCAGAAAAATCTTACTACACACACACATATTTACCCATAAGGAAGCTGACATTTGACAGGATGATTAACTTACCCAAAGTCACAGAAACAGCAAAGTCCAACCCTTGGCTATCTTACTGCAACGCGCTTTACTCTTCCATGACACCTTGCTGCCTCTGCATTTATCCTTTATTTTCTAAGGACAATTTATTTATTGAAGATTTTATTTATGAAAATGGAATATCCTAATGAATTACATGGTAACTAATTTTCTTATTTCTAATTTTATGAAAAAGCCTACCCCTTACATTTCTTTTTATGAGTCAAAGTAATTTTGGGAATCTGCTATGTGCCAATCAGTGCACCAGGCAGGCCCTTAAGAAAACAGGGTAATTAAAACAGGCCCTGCTCTCAAATAAAGGAATAATTGGCAGTATATATCTATGTAAAATTTTTAATCTGATTATTTATACTAACTATCAAGCTATATCTCTCGAGTTTGCTACAGTTATGGAAAGTTAATTGACTTATTGGATTATTAATAAACACAGGGTCTAAGTTACTTCTGATTTTGAAATTTTGAGAGAGAATAATAAGGAAGAGAATATCACAGATTGCAGAAATCTCAATATTAAAATTTGTCAAGAAGTAGATTTGGTGATAGCAAAAAGAGAAGATTTTATAAAATTATCCTGAAATTATTTCAGCATTATTTAAATTCATATTTGTCAACAGTATGTTACACAGATATTCTCCTCAAAACAAATTGTCAGTAACAAGTATTACATACAATTTAACTACCTTTTTCTTTATTTTTAACTTTTTAAAGAAATCACAGATTGCATTGTAGCTCTAGCATAACACTGAAGATACATAACTTATTATTAAGGTTGCAATATTTTATCGCAAAAAGTCAATTTATATGAGAACATATTTTACAATTTTTGCTTTGCAGATAAGAGTAATGGAGATATTAAGCCAGTGCATATGACTTGCAAAGCTGTTACCTCCCTGGTCTAGATATTTCACACAAGACCACATCTGCTCTGGACTTGATGATCAATGACCTTTTGTTTTTTTTCTTTTTTAGACAAATGTATCCATTCAGAACGCAATTTAGTTTAGAAATAAACTTGTTTTCATTTATAGTGCTCTATCTTAAGAGGTAGTAACATATCGAAAGCTAATAATTAGATTTTAATAATTAAATTCCATCTTAATATAAATTTGTATTTAAAATGCTTTAGGGAATAAAGAGTAAGAGAGACTATTTTTTAAAAACTGCCAAGTGGCACCTATACCAACTTGCCTTTGGAAACTACAAGAGTTTTTAAGGCCTCAAAGACAGTTATATGAAATATCTCTACTACTTATACCGTCATATTTTATCATATATTCACTTTTCTAAATCTTTGAAAAATTAAAAAGCAACTTTTGGAAGCCCCAAAATTATAATAAATGTTTTATATTATATTTAATTTTATAATAAATAAATTCAGTTTCTGCTGAATTATACACAAGAGGCTGACATTACGGCCAAGCAGCTCAAAGCAGGCTGACACGACAAGAAAGCTATAAACAAACAACAATCTCTCAAAGTAGTTAGAATAGGCCACATTGATTTCATCATAATGCAAAAATTTCTGGAACAATAACCTTCATTTCAGCTTTCCTTTCTCAGAAGCTGAACCTAAAAATATATGATTTACAATCAAGATTTTATTAGGAATATGAAGTATAGATATTGACAACATAAATCCAAAAGAATTTATGTGTAAGAGACTAATATTTTTGTTCCATCTCCCAATTAACCCAGTTAAAAATATATCAGTATACTTTTCTATGACAGATTAAAAATAAGACAAAGTGACCCTTTACCTTTTCTCATCAATAGTGTTTTAATTTTAAAATTGTTATGAGTATGTCATATAGTTCAATTAATCAAATAATGACCTATAAATTTTATAAAAGAAATTCCAGCCACACACTTGGTACCTCACTTCCCCACTTAACATCTTTAATACACACATTTGGTACCTCACTTCCCCACTTAACATCTTTAATACTTCCCCTTTCCTCAGAGCCTAATGTAGGGTTATTATAATTTTTAAATTAAGTCAATGTTCAAAGTTTACATTTTCACAACTATGTATATACTGCTCACTACTGAGCCATATAGTCTATCACTTTTTCTTTCTTGTGCAAATTTGTTTTGCTATTTATTTTGAACTTCTTTTAAAATTTGTATCATTCTTGTGATATATATATATTCATTACTTTTCCCAAATGTATAAAACAACTTTCAAACCTATCAATATCATCAAAATGGTCATTAAATGCAAAGCTAAACCTTTGTTACTTTCCCTGGTTACCTCCCTTGGAGCTAACATCATCCTGGGACCCTGCTTGGTTATTTTCCAGTGATGAACTCCCAAGTTCTTTCTTTTTCTTCTCTCTCTCTGTGTGTGTGTGTGTGTATGCATAGTCTCTAGTCAGTTCCCAAGAAATGATAATTAGAAGAAAATTTGCTACTTTTTATCTCTAACATGTCTTTATCTTATTCCATCTTTAATAGGTAAATTAAATGGGTATAGAGTTCTAATTTAAGATCATCTTCCTTATGATTTTTGAAGTTATTTCTCTACTGAGTGGACATATGAAAGGCACTTGAAACCAAATTCTCACACACTTTACTTTTGGGATATGTTTAGTATTTGCTACATAATTTGTGTAACTTTTTTCTTAATTTTATTAAAATTCTTAGGACTATTAAATGTGTAAAGGACCTCTTGAATGTATCCTCAAAGATCTACATTTTTTAACAAATGTTTGTGACTTTATTCTCCCATTGTATTTGTGATATTTCAAAACTATTTCAAAACATTACAGTAATTTTACTTTTATTTCTTTTTATTTATATTTTTGTTTTATGTAAGTATTGGTTTCATTCAACTCTTTGGAGAAATCTCTGAGTATACAGTTGGCTCATGAACAACACAGGTTCACTGATACACAGAATTTTTTTCAACAAAAGTTACACCAAGTGTGCCTGCCTCTCCTTCTTCCCCTTCCATCTTCTCCATCTCTTATGCCACTGCCACCCCTAAATCAGCAAGACCAATCCGTCTTCTTCCTCCTCCTCCTCAGTCTACTCAATGTGAAGACAAGAATGAAGATCTTTATGACAATCTACTTTATGAAAAGTAAATACATTTTTCTCTTCCTTATGACTTTTAAATATTTTCTCTAGCTTAGTTTATTGGAAGTATACAATATATAATACATATGACACACAAAATGTGTTAATCAAATTTATAGTATTGGTAAGGCTTCTGCTCAACAGTAAGCTATCAGAAGTTAAGTTCTGTGAAAGCCAAAAATCATACCTTCTTACATATTCTACCACTGTATGAAAATATCATATGTACCTCAAAAGTATATACAATTATTAGTCATAAATTTTTTCTTAATTTTTAATACTTAAGTTATACATGAATTTTTGACTATATCGGGGTTGGGGGCACCAATATAGTTCAAGGGTTCAATATAGTTCAATGAACTATATTACCTCTAGTATTTGTTTTAATTTTTGCTTTTGGCATTTTCTTCTAATTTATTATATTATTACCAAGTTTCTTTTTTCTGTCTCTTTTGATAACTATCTTTCACATGATAGCTTTTCTCAGATTTCTGGTGATCTTTGGCTCTGTTTATATTTAAGAAAGCAGACCATAATAGATGATGCCACATCCTTTACGAGACAGGAACTTGTAGACTGACAGCTTTACTGAAGGGGCCACTGAGTTAGGCAATGTTTCCTTCTGGGGAGTATCATGTCACTTTCTGGAGAACTATTCTTTGGTGCCCTCTAGATTATCTGGGGAATATTTACGTAATCCTATGGCCACATTGGGTGGCTGTTTTCTTGTTTGTGTTTTTTAATGACTGGCTGCAGGTCACCGGTAAGTAAGGCAAAGAAAGCGGCCTGGAAAGGCATGTTTGATCTATAGACATTAAATCACTCTACCAAGCGGTAGATTTACTTTCACCCTCCACTTTGGTATTTCCATGTCCAGAGACTCTACTATTCAATGTTTTCACACAGACACAAGATCCCTCCTCTGTTTCAGAAAGGGGCAGAAGGAAGACAAGGAAAGTATTTGTCTGATTACTCAAGGCTGAGGAGGAGACCTGGATTTTAATGTCTCCATGTACTCACTTCCAACACTTTCTATTGCTTGTAGGTTTCCAAGGTAACTGGTCCCAGTTCAGGGACTTCCTGGGGTCTTCTAGTTGAGCATACGGGTTACTTCTATTAAAGTTGTGCTTGTTGCAGCCGGGCGCAGTGGCTCAAGCTTGTAATCCCAGGACTTTGGGAGGCCATCCATGACCAGCCTAGCAAACATAGTGAAACCCCATCTCTACTAAAAATGCAAAAAATCAGCTGGGTGTGGTGGCCGGCGCCTATAATCCCAGCTACTCGGGAGACTGGGGCAGGAGAATTGCTTGAACCCGGGAGGCAGATGTGGCAGTGAGCCGAGATCATGCCACTGCACTCCAGCCTGGGCAACAGGAGCGAAACTCCGCCTCAAAAAAAGAAAGGAAAAAAAAAAAGTTCTGCTTGTTGCTCAGTCTCTACTGAGTCTCTCATATGCTCTGTTCCCATTGTGTTTTTCAGTTTATTTCTTGATCGACCGTGTACCATTTTTGTGTGCTTTTCAGGAGTTAGAAGGTAAATTATGTCTGACTAGTCTGCCATAATTACTCAAAAGTTGTAATATTAAATTTGTAGGTGTATAACTAATTGAGCAAATAACCATATAAAGAAGAATCTCTGAAAATGTTAACATGGAGAAAGTATGTATCTAGACACATGATTGCTATTCTCTTATGTACTCCCTTGACAATTCTGTCAAAGTTTAAATAAAAACAAACTGGAGTATATCAGTGTGTTTTCTCACTGCTATAAACTACCGGAGACTGGGTAATGCATAAAGAAAAGAGGTTTAATTGACTCACAGTTCTGCATGGCTGGGGTGGCCTCAGGAAACTTATAATCATGGCAGAAGGCAAAGGGGAAGCAAGGCACGTCTTACATTGTGGCAAGAGACAGAGTGAGCAAGAGGGGAAGTGCCACGCTCTTAAGCCATCAGATCTTGTGAGAACTCACTCATTTTCCTGATAACAGCAAGGGGAAATCCACCCCCATGATCCAATCACCTCCCCCTAGGCCTCTCCTCTGACAAGTGGGAATTAGAATTCAAGATAAGATTTAGGTGGGGACACAGAGCCAAATCATATCAGGAACTGATGGTTCTCCATTTTTTCTTTATTTTTGGAATTTTATTCAAGATCTTGACATTCAGCTAATGACTCATAGTTACCGGCTAGAGTGAAGGAATTTTCAAAGAAATTTTAAAAAAAGACATAAAAAACTGGGCCTTTGAAAAAGTTTGTAAAGGGCATTTTTTGGAAGAATTTAAGATTGGCTTTAGTTTATTTTTTCAGGAATTGCTCTTCTAACTTGAGTTCATATTATGATGCATGTACAAATTCATACATATATATTTGAAAAATAATTCAATTCTCTGGAGTAAGCTTTGCTTCCTTTTATATGTATCCAGAAAGCTAGCAAAAGTTCATGTATGTTATTTCAGGTCAATTAATCACAATTATTGGACTTCATTAATTATTTACAGAAGACTAAATTGCTTAAAATTCAACTGCTATGTTTTCAACACTTCCCCTCAGATATTCTAATTCTAAGTTTTTGTATAGCTCCTGAGGTCAGATGGAAGTTACAAAGTCACATCTATTTTAATGGCATTCTCATCAAAAACCACTTAACGTTGTATATGCACCTTCACTGAAGTCAAAGGCATAAGCCTTGCAGAAACAAAGAGGCTCCGGGTGGCACAAAAACAAAAGAAAATTCTACACATTCAAGTAGCTTAAAATGAAATAGAATAGGTGATGTGCATACACAACTATTACATAAGGTTGATTAATAGCATAAATTAATCAAACTGAATAATTCAGATAATCAAAGTCAGGATATTCCAGAGCCATTTCCAGCCAGAAACAATAAGGAAATCAGGGATCATCTTAAACAAGGGTTCATCCTGGCCCGACACTGAAAAGTATGAAATAGGCTATGTAGTAAGAGGTGGTCTGGGGCTAGGAAACCATGTCAGCAAAGGTATAGAAATTGGAAAGTGAAACTGACAAAACTAGCTTCTAAGAATAGTGCTGTGCCATGGGTCCCAAAACTACCTCCAGGCTTGGTGATTTGCTAGGACTATACGACTCAGTATATAGCTGTACTCATGGTGATGATATATTACTGCAAAAAACCGAAAAAGTAAAAATCAGTAAAAAGAAAAGGTACATCAGGCAAAGTCTGTAAGAAACTGAGCACAAGCTTCTAAGAGTCCTCTTCTGGGAGAGCCACAGAGGATGTGCTAATTCCTCCTGCAATAGAATTTGGACAACATGTGTGAAATATTATCTACAAGGGAAGCTTTCCTAAGCCTATGAGTCAAGGTTGTGGTTGTGGAACTGTCATATAGACACCCAACGCCTAGTACATACCCAAATTCCAGACTTTCTGAAAATAAAAAAACAAAAAAGCAGATGTTCAGCATAAACCACATTGTTTGTACACATAGTTTTGGTGAGTGAGCCACTCTTACCAGCTTTGCAATGGTGGACCCTCTTGAAGTCCATCACCAGAAGACAGGTAAAGGCCAGTCTTGCAGGCAGGCCTTTTTCTAAGGACAGCAATCTCAGGCCTGCTGTGTGAATTCTCGTTTGTACAATTACTAACTACAGAATACAGTTGAGTGTTACAAAACCAGAAGTTTTCTGAAGCTTTAAATCTTATCTAGTTTTGATACAACTTTGAAGAATTGACAAAACTTCCTATTCTGCCACAATAGAATTACCTAAGGCTTCACTTATTATTTTCCATTGTTCTAAGGAAAAGAGAAAGGTTGGTTCAACAATAACATTACTAATGTTATTGCTATTCTGATGGCATGACTAGTACATTCAGTTTATTTTTGTATTAGCTTTTCTTTAATAGGGCACAAAGTTCTTTTTAAAGTTCAGGTTTTTCTTTAAACAATAATTCTAAGTTACCATAATCTTTCAGTTATGCTCTGTTTTGTTTCAAATAAGAAAACAATTTTTATAGTGTGGTTAAAACAGAGTTTGATCAAAAGTTTCAAACACGTGTGTATACTAGATGCTTATTTTTTCAACATGCCATAAATTGCTTCACTAACACATTTCTGTTTTGCTCATTTATTTCCTCTTATGTTCTTGGAATGAGAATTCACGCACAAGTTTCATGCAAAATGCTTCTTAGTGGTAAGGCCAAGCTGAAAATGCAATGCCCTTTACAAAACATTTTGCTGACTTAAGAAGGTTTTATTGTTATTTGTTTTTTATTCCTTAAAATTTTCATCTTTTATGAACTGCAAATATGTTATTATCAAAGCCAGCTTCTGTTAAATATAAAAAAAGCTAGTTTCTTACAAACTTATCCTTTCATCCCAATTTTTACCACCACCCAGAGTCATAATTATACTAAGTGAAGCATCCAAAGGTTTTGGGAAAAAAAAAAATCAGTGAGGTTTCATCTTTTCATATCATATGCTGATCACTTGAAACATACTTTCTATCATAAGAAATGTAACCCAACTGTAGAAGTAGTCTTTTTGCAAACAAATGGTGAGTAAAGCAAACTATAACAAACACTATACAAAAGCAGCATTATTTCCCTAAATAGCTAGTTATAAATTGTTCTGCTGATAGAAGACCCCTGAAGCTTTTTTAAGGATAAAATTCTGTCACTAATAGTAAAGCACAACTATGAAAGAATGGTTGACCCCGATGTTAAATCAAATTTATTTTATCTCCAGAATAGGGTGGGAATATTTTTGGCTAAAATTACTAGGGTGTAGCTAACATGATGATCATTTCCATGTGTTAGACACCAGAGGAAGAAGCCTTTCAAGTTTCCTAAGTCCAACTTCCATAAAACACAATTGCTTTGAGGTCAGGTGTAAACTCATTGGTGCTATTAATATTCATTGTAAAAGAAAATTGTCATTTTTTTGTAGCTTCAGCAATAGGTTCTAATTGTCACATTTCCTGTAAAAGTAAGTGATCTCTTATGAATAAAGAAAAAACATGGATGAAATAAAATTATATTCAGGATTATGTTCCTCATAACAAAATCTACAAATACTACCCCATATTTTTCAATAAACCTGAAACAACTTAATTTTGTATAAAGTATGAAAATATATTCTGCAGCCGAATAGTTGGCACATACTGATATTTGCCATCAAATTATTATAATTTCTTTGTTGAATGAATACATGCTAATTAATTTTGTCATAAAAATGTTAAATATGTTATATTTGAGAAATGGTTTTAAACTATTATTTAGCAATGCTATACTTGAAATTCTTGAAATCTTATGAGAATAATTGGGAAACACTTAAAATATTCTTAAATCGAGGAGTATTCTCCAACTAGAATCAAAAAATGAAAGAAAGTAAGGGAGGATTACAGAAAAAACCACACACACACCCCAAAGAAAAACAAAGGTGGAGACACAAAGACATTCCTGACAAATCTGAAAGATGGCAAGAAAAAATAAAACAGTGAAAGAAACAGATGAAATTGTTTTGTGTCTGTGCGAACTTGCTTCATTTCTTAGTTTTCCTCTAATGTTCCTGATAGTTTTGAATAATTTTCTTCTCTGACCATCTGTTGTCTCTGCTTCAGTGTTTTTTCTTAATTTACTGTAATTAAACTTCTCTAATTTCTATCATCTCAGTTTATGTGCATCTCTGTATTTAATCAACAATTTCAAATGCATCAAATAAGTAGTACAATCATTCAGCTGTAAAAACAATTTTAAGGTATTTTTATAACCAGTTATTTAGTGTTATTTTTGCCTCTCATCTTCCCATTTTAACCTGGTGGGTTCAGTGATGACAATAGTCCGGTCCTCCTGTGCTCTGAGGGCTTTTGCCACCCTGTGACACAGTGGCACATGATGCCTGGAGATTACAGAATTGATCGGAGATACTGCAGGAAGATAACTACTTTGCTACAAAGGAAGTGCTGCTACACTGTAGAGATTAGCCTTGGGGAAACAAAAAGAGATAAGAAAGTTCCCACCAGCAAAAGGTCAAGAATCTAACTCATTCACACCCAACACTCAAATATCATGCAATTCATAAAATGTCTCTGCTTAACTGCTGTTAACGTTGGATTACAACTGGATAATACTAACAGCAGAAAGTCTATTATATTGTCCAAGATTATAATTTAAATGTATATTGTCATTTTTCTCTAGGGAGTTTAGAGAGCTATATCTTATTGGCAAGAATATAATTGTTCTTGAGTGGTACGAAGAAATGCAGAGGGACCCTGAGAGCTAGATTTTAGAGATTCTTTACAACGAGCAAAGGTTGCATTGCACTTAATGGAAAAAAAAAATAGAAAAAACATGGATAATGTTGGCATGCACTATGTGCAAGAAGAATGAGCAGAAAAGGTTTGATTCTGGGGTATCATTTGTGGACAGAACTTTAGGGTGTAAATGGTCTCCAGATCGCAACCAAATGCCTACGCCAGTGGGAGCAAAGTTGAAGTCACGGGAGCTTAGGGAAAGGAAGTGGCCCATATGGGGAGAGGGTGTTGGGTAAACATAGGATCCTGTCTTGATAAACTGACTTTCATCTCTACAATTCCTGTCTACCTTAAGGAATCTGCCAGAGCCCAAACTAATACATTTAACAACACTATGATTTCCAGAAGAGAGAGGGGCTTGTTTTATTCAGCTTTATAGTAATGCCTCTTAGCATCAACAGCATACACTGTTTACAAGACAAAACGATAAAAAGTTGCATGAACTATAGCATATTTTCAGAAATGTTCAGTCTGATTGGCCAAAATAATGGAAATGTAATAAGAAATTAGATAGCATTCTACCCTTGGATAGTCATAAAAATAATTATTTCCCAATTGTAAATGGAGCCTAGCAGCATAGAGCAGAAGTTTATTAACTAGCAAGTCCTCTGAGACAGACATCAGGGACTTCAAGCTTTTGCCATGAGTTGAGTGACCACCCCTCTCCTGTTTGAGCAGAAAGCTGGGTGTTTTCTATCCAGACAGGTTGAACCACAAAGGCTCTGAACTGAGGTACATTCCTCCCCAAACAGAGGAAATGGGAGTTTTTCTATCTGGGGAAATACACAACCTCCATCCCTCACAAAAAGGGCTTATGGACAGTGACATTAAAGAGTCTACAACAGAAATATCAACATACGAACAATCAAAAACCCACGTAAACAGATTTTGATCAGATTTTAGTGTCCCATTTTTATATATGAATAAATGTATTACCAAAGAAAGTCATTATCATTAAAGACAGAAACTCAAAGATGACAAATGAATTAATGGGAAACAATGAAAATGCAAGAAGTTGAATAAACTTCCTTCAAAATTCATATCTTAAAAGATATTCAAATGCTAGACAATAAGTGAATTGTTTAGGAAACAATATTATTTTCTCAATATCTTATTTAATAATCACAGTCTCTAAACTTGCCTTTCTTGTTGCCTGTATAATTAATTTTACTTCCTGATAGCATCCTAGTATACACTTTGAAAATTGCTATCTGTATCCTTGACCTGCCTAGAGTTATCTTGATTCACTTAATGTTTATTACAACTCTGTAAATAGATTTTACCCCCAATTTACCGATGAAGAAACTGAGGTATGGAGAGGCTGGGCAAATTCTTAAGGTCAGAGAGTTGCTAACTTTGAAAAAACCAGTGTTTTAACTCAAGCATGATGGTTTCAGATTATCTGTTCTTAGACACTTGCTCTGCTGCCACCTCAATAAAATGTAAACCTCTTAGGATAGGATTTTTAAAAAATCTTTTCTATTATATATCCAGTACCCAGAAGAGTGGCTACACAGGAGGCTGGGTGTTCAAGTATTTATTTATTCAATAAGTAAGGAAAGCAAAAAGAAAAGCACAAAGTATTTACACAGAACACTACTGCATTGAACTGTGAATATTTATATAATTGTAAAAATGTAAACATCAATTATTAATTTAAGCAAAAACTGTCATATAGTGTTACCAGTGGAGGGTGTCCAGGTTCTTGGCACCTTGAACAAAGAATTGAACAAAAAGGACAAAAGAATGAAGCAGCAAAAGCAGATATTTATCGAAAATGAAAGTACACACCACCTGGTGGGAGTGGGCCAAACATAGGGGCTTAAGAAGCCTTATTACAGAATTTTCTGGGGTTTAAAAACCCTCGAGTGGTTTCTGATTGGTTACTTGGTTTCCACTCTATGTAAATAAAGCAGTAGCCCACAGTCAGTCTGATTGGTTGCAGGAGGGGATCAATCAGAGGCTGAAGCAAAGTTACAAAGTTATATCCTATGCAAACATCTCATTGGTTTTGGAAGGTGACCAATCAGAGACTAAAGTCAAGTTATACAGTTATACTCCTCTGCAAATGAAGACTTGGCCCAGGACCAGTTTGGTTGACTGAGGGAGGGGACCAATGAGAGGTACTTTCAATTTTTCATCAACCATGCAAAAAAATGGGGGAGGGGGTTGAAAAGGGAGTAGCTTCTGATCCTTGTGTTACTTGGGTGTGGTAAGTAGGGGTTTTCCTTTTGATTTCATTCTAGGAAGCCAGTGTGAATTGGCCTTAGGTTCCCTGCCTCCAGACCTTGTCTCCTGCCTCCATAGTGGTGTGATGTGGAGAGAGGCAATATGTATGTAGGAATAAGGTAAGAGATCTAAACCCTACACTATAGCAGGAAGGCAGTAGAAAGTGATATAATTGGAAAAATCCAGAGATAATGGTATTTTAAGGCTTGTTATTTAAAAATATGGAGGTGAACGCCAGAAGAAACAAAAACACTCAGAAGAATGAGACTCTTTGCTTCTGATCTAGTAAGTGGCACAGCGGGTAGGGATAGCAGTTATTCCCAAAATGGAGCAGCCTCTCCATCCAGGATGGTTGAACTGGAGAGTGACAAACCCATACTCAACACAATGGGAGAAAACAGGAGGAAAGCACATCGAAATAGACTGCTTCTCATGGAATGCTGGGATGATTAAAATCAATAGTCATGGAAAGTAGATTATCCATTTATTATGAGCAAACTTCCTCTAATGTTGGGCCTGAGGATGATATAATTTCATTGTGGACTTCAATGTTTTCAAAGTCAGAGTTAATTTCTATTTCCAGGTTCTGCCGAAAGAGATAGCAAACAAAATCAACAAACTGCTTTAGTGTTCCGGAGAGGCTTTTTGCCTAAGGATTGCCTTTCTAATTAAGCCCTCCAACTCTTTAACATGCTAATTGTATCCATTAGCTTGGAGATGAAGTGGCTTCAGCTGTTATCTGTGAATCACACTACTGGGCTTGATCTACAATTTCGGGAAAGCTGGATTTGAAAAAATGTTGCTGATTTTTATTCGAGAAACTTAAGTTCTCATACAGCACCAAATTTTTCTAGCGAAGGTGGTTGGGATTTTATGGACCTTTAAGGTAAAGGAGAGTCAAGGAATTCAACAATGAAGCAGGGGGGAGGGGACAAAGGGGCTGAACTGGGTGAAGGAGGGGGTGAAAATTCTCTGGAGCACACTTCTGCATCTTCAGCCTTGAAGGGCACATCATCAAGTGAAGGGAAAACTTTTTTTTTTTAAATTTTAAAATTAGGGAAAGTTCTGGAAATATTACCTAAAGTAACATCACTTGACCATGTATGTCCAGAACCTAGATGGAAGTGAATGAAGAAATAAAAGAACAAAAGGGAAGCTAATCTTAAAGAGAATTAAATTCTACCTCCACTAAGTTCACGTAAAGATGAATCCACTTCTTCACAACTTAGGATTCTGAACCTCTGGGACATCTCAATTTCTGTTTGGTATAAATTAGGGTAAAGTGGGCAACTGTAGTCCCAGCACTTTGGGAGACCAAGGGGAGAGGACTGTTTGAGGCCAGGCGTTCAAGACCAACCTGGACAACATAGCAAGACGCTGTGTCTACTAATTTTTTTTTTTTTAATTAGTCAGACATGGTATATTCCTGTAGTCCTAGCTACTTAGGAGGCTGAGCCAGGAGGACCACTGGAGCCCAAGAGTTAGAGCTCAAGGCTGAAGTGAGTCAAGATCACGCCACTGCACCCCAGTCTGGATGACAGAGTGTGACCCTGCCTTTAAAAAAAAACAAAAAAAAGGTAGAAATAATACCAGTGCCATGGAATTGCTGGGGTATAAGATATTTGTTGTACGTGTTCTACATGTTGTATTACAGCATATTAGGGCAACTACATGAATTATCTGGAATTCTGAATGCAGAAACAGAAGCTAGTCAAGTCTACATCAAGGCAACTGGCTTGTAAAAGCTTGTGATCCTAAATGTTAAAAGAAAAAAAATACTCAGGGATAATGATGCTTACGAAAGCACAGTAAGGTGGTTCAGAACCACTGCGGTAGATACAGGGACCACTGCTATGGGATTTTCCACTTGGCGGGGGAGACATTGGGCTCCACTCTGAATACGACATGGGCAAGTGGGAATTTGTAGCCACAGATGGGGGATGGGACTATCAGTGGATTGAAAGTCACTAGCAGAAAGTATCAGGAGTAAGGGGGATTCTGGCTAAACCAATCTGACAGAACTCCTACTGAAGACAGGACTGCGTGATCAGATGTCACCTGGGGAAAGGTAGAGGATGAGAAACTGGATGAGGAAGGTGAGATGAAGGACGGAGGATTCTTGATGAACTGACCTAGCAGGGTTCTTACCAAAACTGGATTTTACAAGGAAGTGTACAGCTGATCCTAGGAGAAGGCTTAGGAGTCTGACTAAAATTGTGTCAAGCAAAGAACCTTGTCAGTACACAGCCATTGGTAGTTAGAAGTTTGCTTTTTGTTGAATATGAGTGGCATAAACTAGTATAGGGAATTTACAACTATTGCGAATGTACTGTTCATGCCTGAAAGACAAGACAAATGAGGATACCCTGAGGCATAAGCCATCACTATCTTTAGAGAAGGTGGTAAGTGCAATAGTGAAGACTGCTGGGTCAGAGGCACTGGCTGCTACCCCCACCCTCTTGCCAGCTGTGTGACTGTGGGCAAGTCAGATGACTTCTTTTCTTTTTTTTTTTTTTTGAGGCAAGCTCTCCCTCTATTGCCCAGGTTGGAGCGCAGTAGTGTGATCTCAGCTCACTGGAACCTCCATCTCCTGGGTTCAAGTGATTCTCACGCCTCAGCCTCCACAGTAGCTGGGATTACAGGTGGGGTTTCACCACGTTGGCCAGGCTGGTCTCAAACTCCTGACCTCAGGTGATCCGCCCACCTGGGCCTCCCAAAGTGCTGGGATTACAGGCATGAGCCATCATGCCCGGTTTGTGGGCAAGTTAGATGACTTCTAACTTTTATTCCCCTCGTTGGTAAAATGGCAATGAAAATACCCAGAGCTTGGCACAGCATAGCTGCTCTATAAATATTAGCTATCCTTATTATAATTTGTGGTTTCTTTTAGTGTCCTTACGAAACTGGCCTAATTTCCTCCCAGACGGTATCAAGGAACTGAACTTTGGAGATCACCACATCCAGACAATGAGGCGTCCGACCCCTGATCTGACTGCCTGATGTGCGTTGACCAGCTCCTCTGTAAACCCCTAACTTCAGTCAATTGGAGAGATGGATTTGAGGCTTGTTTTCCATCTCCTGGCTCCTGGCTGTTGTTCTTACCTGCAATAAAATCTTCCTTCCCAGACAATACTTACTATCTCAATGGGCTTTCTGTGAGGCAAACAACTAGAATCGAGGCTGAACCCCTGGTGTTCAACGACGATTACTCTTTTTTTTTTTTGAGATGGAGTCTCGCTCTGTCGCCCAGGCTGGAGTGCAGTGGTGCGATCTCAGCTCACTGCAAGCTCCGCCTCCAGGTTCACGCCATTCTCCTGCCTCAGCCTCCCCAGTAGCTGGGACTACAGGCACCCGCCACCATGCCCAGCTAATTTTTTTTTGTATTTTCAGTAGAGATGGGGTTTTACCGTGTTAGCCAGGATGGTCTCCATCTCCTGACCTCCTGATCCACCCACTTCAGCCTCCCAAAGTGCTGGGATTACAGGCGTGAGCCACTGTGCCCGGCCGATTACTCTATTTTTAATCTTGTTTTACACTTACAGTGTTTTGTATAAGTTCCTGGAAAGGAAGAGCAAGTTTTTACCAGTGACAGTAGGGGATAACTGTAAGGGCTTAGGCTAAATTACACTGGTCTGGAAGAATTGCCTGTCTGTATCTCAGGAATGATGTTTCTTCTGTCCTTTAGCTTAAAAGTGCCTTAGGACTTGGGTTTAGGGAGCTTGTGCCTAGTATTAGATACAGTCTTCTGGGAGGAAGGGCATCCAAACACATTGTTGGGATCCCATCCCCAGACCCTCTCACCATGTACTGTCCTATAAATAATCACATCAAAGCCTGAGCTAAGGAGGGGTGACCAAATTCCCTCAAACGGAGCCCACTGCTGTCCTGGCCAAGCAGGGTCTAGCACTAGACCATCAACAAGCACCATCACGCACCATTAACAAACATGAGACTTCTTACGTGGTGCCACTATCCTTACCTTACATGAGTTAAATGAAAGTTCTGCTGTAATGGATTTCTAGAAAGCGCGTTAGAGCCCCAGGACAAGAATGAAACCATGAAGCGCCACGGCCATCCCTAGGCGAAGGCTTCAGAAAGTATACTGAAGCCCTCAGTAAAGCCTTCAGTTTATTTCTAGGTGCTTGCTTTCTAAAACACCTGTGCCCGTTTTGTTTGGTGAGCACGAGAAGGACATGCCAGTAAGAGACGCAGAGGCTAGAGTCACCAGTTCATAATCACTTCTTGATTTCAGATAGAAGCAACCCATACTTATGAAAGACAAGCCACATGAATTATTTTACTTTCTCCTTGATTCCTTTGCCAAATAGCAAATGTTCATGTATTAAAATTGCTTTAATTATTCCATTGAATTGTTCCAGCAATTACGTTCTCTCAATTAAAAGGGTGATGCAAGATTTTTAAATGGAAATAAACTTGTTCAATCTGTATAAAGATGGAAAAAATATTCTAAATGTTGATAGGAAAAATACCTTGTCGGAAACAGATATTAATGTGTTTTAAGTCACAAAGCTCCTTCATAAGACATTTCTGTTTTTGTTTCACTCTGTGTACTCCCACCTCCCTGTTTTTCACATGGATATAATTATTTCTGCTAACATAATACTTTGTTACTCAGTTAAATCTCCCTTTTAGGGTTTAAAAAATTTAGTGGCTTGAAACAATAAGAATTGACTGCATTACAATTCCAGAGCTCAGAAGTTTAAATGGGTCTCACTGGGTGTGGAGATGAAGATGTAGGCAGAGCTTCATTTCTCTTGGAGGCTCAAGAGCAGAGAGGAATCCATTTCCTTGACATGTCCAGCTTCTCACATTCCATGGCTCTTGGCCTTCCTCTGTCTTCAAAACCAGCAACAGCCAGTTCAGACTTTCTCACGGAGCTGTCTGTCTAGTTATCCCTCTTCTCTCTCTCCCACACTGTAAGGACCTTTGTGATTGCACTGGACACCTGCACAATGCAGACTAATCTCAAGGACAGCTGATTAGCAATATCAATTCCATTTGCAATTTCCTTTGCTGTACAACCTAACATAGTCACAGATTGCCAGGGATTAAGAGAGTCAATTTTCTGCCTCCCATAGGTGGTTGGGAAAGAGAGATGGCACAGGAATACCAGTCTCTCAGTTTTTCCCTCCTTTAGAACCACTTAGGCAAATAGTAGTGCACAAATTCTAAAGGGTATTATCGTCAGGGTGGTAGTCGACATCATGGACTAAAGCAGAGTCTTAGTGAATAGTACCTGAAGGCTTAAAGGAGTTAATAGTAAATTATGGACCTAAATCAAGGAGAGTTTTAGAGGTTCAGAGGTTAGTATTCAGAAGGGTGAAATTGGCTTTTTAATAAAATAAGGCTCTTACATGGACACTTCAAAGATGTTTATAAAGATGAATGAATTAAGTGCCACTGGTCTTCTATAGTGCTTTGCAAAAACATGATGGGTTCTTTGCACTTTTTTGACTTTAAAGTCATTTTGTAAAAAACTACCAAAATCGAATAAACCAAAAATATCGAATAAGCCATAAAACAGAAAGGCAGCATAGAAAAAAATTTATACTTGAGCAGTCCTTGATTTTCACATGAAGGACAGAGGGTATTGCCATGATAGAAAACAGCTGGGAAGCTCAATATAGTTCAGAACTACTGCAACCCATAAAAAAGTTACACTCCTCTAATCATGTATGATTTTATTTTTTCCTTGATCCTGACCACATAGATCACACTCTAGGCTCTTAAAAGGAAGAGAATAAACAGCAGATTACAATCAGATACATCAGTAAAATGTTTTGTATAATTGAAATAAAATTTTTTTGTCTCTCACTGAAAGTCTCAACAACAATAGTGGATTAGAAACTTCTGCCTATATAATAATCTTACAATACTCTTTATAAGGCACTTGAATCTTCCAGCTTTAACTTCTGAGAGAGATAGTCAGATCTGTCTAATGAAAGCAGGACTGCAGCAAAAGACTATCAAATGGAATTCAAGGGACTTAAACTATTTAGAAGTTGGGCTTTTTTATCCTCAAGACCATAAAGGAACTCTTTATTATTGATACCAGGAGAACCAACACAATATTTTTGTTGTGATTTTGGAATGTCACAGATTATTAACTTTTTGATGGAAGGAGTTATAACACCCTCTGCTTTATAAATGTTAGTTTACATAATGGCTTTGACAGATTATACTGTCATTTCAGGGGCAAAGGCAGAAGTTTCAAATTCCTCAGAAGGAATTATTGACTAGATAATGATAGTTGTCAAGCAAGATAAGGCCTCATTTTCCGACAGATTCTCAGAGGTAAATGTTCCACAGATAGCAAACATAAAAATTTTCTGTTACAAGGCATTCTTTTTTCTCCTATATTTGGGCGTCCGTCTAGTCTCTGAAAGTTATTGTATGAAATAAAATCTGTCTTCCCAAGTTTTCCATTAAAAATGATTTGTAAGCTCCGGGAGGATGGAAAGGTTGTCATATATATGTTTGATATAAAGGAAAACACATTGAAAATGTACAATTTACATTGGGCAACTGTAGGGAACATCTGTTAACTAAAGGACACGTCTATTATTCAGGGCAATCAAATCAACTATTTGATCATTTGTCTGAGAAACCTGGGCTTTGAGTTCAGAGAGAAATCTCTTCCCCTTCTTCTGGGCTGTTGCAGAGGAGAGCAGAATTGCAGTTTGTATCAACTGGATTCTTGTCAGGATTATTCCCTTTGGTGGTGGTTTGACTACAGCCAAGAGAAAACTCTTTCACTACCATCCTGTCTGTGATTTACTGGCTACATTGCCAAGGGATTTTGGTGATAGAACCTAAGGATGACAGAGTATAGATATGTCCAGAATTGGTGGGTTCTTGATCTCACTGACTTTAAGAATGAAGCAGCGGACCCTTGCTATGAATGTTATAGTTTAAGATGGTGTGTCTGGAGCTTGTTCCTTCAGATGTTCAGATGTGTCTGGAGCTTCCTCCTTCTGGTGGGTTCGTGGTCTTGCTGTCAGCAGTGAAGCTGCAGACCTTCTCCGTGAGTGTTACAGCTCATAAAGGCAGCGTGGGCCCAAAGAGTGAGCAGCAGCAAGATTTATTGCTTTCACCGTATGGAAGGGAACCCAAGGGGGTTGCCACCAGCTAGCGCCGGCAGCCTGCTGTTATTCCCTTATTTGGCCCCACCCACATCCTGCTGATTGGTCCATTTTATAGAGAGCTGATTGGTCTATTTTACGGAGAGTTGATTGGTCCGTTTTGACAGAGTGCTGATTGGTGCGTTTACAATCCTCCAGCTAGACACAGAGTCACAGAGTGCTAGCTAGATACAGAGGTAGCTAGATACAGAGTACCAATTGGTGTATTTACAAACCCTGAGCTAGACACAGAGTGCTGATTGGTGTATTTACAATCCTTGAGCTAGACACAGAGTCACAGAGTGCTAGTTCTCCAAGTCTCCACTATGTTAGCTAGATAGAGTACAAATTGGTATATTCACAAACCCTGAGCTAGACACAGAGTGCTGATTGGTGTATTTACAAACCCTGAGCTAGACACAAAGTGCAATCCTTGAGCTAGACACAGAGTCACAGAGTGCTAGTCCTCCAAGTCTCCACTAGGTTAGCTACATACAGAGTGCTGACTGGTGCACATATGATCCTCCGGCTAGATATAAAAGTTCTCCAAGTCCCCATCCGGTTGAGGAGCCCAGCTGGCTTCACCCAGTGGATCCTGCACCAGGGCTGCAGGCGGAGTTGCCCGCCAGTCCTGAGACGCGCCTGTACTCCTCAGCCCTTGGTCTGTCGATGGGACCGGGCGCCACGGAGCAGGGGCGGCACCCGTGGCGGAGGCTCAGGTTGGGCGAGAGCCCACCGCAGGGGGAGGAGCTCAGACATGGTGTGCTGCAGGTCCCGAGCCCTGCCCATCCCGGAGGCAGCTAAGGTCCAGCGAGAATTTGAGTGCAGCACCTGCGGGCCAGCACTGCTGGGGGACCCGGAGCAACCTCCGCAGCTGCTGGTTCGGGTGCTAAGCCCCTCACTGCCCTGGGCCCGCGGTGCGGCCGGCCGCTCAGTGTGCGGGCCACAGAGCCCGCGCCCGCGCTCGCCGGAACTCATACCGGCCTGTCAGCGCAGCCCCGGTTCCCACCCGCGCCTCTCCCTCCACACCTCCCTGCAAGTAGAGGGAGGCTGCTCTGGCCTCAGCCAGCCCAGAGAGGGGCTTCCACGGTGCCATCGAGGGCTCCTCAAGCGCCGCCAAAGTGGACGCTGAGGCCAAGGAGGCGCTGAGAGTGAGGGCTGCTAGCATGTTGTCACCTCTCATAGAGATGATACATGCAATGTTTAATTGGTCCAGTGAAGGCACCAACCAATTGGAATAGACATTGGCAACAGCATAGGGTGTGGAGTCCCCTACTGTGCCAGGTAAAGTCTTTAGGTACCGGACCAAAGCAAGGTCCTAATGGAAGAACTAGGGTCACTGCTGTGCCCAGAGGATGTTAGTGGAGCGTAAGGCAGCAGCTAGTTCTGGATCCAAAATATCTCAGTGTTTTACCAACTTGTCCATACAAGCTGAATAAAAAGCTCTAGAATAAGCAAACGAAAATTCGTTACTACTTAGGGTCCCCCACATCTCCAAACAAAGGTAGATCCATGTTGCAAGCAGTTTAATTTAAACATGTAAGAAGATGTAAATTTCTTCCCCTTTAAGGTATTTTTCTCTTGAAGGACTGTCTTAAGCAATGGAAGAGTTCCATGGAAGAGTTCCAAAGAAATTTAATAAAGTTGGCTCATGAATTTTGCTGTATTCCCTCATTATTACTAATAATAGAAGATTGCTTTTTACATGTTATAACATGTTGCTAGAAAAAATACAGTGCAATTAAAAATACTTATACTTCGGAGCTCTAGGCAGTCCTCAGTCCAAATCATGATCCTATCATTTATTACCTCTGCAACAATCCTGGGCAAACTGCTTCACCTCTTTCTGTCTCAGTTTGCATAGTTAGAGGTGAGGTCAGAGGTGAGGCTAATGGTACCTACTTCATAATTGTTCCCTCCCTGGCGTTGATCTCCACTGTCCTATCTAACTGTATGGCAATCCTTTCAGGAGAGATTTTCTGGCCATATCATATAAAATGCAATCCAAACAGGCCATTGTCTTTTTTTTTTTTTCTTTATTGTGGCACTTACCACCTGCTGAACAAGTCTCCACACTTGTGACCCAATCAGTTCCCAAAGTCCCCACCTCCAAATACCAACACTTTGGGGATTTGGTATCAACCTGTTAATTTGAGGGGAAGACAACAAACATTTAGACTTTTGCAATCAACAGGCCAAAATCTCTGATGCTGTCAGAAAGGCTGCCAGCAGCATTGGGGGTAATTTAGTTCCTGATTCAAATCAATAGGAATAGAAGAAACCTTTTTCACATCCATGAGATAAAAATCCTCTCCTTGGATCAGATTGAGCCTAATTCAGGAGCTCCTATCTAATTGAGGAGCTCCTATCCAATTCAGGAGTTCTCAAACTTGTGCCTCAGAATCACCTGGAGGGCTGATTAAAATGCAGATTGCTGGGGCTGTCTCCTCAAGTTTCTCACCCACTAAGTCCCAGAGCCTAAGAATTCACATTTCTATCCCCAGAGGATGTTGCTGCTGCTGGACACACTTGGAGAGCCACTTCCTTAGCTAGTATCAGGCTTCAGAGAAAGGTTACAAACTGTTTGGCTAAGGACAGGTTCTTGAATGAACCAACTCTTGCAAAATTAAGGGCTGGGAGACCACAGTTGGTTTTGATTTCAGGAACCACCTTAGAGCTTAGGGCAGAATCAACTTCTCCTGACTCATACATGGGTTACATAGAAAGGGTGTCAGGAATGAGGAAGAGCAAGATGGATGGATTCTGGATAGGAAATTGGCAGCCAAATAACACTTTTAATAAAACTGACTTTTAGAAAACATATAAAATACCCATTGTGCTTGTTTGCCTTAAGAGTTCTCAGGACCAAGAATGTAATACCTCAATTCAATAGATGTCCTTTCCTTCCAAGCCCTCCCACTTTGTATATGCCAAGAATTAGCCACTTTCAAGTGCTTTTCCTCATAAATAAATAAAATCATTTATTTTACTCACCAGCTTATCACATGTCTGAGGCCCTGTTTATCCAAGGCAGTAAACATTACTCTGGGAAATCCCATTGAAAATAAAACAACTTCATATTAAAGGAGTTTTTAAAAATTCAGCTGTTTGTGGGGTGGTAGAACCAGTGCCTCTGGATGCATTTAAAAAACAAAAGCCTTCATTACAAGATAGAAGGAACTGAAATCTAAAAGAAGTAAGCGTGATGTCTGTCTGATTTCTTTCTTTCATTACCCTCTTCTCAGAAAAGTCATGCCAACACACATCTGTTTTTTAGTTCATTTTCATTTCTGACTTGAGAAAGCAGACTTACTATAGTCAGAAGGAATAATATAAGCTTATGTCTAGCACGACTGAGAGCTTTGGCTATTCCCTTACGTATACATAGTCTGAATACCTTGTTTTATATTTTATATTTTATAGATTTTAACTCATCTATACTTCAACAGATCTTAACTGTTATAATTATCTACACCATGGTCTCAGTATTCAAAAAAATTATGAAACACTGTTATAAATTATTATTCATATATTATTGGAAACGAGAGGTTCACTAGTTTGCCTGAAGATAACAGATAGCTCTAGATAAAAGGAAGTCTAGTGATAACGTTAGTCAAATTTTACATTCAAGAATAAACTATTTTTAGTAATGCTAAAAAGAACATGGGAACTGAACCCCAATTCTCAAGAAGAATTGTCAAAATTTCCTAAGGCAAGGCACTAAACATTTGGGTCATTCAGTAGGAAATGAGAATCCACTATGAAAAAAGAAATAAAGCTTAGAAATTTCCATGATGCAAACTGAAACTTTGAGTCTTTATGGTACTGGAAAAGTCAATTAAAACAGGGTCTCATCAATGTAATACTGATAACATGTTAACCATCTGTGATGGTTAATATTGAGTGGCAACTTGATTGGATTGAAGGACACAAAGTATTTTTCCTAGGTGTGTCTATGAGGGTGTTGCCAAAGGAGATTAACATTGGAGTCAGTGGACTGGGAAAGGCAGACAAACCCTCAATCTGGGTGGGCACAATCTAATCAGCTGCCAGAATGGCTAGAATAAAAGCAGGCAGAAGAACGTAGAAAGACTAGACTGACTTAGCCTCCCAGCCTACATCTGTTTCCAGTGCTGGATGTTTCCTCTCCTGGAACACTGGACTCCAAGCTCTTCATCTTTGGGACTTGGATTGGCTTCTTTGCTCCTCAGCTTGCAGAGAGCCTATTGTGGGACCTCATCTTGTGATTGTATGAGTCAATATTCCTTAATAAACTCCCATTTATATATACATCTATCCTATTAGTTCTGTCCCTCTAGAGAACCCTAACGTACTGTTTAACATATGGTGGATGAGAATACAAACATAATTTTGTTTGCATGAGGTAATAACTAGACACTATTTTTTTACAGTTAATTCAGTATTCTCAAACACAGTTTATTTATATATCCACTGTTTCACAAGGTTGTTGGGAGCATTAACTGTGATTAAACAATTCACAGATTCAGGGTCAAGCTTATTAACAGCAGTCATTAGGCCTTCAGTGGACATTAGTTTCAATTCTTTATATTCTTTTGCAGATAATAGGCAACAATTTATTATAATCATTATATATAGGAGAGTGAAGTTCAGCATATTTCAATTTCACACTCTGCCACAGAAATCAGAGGGCAAAGTTGAAACTTAACCCCAATGGTTTAAATAACCACCCTTTTCTTTGTATTAGCTGACCTAATATTCCCACTTATAATATGGCCTCCAAATTCCTCTCAGATCTAAAATCATGGCATTTTGTTATGAACATCCTAATTAGTATACAAACAATTCATGATGTTAAGCTCTATGAAGGGATATGTCTCTATGTCAAACATTTAATTCAAGGCATTCAGAAATAATTGACAGAGATTTAAGCAATATATCTCATTTTTATGTAGTTTAATTGGAAGTTGTAATATAATTTATGTACAACAGGTAAAAGGAATGTTTCATAATAAAATATAGATTTGTAGTTTCTCCGCTATGTTAATTTGATTTCAAAATCTCAATGTAGCTGCTAATATTACTTTAATATTTTAGTTGAGTTTTTACTGTGGTCAGAGAAATACTCTAAGCTATTTTTTTATGATCCAGCATATTATCAATTTGATAAATATCCTCTGTGCACTTGAAAAGGATGTGCTTTCTGTCATTGTTGGGCTTCATGTTTTACTATTGGGTGCAGCATTCTCTATGTCAATTAGAACAGATCTATAAATTATGTTTTTAGTCTTATATATGATTATCCTTTATCTGAACTTATTGAAAAAATTATGTGAATTCCTATTGTTTAAGTTTGTGTAAATTTTTCCAAATACAGAAATGTCATGTCATTATGGTAGATCGATCCTTTCATCTTTATGAAAGATTCCTCTTTATTTCTTTATTGCCTTAAATTCAACTGTATCTGAAAGTAGTTAAAGCGATTTTCTTTAGTTTTCACATATTCTATCCTTTCCCATCCTTTTTACTTTTAAGCCTAATAATGTCCTTATATTCAAGATGTTTCTGAATAGAGTTGCTTGGCTTATGGACAGCAATTCCAAGATGAATGAACAGTATCCTATTTGCAAGACCTCTGCTGAAAAGCAGGTAAAAATAAACTCAGTGGGATTAATAGAATATGGTTGACCTCTATATTTGGGTTTTTACTGACTAATGGCTAGTGGCCAATAGCCCACTCATATAGGCCTGGGAGAAAGGGAATGGGAAACCAGCCTAGTAAATGGATACCCATATGGTGTGGGACCCCATGGAAATCACTCTAGAAATTTAAGGGAGGAAATTAAAACCAGATATGCCAATGCCATCAGAAGAACCATGTTACAAGATCAGAAGGTGATTGGAACCAGGAAGTGGACCTTTTGTTGCACTTGCTTGAGGTGGCCACCTGGGTCCATGAGACGAGTGGATGCTCAGGGGCTGCAGGAATGCAGAGAATGGCTGAATCTAGACCTATTCCTCTTGCACCTTCTAGGGCACACAATTGTCAATAAAAACTGTGCTGTCTGCTGACAAGAATGACAGAGGCTACACATGGCTATTCCCTGAGGAGGGAGCTCTGTACATGGGGGACAATTAGCTCTTGTGGCTACAAATTGGTCCTAACAGGAATAGGCACTTATTCTGGACTAGACTTGCATACCTAGTGGTAGATACAAATGTTCCGAGTACTATAAGAGCATCATAATAGAACATATTGCACCAACTTGGACAACTGATTCAGTTCCTCAGACCAAGAAATTTTACAGGCCATAATGTCTAAGAATGAGTAGACAGAGAGCCACAGAGTAATGGTTTGAAAAAGAATGGGAATGGGCAATTAAAACAGTTGTCTAAAATGAGAGAAGATGTAAGAAGGGCTGGATTATATGCCTTTAGCAGTGAATACTCAAATTCAACATGAGGGTGGCCAAATGAGGGTTCTTGATAGACAGATTCCTTTCTTCCTCTTGAGAATCAGGGGAAGTAAAGGTAGGGAGAATACTGGTCTAACTATGTTATGGTGGAGGGAAAAGCAGATGGTGTAGGACTAGACATTTTTCTTTTCCCCACATGTTCACAACTTTCTTTTTTGCTATCTGATGTAGTGGTTTCAGGACCAGGGCTGCAACTGTGGGTGCAGGAAGCATGAATGATTCCTAAGCAAGAAATTATACCTTTAAACCTTTATATAAGAATTCCTCAGGGACTAGTGGGCTTGGCTTGCGCCTTTACTCTATCTGGCAAAATTGTGGTAGAAAGTGACTGGAGCTGTATTTTCTAGCGCTCAAGACAACCCACCAGCTCTCTAGCTCTACCTATAAGAATGGGCACAGAAAGAGAGGAAGGACTTGCTAGACTAGTACTGCTGTTGGTAATCAGAACTGGCACCAGTGGCTGAACCTAATATCCCTTCCAAGGTAGAAAAATTTGGGTAAAATTAAATCACAATTGAAAAGAAGCTTAAGTAACAGCCGAAGGTTAAAAAATGAGTAAGAAGATAGGCAAAAAGGAAAAGTCAATATTATATTAATACCTCAAGGGAGGCTCATAGCAAAACATGTTTTTTGTCCTTTAGCTCAGTTATATCAGATGCCCGAAAGGGTGAAGAGCATTCCATCTTTTAGGAACCTGGCAAGGTTAAATGTAAACCAGCAAACCTGAGAGGCATTGGTCTAGGAGACATTTTGGTCACATGATGTGATGATGGATTGAACGAATTGTTAATGACGGAACGGGATTCTAATAATATGTTAGTGTTTTTTGACTCTTATTTTTCAGATTCCATCTGCCATACTATGGTATGTTGTAACACTGGCCTTGTTGGTAAGATTATAATACTGATATTGATGATCAAATGTATTGAGAAATTAAGTAAAAGCATCTTTAGGATGTAATATTAGTGGAAAATGACTGGTCTGAGGAAAAATAAAATTAACTATTCACGAATTTCTAGGTTCAATAGTTCTACACAAGTTTAAGGTACAAATAATGGTAAACCAAGGAAAAAAACATAAAAATATATGTAATGATATTACAGAATGGAATCGTTGTTTTTTTGTTTGTTTGTTTTGCTGGGGGGGGAGATGGAGTCTTGCTCCCCTAGTGCAGACTGGAGTGCGGTGGTGCAATCTCTGCTCACTGCAACCTCCACCTCTTGTGTTCCAGCAATTCTCCTTCCTCAGCCTCCCGATTAGCTGAGATTACAGGCATGCACCACCACCGGGCTACTTTTTGTTTTTCTAGTAGAGACAGGCTTTTGTCATGTTGGCCAGGCTGGTCTTGAACTTCTGATCTCAAGTGATCCACCCATCTCGGTCTCCCAAAGTGCTGGGATTATAGGCATGAGTCACCATGCCTGGCCGGAATAGTTGTTTTATAAAAGTATCACTGTTCCACAATGGCTCCTCCAAATGGTGAGGTATATTTATAATGATATCACTGTTGTAGCTGTCATATAAATGCTTTATTAAATGTAAATATCTAGACAAATATGTTTTGCTGTAAGAAAGCCTTGGCCAAAAGCCCAGAATGTGACCTCTGTAGTAAAGAATTTGTCCTTGCCCAAAAAGAGGTCTGAATTTTGTTCCCACTTTCTAGAAAGTAACCTCTAAGGAAACCCTTAGAGTTGCAGGAATGATCGGAGAGTCTCTGTTACTTATAGTGGGCTGCTTGGGCCACACCTGATAATTTATGCTAATGAGGTGACTCCTGGTGAGCCCCTCACCCCACGTGACATCAGCTTGACCTCCAGAGATGGGCATAATGGAGACCTGAAGACCAAGTAAAACCAGATAGGTAATTAATCAATCAATCACGCCTATGTAATGAAACCCTAATAAAAACTCTAGGTCTCCAAGATCACGCCATTGCCCTCCAGCCTGAGCAACAAGAGCAAAACTCTGTCTCAAAACAACAGCAACAACAACAAACAAACAAACAAACAAACAAAACCACAGAGCCGGGCGTGGTGGCTCACGCCTGTAATCCCAGCACTTTGGGAGGCCAAGGCGGGTGGATCGCTAGGTCAGGAGATCGAGACGATCCTAGCTAACATGGTGAAACCCCTTTTCTACTAAAAATACAAAAAATCAGACGGGTATGGTGGCAGGCGCCTGTAGTCCCAGCCACTCGGGAGGCTGAGGCAGGCGAATGGCGTAGACCCGGGAGGCAGAGCTTGCAGTGAGCTGAGATCTGTCCACTGCACTCCAGCCTGGGTGACAGAGCGAGACTCCGTCTCAAAAAAAAAAAAAAAAAAAGAAAAAAAAATTCTTGGTCTCAATACTCCTATGAGCTTCCTGGATTGGCAACATTCCGTGTGTTTTGTCACACATTGTTGCCAGAGGGTAATGTGTTCTGAAAAGGGTAGAAAGCTCATGTTTGGAAACCTTCCAGACTCTGCCCTGTGTGTTTCTTCCTTTGGATCTGTATCTTTTCTTTATGATAAATCACAACTGTAAGCTTAATAGCATCATGGCTTTCAGCGAGTTCTGTAAGTTTTTCTAGTGGAATTATCAAAGCAGAATTGTTGTGGGAACTCTCATAACTTGCAGTTGGTGTCAAAAGAGAGGGTAGTGTTGTGTGGACTTTTCCCTTTAATTTTCTAGTTGGACCCTGATTTCTTGCTGTTAGTTTTTGAAGTCTGTAGTCTGAGGAACTGTACCATCAAACTCTGGAGTCTGGCTAGTTCTGGGCAATCAATATTCGTAATGTTACCACTTCCCAGACATTGCAAGGGTCTTAGAAATAGTTAAAAACCGTTCACTTTTTCCTAGCTTCTATTCTAATTATTTAATTCACTAGGATCATTTTCCTCTGCCTGAACAATCCCTTTAGTATTTTCTTTAACATAAGTTTTCTAGAAACAAATTCTCCCATTCTTTTCTGATTGTCTATAAGCACCTTTATTTTCCTTTCATATTGGAGAAATGTTTTAACATAACATGAGCTTTAAGATTAGGTGTTATTTTCTTTCACACTTTAAAGATGTTAAACCATTGCATTC
This sequence comes from Papio anubis, assembly GCF_008728515.1. NCBI lineage: Eukaryota > Metazoa > Chordata > Mammalia > Primates > Cercopithecidae > Papio > Papio anubis. The sequence goes on along the minus strand of NC_044990.1, from coordinate 70,710,868 downwards.
TGACTTCAATGTTGTTTTACTATTGAGAAGTTATCTATTAGTTTTATTACTTTTTTTCCTTTGAGAAAGAAGAGGCTTTTCATTTCTGGCTGCTTCTATTATTTTCTCTTTGATTTTGATTTCAGCAGTTTTACCGAGATTCACCATTGATGTGGTTGTCTTTTTATTTATTCTGCCTGTGAGTCATCGAGATTTTCCTTCTGTCGTTTGATGTTTTTTTTTTTTCCTAGCAAGATTTCAGAAGTTGTAGTCAAATGACTGGATGGTAAAGGAGTGGCATAATCAATTGCTAGAGATTATTTTGATTTTAAACGTAAAATGTGAAAAATATTAAATTATTAAAGGAAAAATTAAAAGATCTGGGCTCCTCATCCAGTTTGTCATCAACTAGTTCTATGGGGGTGAATATTTAAGCTTTTTGTACTATGTTGCTTGATTTCTAAAATCAAACATTATTGTATGATTGTTAGCCTTTCTTCTAGGACTAATATTTTATATTTTTCTTGTAAATTAATAAGTAAGGAGCATAAGTTCTCTTGAAAAGTTGACATGATACTAACTGTAAAAAAAAATGCTTCAGAAATGCTATCATAGGAGATAATGGAATTCGCTTGTCTATTTTTTTCTCAGTATTTTTTCAGTAGAAAGAATGTGGGATAATTTAGTTTATATAATTCTTAAAGATGGGGAAAGGATTATATTAACAACTCAAGTGACCTTCAGGTTCTCAGACCCTAAGAATTCAATACAATAAAATGTTTGTGCTTGACTTTTTAAAATGTTGCACTACGTTTTCAATAAATGAGCACTAAAACTGCCTGTGGCCTGAGAAAGAAAGATTACTGTCTCTTATTAGAAAATCTTTGGTTCTTAATGACCATATTCTCGAGTGTGCTAGTGTGTAACCATTTGTTCTAGTTACAACATTTGGTCTAAAAACACTGCATCAAAATGATAATGCTTCACATACTTTTGAATTATAACGGTAGTCTATAGTAATTGGCTATTTGCTTCCCACTCACTTGATTAGCTGTCCTTTAGCATTTTCTCCTATTTACTGCCTCACTAATCTGTCTGAATCTATAAACACTAGTCAAAATAACAAACACTTTGAAGGTTAAAAAAACACAAAACGTAGCCTGTTTTGCATGCTAAATCTATCTCAACTGGAAACATTCAGTATGTGATTCTAGATAAATTATTCCAGAACTGAAAGTAAAAATATTATACTGGCCTCTGGAAATTACCAACAACCAAGCTACAGTTACAGTATTTTCAAACCATCATTCTTAAAATGAAGAAATAATGAATCATTTCTACATTCTTTAGTTCATCTAGAATCATGTCACTTCATGTTTGAGACTGACTTCTGACTTAATCTAGTCCAAAATCTCTGTAGTATAAATGAAGACCTAAGTATTTAATTGACTTTCCCTAGACAGCACATTGGTGCTAGCACCAAAGATTAAAATTTAAGTAATCTGATTACTAGTGTAACAATCCTGCTACATCACAATGTTGCCAAAGTAACTTCCATGAAGTAAAAATCAATTTCTCTTATTACTGTGTTTTACTGACATCAAAGACTCCATCAATTGTCAGATGTATTATTGCTTTATGTACACTGAAGAAAATTCCTGGCAAGGTTTGACATGATATCTTAATAATAATCCTACATAATTTAGTCATTCAATATTCTTGTGTTCTTAAATTTCTTTTGTCTCTTTCAAGACATCTAGCAATCTCCTCTACCTGTAGTTGCATTGTACCTGAACCGGTAACCTAGCATAGCTTCATCTACTTGTGGGAATCCTGCTATCTTAGGTCTTCTAAAACACTTTGTTTTTGTTACAAAAGAATAGAAATGGAATGGAGTTCATTCTTCAGAAGCTAAATATTTTCTTCAGGAATATCAAATGCATGCATTACTGCTGTGTTCTAGTAACTTTCTGCAAAGACAATATTTTTTTGTTTTCACACTGAACCATAGTGTAACCTGTTTTGAAGGTATCTTCTATGACAGCTGAACCCAACACTTGTATTATCAACCATGCACATCATCAGTTGAAGTGACAATGTGCCATGGCTGCTACTTGGCTAACAGCAATGTATCAAATATTAAATTTAACCACGTGTCACAGTTGTAACTTAGAACTGATGAAATACCATTTTCAATCATCTCATCCACCATTTTATGTAAAGTTTACATCTTTGTCCATAACATTAATATCTTCTTCTTCTCAAGAGTAATATAAATAATGGCATCTCGAACTTTTGCAGAATAAAGATTGTGAATAACTCAAACAATGTCAGATCTTTACCATTGGCATTCACTAAAGTCCAGAGATGATGACGTTTAGTATATGCTTAATGATAGGAAAGATGAAAGAATAGGAAGAGAGAGAAGGCATAACCTCCTGTGTGTGTGTGTCTGTCTGTCTGTCTGTGTGTCTGTGTGTTGCTCTCCCTACATTCCTCCAATTTATTCTGGGAAATGTGTCCTGAATTCTTCAGTTTAGATACATTTCTCATACTCTGACCCTGAGGTCAGAACAGGAGGCAGCATCTTTTCCCATGAAGCCAACTCCACACTTACAGTTATTGATTTAATGATGCCACCTGACCAGGGCTCGTCCAATCAGTGTACCTAATTCTTTAGCTACAATGATTGGTCTAGCTTTGGGCATATGACCCAATCCAATCCAGTTGGAAACTCCCCCAGGGTTTTACAAAATGAAGCTGAAAGCTGGAATTTTTAGATAGGTATGAGGACATAAGCACTGATAATGTCTGAAATCATGCTTTTAACCTTTTCAAAAAATAGTCTGAGATAATTTGTTTCGAACATAACAGAAACTGAGAGGTAGAATCTCAACTGTTATAATTTTCTAGTTCCTTTTATTGAGACCTTGCATAGTTTATGTGAGCCAAATAATTACCTGTTTTGCTTAAGTACATTCGAGTTAAATGTCTTGTATTTACCACCAAAAGCGCTCTGGCTAATACTGTTACTGAAAAAAATAAAAATAAAAAAAAAAAATGTGTGCTTAGCAAATGTTTATGATTAAGGGTAATATATTCGTAATCGTTTTGTGTGACAGCAAATGTCACTTAATCACATCAAGTAAGAGCACAATAGGGTTCATAGATGTGAATGAAACACTCATTGAAGTTGATTTTTTCCCTCTTAATTGTATTCTGAACTCATGTTTTAAAAGAAAACATGTGAGAAAAATTTTATTTGGCACTTGGAAAAAGGGAAATATAAAAGAAAGAAAATTAAGACAAATTCAAAGTACATAGTCATCCTTTCCTGGTATGTTCTTACATAATCAAAACAAAGCTTGGCCAAATTTAAAGTTAGAATGACTGTGCTTCATATTCTCAATGAAAATACATTGAGCAAAGACTTAGGCAAGCATAGGTGTTTTTCAGCATGACATATGAACAAAATCCAGGTAATCCTCAGCTTGCTCTAAAGTTTTGTTTTAAAAAATATATATTGCAAGCTTTTACCTGTACCTATTTTCTCAAAGAAATTCCTGAGACATAATGTTATATACAGTAGTCTAGAGGGATTTCTTGTGGCTTTAAAAAAATATATATTGTGTTTAAATTGATACAGGCAGTGTCAACATTTCTGCCTGAATTTTAAAATAAAACTTCAATGCTTTTTTGATTTATTTCAAAGGGGCAAGTCTCTTGGGTGTACAGAAGACAGCCCCAGGATAGATCCAATTCTATTACTTCTTTAGTAGTGTTGGAATATTGGGCCTTTAATATTTACCTATAAAATAGCCAAACATACAAATTATAAAAATAATGAGCAATGTTCTCTTTGTAATTAGTCCAACTGAAAGTAGACAGTATTTCAAGTCAATATTTTATTTCCAACAATGATGGAACCTACTTTAAATTTTTATGAAATATATTTTATTATTCAATTTTATCTCAAATATTGAGAATAAACCATTTTCTATAACTAGAGACATTTATATTTTGGAATTAAATGAAAAGTCTATTAATTTGTTAAATTTACATCCAACTTTAATAAGGGGTGATTTTGGAATTAACAAATTGAACCCCAGATATTTTACATATCTTTTTATATTGAGTGGGTCAGGCTAGAAGTGGCTGATTGTGGAGACTGAAAGACACAGGTCTGCGCAGTAAAACAGAAAAATGCACTTTTCAAATACTATTTTCTGCTTCCTAACCAAGCAATGATCACATATGCATGTTTTACAGAAGCAATAACCTATGTGGCAACAAAAATCCAATGCTAAAAGGGACTCATGCCCTAGCTTTAGTACTATTGAACTCTCTTTAATTTCCTTTGATGTAGCATTGATGTGTCACAGTTAGTGGCAAATTATTTTTCCATGGAAGAGTATCAAACAGTATTTTTTGGCTTCCCCTAAATGCTAAGCACTTTTTAAAATGAAATACAAAAACCAATATTGCTTATGAAAAATACTTATCCTCTGTGTGTCTGCTATCTCTATGGTGTCTCAATTTTGGTATGGAATTAATGGAATAAGACCTGGTTCAGACTCACCATTTTCCTTCGCATTTTTAGTATGTGACCATTTCTCTGTTTCTGAGATAGAGATGTGACCTCCTCTCCCCAAATTATCAGAAATAATTTTTTTTGGATCCTTTTATAGCTATAATTTAGTTGCAAAGATTGTACAAATGCCCACTCTGAATCAGAAGTGAAAATGTATCAGGCCAGTAAGCAATCTTCCCATTGGCTTCAAAGGGTAGACAGCTGGTGATTTCCTCTTGACATCAGTCTTGATGGGAAAAATGTGTCTTTCTATGTCCTGACTTTACTTACTGCCAGGCTGCCTACATTTAATCCACATCAGTCCACATTAATCCACATTCAGGATGGAAGCAAGAATAATATTTGAGCTAATTTGGTCATTCAAATATCTGAACTATAAGTCATCAATTTGGACTTTAGAACGCTGTGGGGAAATCATCATTAAGAAAGTATTATTACTTAATTAATAAGGAGCATATCTATGATTGGTCAATGAGATATCAACCAATCTATCAACAGAAGAAATTTTTATTGTACATCTCTTAGTAACAGGCTCCATCCTAGGATAAAGGACATAGAGGAATGTAGCACCAGTAAGGATGCTGTTTTCATGAAGGTAACATTTTAGTGTGGAGAGACATACCATATACGAATACGTAATATATAAACAAACATGTAACAAGACATTTTTAGATTGGGATAATTTATCTGATATAAAATAATAGGGTGCTATGATACCAGGGGATAGCTGAATTCTTCAGATAAAGTCAGAAATAATTCCTCAGAGAAGGCGATATTTGACTTTAGACTGAAAAGATAAGAAGCCTCAGGTCCAGAGTCAGGCACATGAATTCCAGGAATAGGAAAAGAACAAGTGCAAGGACTTTGAGGCAAGGATTTGTTTGGCATGTTGGGAATCAAAGAAGGCCCACGTGGCTGCAATGTACTACTGTTGGCATGCAATGAGTCAGAGTGCTAGAGGTGGAAGTAGAGTATCATATGGAATTGCGTGGGAAGCAGTAAGACATCTGGAATTTATCTTAAGACATACGGGGTGCCTGACTCGGTGACTCATGCCTGTAATCCTAGAACTTTGGGAAGCTGAGGCAGGCGGATCGCTTAACCCCAGGAGTTCAAGACCAGCCTGGGAAACATGGCAAAACCCCATCTCTAGCAAAAATACAACAATACTAAATAAATAAATAAATAAATAAGCCGGGTGTGATGGCACATGCCCTATAGTTCAGGCTACTTGCGAGGAAGAGGTGGCAGGATCCCTTGAGCCCTGGGGGTTGAGGCTACCATGAGCTGAGGTTGTACCGCCACACTCCAGGCTGGGAGAAAAAGCGAGACCCTGTCTCAAACAAACCCCAATAAGAAAAAATATATGGGGATGCCCTTCAAGTGATTTGAGCAAAGATTTAATCTTTGTATATAAATTGTATTTTCCAGCTTCCCTTTTACTTCCTGATATCTAGATCTATCTACAGCGATCAATATAGTTATAAAGATATAGATACGTATAGACATTCTACAGATATAGATGGATATAGATATACTTATTTATATAAATATTATTTACATCTATATCTGTCATATATCCCTCTATTTATATGAAGTCTGTAAGAAAATGTATGGTCTGGGGGATTTTATCTTATTATTTTTTCACATCCTTGGAAGCTCAGAGAAAGGAAATTGTGAGTGAAGGGAAGAAGAAACTTCTAGAGGGTATTAGGAATAGGCTTTAAGAGGGAGGTGCTTTAATGAGCTCTTCGCAGGAGTGGAGACTTTGTCAGAGCTGCTCTCCCCCACTGCTGTCAGTGGTGCGACTCGCTTCCCTCATCTTCAGAGTTCACTCACTTTTGTTGCACAATTCATATTGTTTCCAGCGTACTGTTTTCAGTATCTTAACATTTCCTGTATAGCAGTCCTACCAAATAAATATTATTTTAACTTAGGAGCATGTCATCCAGGATAAAATACTTGACACTCTCTGAAGACAGAAAGAGGAGCGCACCACTTTCACCCACTGCTTTCTGTGCCTAGAAACCATCTGCTTCTGTCTCTGCGTCTGTTTATCAGTAAGATGAGCTGCTGTTGATATTGAAAGCTCTCCCAGTTACCCTGCGTCTGACATGGATACGAAGAGGAAAGGGCAGAGTTACAGCTTTTGATGTTGGCATGTTAGAAAGCAGAAAACAGAATAGCTGAACAGCTAGAGAAATGTTGCCTTTGGATCGTGAACAGAGGGGCCATAGGAAAAGTTTTACAAACAAAAGTGAAATTTCTCTGAGACTTCATGACTAAAATTTTTAGTGGGGCCGGTTAGATTATAATAAAGCTTTCATTTGAGAGTAATTATATTCTAGGGCTGTAATTATATTTTAGGGCTGATTAAATATAGAACAATAAAAACCTAATGAAACCCAGACATTTCCCTCTTAAAAAATCATTTCAATTAAAATTTAAAATAGACATTAAATATATATATTAAATGCTTTTGTACATAGAAATCTTTATTTCTATTCATATTCCTGTGTAAGAAGTACATACCTTTAAAATAAAACAATCTCTCTAATTAAATCTTATAAAATATTAGGTGGTATCAGCATAAATGGCTGTAAAATTGATATTAATTTTTCAAAGTTTTCAAAATATTTTATATAGACACTTAGTACTTTATTGTTAGCATATCATGCAGCATTACTTTTTTTCAATGGGATACATCTTTTTTCCCCAATAAATATTACGCTAGAAATGTAAATTTTGAAGACAGTATTAATGAAAAGCAAAATTAACTTTAATTAGGTCTCCACTGTGCTTCCACTTTCCCCTGGGCTCTTGCCTCACTGGCTCTCTTTCAGACCCTGAAAGCCTTGGCAGTTCCATGCCAAGGGGTCTCTGCCTCCTTGGCAAAAGTGCTACACTCTCCTTAAACCCCTATTCACTCTTCAGGTCACTCTCAGAGCCCCCTTCTGAGTCCTGGTACACAGTGAGCACAGAAGCATATGCTGAGTAGATGAATGGGTAGATCAATGAAAACCAGGGATAAAGTTAATGACAAATAAACCTAAGTAATTAAAGGCTATGATTTTTGTTAAATATGTAAATAACTTATTCTAAATGAAGTATCATTTGAGTTTATTACAGTCACTGTTCATCAAAACTGACCTTGCCAGATATTTTGTGTTTGCCATGTGCCCTGTCATCTAGCTTCAGTTATGATTCTAAATCAATGGTTTGTTCTTGTGTCCTTAACTTCACCATGGCTACTGACCCATGTACATACATGGTGTCAGTAGGAGCATATGAATGGGAATGCAGTGTAGTCATGAAAAGCAGTTGGCCTCCCAAAATTTTGGATTTGAATCTGAGATTCAGATACTTGCCAGACAATAAGATCAATATACTGGTAATTAATTTGGAGCCAATGCACTCCTAACTCAAGGGGTTATTTTAAACGTTAAATAATGACTATAAACCTAATAAAGATAACACACTTTGCACAGAGCTTGGCTTAATTCTTTTTTACTTATCTTTTGTAAATTTATAATACCAGATACTGATTAGGCCCTGTCTTGTTTAGTTTTAGGCACTGCACATATGTAACACTGAATTAGAGAAAACCACCACCACCGTTTTTTGGCTGTCTATAGATCAAAAATATTTTATTGTACAAGAGAATGCATAGAGCTTAATATTAAATTATATTATAATGTTGATTTATCTTGAAGGATCATGCAGTCTTAGTGGCTTGATTTTCAGATTCATTTTCAATTCTTATCATTTGTTTTAATTTATGCCTTTCTAAAGTATCCTTAATGTAATACAAACTCCACAAATCTACAGCACAGATCTTTGACTGCTAATGCTTCTCTGATTTAAGGTTTAGAATTTCCAATGAGAATTACCATAAAATAACCTTCTTTTTTCCTGATAAAAGAAGTCTTTGAATTTGTGCTCTGTTAGCCGTTCAATCATGACCCTAAAATCACGTTCCTTCTCACTGTACCTTAGATTACAAGGAAAAGGCCTGAAAGACCATGTTGTTGGAGAAGGAACATTAGAAGTGAAATCTGATGAGGAGGCTAATACTAGGTCAGAAAGAGCCTAATATACACCCTCTGTTCATTCCTTTTACACTTGAGTTTTATTTTTCCTGGTCTACTCTCTGATGCATTTGAGCATACCTGCAGGCTGCAGCAAACTGAAACTGATTTCCAAATTCACAGAACAAACTTACTTAGCTATGACCATTATGCAATTTCTGAATGAGGATACTATTTTTCAGTGAGGAAATATGCAAAAGCATTATAAGACAGGATTGAGGCAGTGAATGAACCTTGAACTTATAATCACGACATCTCTGTATCCTAGCACCTTTTAAATTGCTCAGACAGGAGACTTGTTTAACTATTTTCTTTCTCATCTGCAAATAATGGATCCTAAGATCTAGCCCACAGTAATGGTATTAGGACTAAGTGCGTTTTTATGAGGGAGAGCCTATGGCACGCATCACACACCCTCTGAACATTGTCATGTCCTGAGTGTGGCTCTGGAGTCAGAAATACTCACTATTTGCATCCCAAACACACAGGATGAACTGTGTGAATTCAGGCAGGGTGTATAAACTCTCTGATCATTACCTTTTGTTTTTAGTTGTAAAATGAGGACAATAATCTGTACTTCATAAGGTTATTATGAGAGTCAGTTGCCATAAAGAGGTAATGGTACTTAAATGGACTCCATAAACGATGATAATTTCCATTATTCTTCCTCCCTTCTTTCCTTTCATTCGCATAACAAAGATGTCTCAAGTTACTGTTGAGTTTCTGCTATTGGCCAGGCACTGAATTCACCATGGTACTAAACACTGGAGATTCAAAAAGAATATTCTCTTCCCCTTAAAATGTATCTAGTTGGATAAGAGGAAATAAATAAGTAAAAATATAGTAGTACATAATTACCTGCGCAATAAATAGCTGTATGGATTATAATGGGAACAAAGAATGGAGTGGTTAATCTTCTTGGCCAATAAAAGCCTCTTGAAAGAGAATGTAGTGTACATGTAATTTAATTATGGAAGTATCAGAAGGGATGCAGGACTTCTGGGGCAGAGCTGAATGGGTGTAGCAACTTAGATGCTGCCTAAAGAGTGTCAATAATTCCTGAGGACTCCAACAGGGAGTGAGTATAACTGCCGGATTAATTTGCTTACAATGATAGGAAAATGGTTTAAGTTTACATTTCAGAGTTTAACTATAATCATTCTTAAGAGGTATTTTAATCAAATCTGGAGTTAAATAATTCTCTCTTGTCCATTATCCAATATAGGATTCTCTCTTATCTATTATCCAATATAGGAAACTGCTCTGGGGATTCTCCTTTCCTGTTAGTTACATACACACAATAAAGCGAATACTGTTACTCTTTCAGAGTACTGCAGATATGGAGTTCAGAATTTGTATTGCTTCATAATATGAATGCAAATATGCTACTTGATTCCATTTTGAGTTACAAACGAGTAAACTCTGCTTTTTTATTGGAAAAAGAAAATATTTTATTTCAATGTAGAATTTTGTAGGCAGAAAGTGAATAATATTCTTGAAACTTCTATCTGAGCATAATATGCAATATATTTTTTATTTTTTTATTTTTGAGACAGAATCTCACTCAGTCACCCAGGCTGGAGTGCAGTGGGCACCATCTCGGCTCACTGCAACCTCCAGCTTCCACGTTCAAGAGATTCTCCTGCCTCAGCCTCCTGAGTAGATGGGATTAGTCACTTGCCAACACACCCAGCTAATTTTTGTATTTTTAGTAGAGATGGGGTTTCACCATGTTGGCCAGGCTGGTCTCAAACTCCTGACCTTGTGATCCACCCGTCTTGGCCTCCCAGTGTGCTGGGATTATAGGCATGAGCCATGGTGCCCGGCAGCAATATGTTTTTAATAAATTCTCAGTAAATTTTCATGATTATGGTTGTCAGGTAAACTTATTTCAAAATAAAAAAAAGTAATAATGAAAAATGTGTGTATTTGTCATGCAAACATAATGTTATTAAACTTATTTGCTGTAAATTATGTTCTACATTTAAGTAGTCTGCAATCCCATACCTGGGCATAGAAATAAAATTAATCTAAAGTGAAAGCTTTTTAAATTATTCCCTAGCCAGTTAAAATTAATAAACACTGTTCTCTCCCATAGACATCTAATTTCATAATTACTTAATGCTTCAACTAAACAATAGTTTTCTTCACATTTAGAATTAAAAATAAACTCATATTGCTTTTTATAATTTTAAGACAATTTAGAAGAAAGAAATGTGAGAAAAGGAATGATCACTGTTATCATGCATTTGTTTTTACTTACTAAACCTAGTCCATAAAATATTGGATAATTTCCTTAAAAAATGAGCTCCATATGTATATATTAATTAATAAACTTTTAGAGCAGTTCACAACAAAACTGAATGGAAAGTATAGAGTTCCCATATACCCCCAACCCTACTTGCACAGCTTCCTCATTATCAACTCCACCTGCGAGAGTGGTATATTTGTTATAATAAATGAACCAACATTGACACATTATTATCATCCAAAGTATCAGTTGACATTAGGGTTTGCTCTTGGTATTGTACATTCTCTGAGTTTTGATAAATGTGTAATAACAAGTATCAACCACTGTAGTTTCATACAGAATAGCTTCACTGCCTTAAAAATTATGTGTCCTCTACCTGTTCACCCACTTCACGTCCTAACCCTTAGCAACCACTAATTTTTTCACTGTCACCATAATTTTTCCTTTTCCAGAATATTATATACAGACAGTTCCTAATTTAGAATGGTTTGATTTATAATTTCTTGATTTTACTGTGGTGCAAGAGCAATACACCTTCATTGCATTCTGTGACTTAGAATGGGGTTGTTTGGATAAACCCATTGTAAATTAAAAATCTCCTAAGTCAAAAATGCACTTTCAACCTACAATATTTACAATTTACAATGAGCGTGCAACCCCATTTGGAAGCTGAGGAGCATTTTTAGTTAGAATCACAGAGTCCTGAGCCTTTCCAAACTGGCTCCATTCTTTTAGTAAGAGCATTTAACACTCCCCCATGTCTTTTCATAACTTGATAGCTTACACGTACTGAATTATATTCCATTGTCTAGATATACCACAATTTATTCACCTACTAAATGACAACTTGGTTGCTTCCAACTTTTCTGCATTATGAATAAAGCTGCTGTAAATATCCATGTACTGCTTTTAGTATGGGCATACGTTTCTAATTCATTTGGGTAGTGCAATTGATGGAACATATGGTAAGAGTATGTTTAGTTTTCTAAGAAACTGACAAGCTCTCTTTCAAAGTGGTTGTAGCATTTTACGTTCCCATCAGCAATGATTGAGAGTTCCAGCTGGTCCACGTTCTCACCAGCATTTGGTGTTGTCAGTGTTGTGAATTTTGGTCATTTTTATAGATGTGTAATGATATCTCATTTTTAAAAATTTATAATTTCTTAATGACATGACTATGAACATCTTATATTCTTATATGCCACCTGTATATCTTAATGGTGAGATGTCTATCAGCCTTTGCCTTATGTATTTTGACACTTTGTTATTAGGTACATACACATTAAGGATTGCTATATCTTCTTGGAGTAAATGACCCTTTATCACTATATAATGCCCCTTTTTATCTCCAGTAACTTTCCTGTCTGAAGCTCACTCTGTCTGAAATTAATATAGCTAATCCCAGTTACTTTTGATTAGTGTTAGCATGGTGTATCTTTGGCCATCCTTTTGCTTTAATCTATATGTGTTTTTATATCTAAAGTGGGTATTTTATAGATAACATATAGGTCTTAATTTTTCATCTAGTCTTATGATCTCTGTCTTTTAATTGGTATATTTAGAACTTTCAGGTTTAAGGTAATTATTATACAGTTAGAGTAAAACTTACCATATTTGTTATAATTTTCTATTTGATGCTCTTGTTCTTTGTTTCTATTTTTTTCTTCTACCTTCTGCCTTTTGTGGTTTTAATTGAGCTTATTTATATGATTTCATTTTCTCTATCTTAGCTTATCAATTGTACTTTTTTTAGTTTATCAAATGGTTGTCTTAGAGTTTGCTATATACATTTTAAATGAATCCACATACACTTCCAAAAAACACTATCACTTCACAAGCAGTGCAATTACTTTATAACAAAATCTAATTCCTTCTATCTCCTGTATCATTATTCGTTTCACTTATGTATAAGCATACATATGCATATATAATGTATAAGTATATGGAATCCAAAACATTGTTGCTACTATTGAAGAAATTATGTGTTACAGCACCTAAAAATAAGAAAAATAATTTTTTCGAATTTTACTTTGATTTATTCATTCTCTGATGTTCTTCCTTTCTCTATGTAGATAGGATTTTAGGACCTATATAATTTTCCTTCTCTCTGAAGCACTTATTTTAAGATTTTTTGCAAGGCAGTTCCACTGGCAACAAATTCTCTAAAATTCTATTTGCCTAAGAAAGTGTTTCTTCTTCACTTTTGAAGGATAATTTCATAGAGTAGAGAATTCTCCACTGCTGTTTTTTTTTTCCCCTCAATACTTTGAATATTTTATTCCACTTTCTTCTTGCTAGCATGGTTTCTGAGGAGAAGTCAGATGTAATTCTTAGTTTTGCTTTTTTATAGGCTTCAAGATTTTTCTTCATCTTTGATTTTCTCAAGCTTGTACATGATATGCCTAGGTGTAGTTTTTTAAGCAGTTATTCTGGTTGGCGTTCTCTGAGCTTTGTGGATGTGTGAATTGGTGTCTGACATGAATTTGGGAAAACTGTAAGTCATTATTTCTCCCAATGTTACATCTGTTCCTTTCCGTCTTTTGCTTTTCAGTTTTGGAAGTGTCTGTTGTGAAATCTTCAAGCTCAGAGATTCTTTCCTCAGTTCTTTCCTGTATACTAATGAGCCCATTGAAAAGCATTATTCATTTATTTGACAGCACTTTCTTTAATCGTTCCTGGCATTTCTACCTCTCTGGTTACGTTATCCTTCTGTTATTGTATTTCCAGTAAAGCTCTTAGCATATTAATCATAGCTTTAAAAAAAAACGCCTGGCCAATAATTCCAAAACCCTGCCATATCTGACTCTGATTCTCACACTTGTTCAGTCTCTTGAAACGTGTGTGTGTGTGTGTGTGTGGAATGGCAGACACGATGTACTGGGTAAAAGAAACTGAAGTAAATAGGCCTTCAGTAATGTAGTGGCATGCTGTAGGGGGAAGGGAATTGTTCTACAGTCTAATATTTAGGCTCAGTCTTTTAGTGAGCCCGTACTTCTGGATTCTGAACTTCACAAGTCATTCTCATTGTCCCCGACTAAGGTGGGGACAGAACGGCTGGAGGTGGCTGGTGTTGTATAGTTCCCTTGCCCCACTTGGGAGACTAGAGTTGGCTAGAGTCGGGTATTTCCCTCCCCCTAGGTAAGTTAGGCTGTAATAAAATCCCAAAAGATTAGTCTGGTAAAATAGTTTCTCCTGAGGACGGGCCATGTTAAGAGGAACAGAATGTTCTGACATATTTTTAAATGGTTCCTTTTCTCCTCTCCCTGCTGGAAACATAAAGGGATTTGTCTCAGATAGTCACTGTGGGGACCTAGTAAAGCTCCTGAAGGTAAAATTTACAAGTATGAGGGTTCTTCTATGACTAGGTAACTCCTGGAGTTTTCAGCCTCCAGCAATGCATCAATTATCCATCAGGTTATCCTCCCTCTACACCGGTTCCTGTTGTGCTTTCAGTGAGTGAGTTTCTGCTTTAGTAAGTTGTGATGTTTTGTACCTGCCTGTCTCTCCAAGTTTTAGGGCAGTGATTGCCTTGTGACCTCACTTCTCTAACAGAGCCAAGAGGGACTGTTGACTTTTCCATTGTTTAGCTTTTCACCTGTTGTAGGGTGGCATGGTGATTTGCAAATTTCTTAGATGCTGAACCAGAAAGTGGAAGTCCAGCAAATACTTCAACTAAGCCATTATTTTTCCTCTATGTTCAAAATAAAAATTAAACTTATATTGCTGAAGTTTTATTTTATAATTAGGAAAAAGAAATGTGAAAAAACCTGTTATACATAACTATTATGCGCAATTATATTTACTTATTACATCTATTCAATTAAATGTGGAATGATTCATTTAAATAATGAGCCTCATAGGTGTTTTTATACGGTTTCACGTTTATTTCATACCATTTATTGTAATGAATTTAGTGGATAGGAATAAAACTATTTAGTCAAAATCGAGGGTACAAAATAAATAAATACATAAAATAAAGTCATCTTCACTTTTTTTAATCCTTTCCCTTTACTTTTCCTCTTGTAAGATGCAATTTTTACTCCTGATTCTGACAATTAATAGAGTGCTTGTGCTTTTAGTAACGTGAATTTCTATTGTATTTTTAAAAAATATAATCAATTTGAGCCTCTTTCATCTGTCAATGTCTTTTCACTGTCTCCTTTCTTTCCTCTTGCCATCAGCAAACAATACATTTGGAACTCCATGGAAGGCTATCTCAACTGTCTCAGGAATTTTTTAAAAATCAGGTTTTTAAATATTATATATGCAATTCGTATTTTTAAAGAGCCCTGTTCTCTCAAAAGAGAGATTCCAGCAGTAATGATTGATTTATCTACCCCCATGAGACTGAAGTGGGGATAGAAGACAGGGAAAAAAAAAAAAAGCCAAAGTAGGTACTGTCAAATCACAACATAAATCAATGGTTTTCAGAACGAAATTAGTTACCCTAGTGGGATTTCTATGTTAAAAAATAAATAATAAAATGTCAGTGGCACAGTTTGTGGTTAGGAGAACAAATCTTGAAGGGAGTAAAGAAAACTTTATTTCACATTTAGTCATACTGTTCTTTACATGAGTAATTAAGTCTGAGAATATTGTACTGAACAATGATGATAGAAATTAATAGATTCTAAATGAAGCATTTTCCTTTTATTTTCAACAGCTGTTCATTTTTACTTAGTGTGTACGTCTTTCCCCAAAATGACAAAAGTAAAATTATTCTTTAGGAAATTAATCACATGTGTCTCATTATTTCAAATAAAATGTTCTAAAGCCCAGCTTCTTTCTAGATTGTTGAATAATCTCTTCGCAGCACCCACCTCAGGATGACAGTGAAGGGTGCAGTGCCACCTTCTGGTAGAGAGAGGAATTGCTTTTTATTGTGCAAAGAATTACCTTGAGCATTGGAATCCAGTATGGAAATATAGGGTAACTAAAAGGGTATTTTTAAGCATTGACTTCATTCACCCTATCATATGGCATGACGTGTTGAAATTGAGTCCACTGAGATCACAGTTTGATTTAAAATTAACTTAAAGCATTTTTGAGTCTTCTCAAGGGGAAGCAAGCACTCTATCAAGTCAACATGCCTTAAAAATGTCATATGTTAAAAGACAGAAAATGAATACTTTGTTTTAAAGAAAATGTACTAGGGAAGGAATATACCTTTCAAGAGTCCAACAAGCATAAGAACCTACTGCAATCCATTCTTAAAGTGGATGTATTAACTTATTTTGGAGGCTGACTTATGCGTGTAAATACAGGTTACTTGGAGGGTTTTCATACATCCTGAGTGAACAGCTTCAGATGTATTTTTTTTTTTTGAGATGGAGCTTTGCTCTTGTCACCCAGGCTGGAATGCAATGGCACGATCTCGGCTCACTGCAACCTCCACCTGCAGGGTTCCTCCTACCTCAGCCTCCTGAGCAGCTGGAATTGCAGGTGCACACCAACACGCCCGGCTAATTTTTGTATTTTTAGTAGAGACGGGGTTTTGCCATGGTTGGCCAGGCTAGTATCAAACTCCTGACCCCAGGTGATCCTCCCGCCTCGGCCTCCCAAAGTGCTGGGATTACAGGCATGAGCAGAACTAAATTTTTAGGTGATGTGGACATAATGATCTTCCACTGAAACATACTTGTATATGCATTTCTTCATCTGATCGTCATAACAACCAATGAAACACTGTATTACACATGAGTGAACTGAAGCCAAAGTGGGTATGTCACCAATCCTTGACAATGCGGTCAGTGGTGAGTTAGAATCAAATCCAGTATTCCAACTCAAATTTTGAGTTTTTCTGGAAAACATTTCTCATCTAATTCACTGAATATCTTAATGTTTTTGCCCATAAGAGAGTAAATATTTTTTAAAACCTTACTAGGCATTTGTGTTTAATTCCCCATGCCAAAATATCCAACACTAGCTAATATATTTTATTATAGAAACCTATTTATTATATAATGTACGTCCTGGCCAAAATTTACTCATTATATATGTATTAGAAAAACAAATATTATATTACACATACATGATTGCTAATTAAGATTTCCCTTGCAGTCTCAGGAAATTATGCTATATCCACTGATAATTATGATATTTTTTCAAATTTTCAAATCTTATTAAGACTCTTTTTCAAATTTCAAAGCTGAAATGCCCAAAGATGAAAACCTATATTAGGGATCTACATTTACAACTTCTTGGTTAAAAATTACTAAAAATTATATAATATCTATAAAATATTCAGAAGATAATGTCTACCAGAATGATTTTTTAAAGATCAATTTTCTGCTTGTATTATTTTGAGCAGCAGTTCTGTTAGGATCTGTGGTCTTGAAATATAACTTCCCCTGAGTTCCCTATTTTTGCAGTAAAGTTTTCATAATATCTGATTTTATACTTACATTTAACTTTAAGTTAATATTTCATTACTGCTCAAAGCTGTTATGACATTTTATCTTTGAATATTTTCCATTAATTGAATCTTAGCATTCAGTATTTGTATAGTTTTTATCTGAAGAATATCAAATTGTAAAATGAAAATAATGCTGCTTGCTTTACTTATTCTTTCCCAGAGTTTGCTGAGAACCTAAAAATTGAATACTCTCAATATTATCATTTACATGGGAATCAATCAACATATTCTAAGTTGGTTGCAACACAGGGTCATAAGATAATTGACAATGATGTAGAACAATTTTTCAATCTCAAAATGTAGGGTTAAGTTGAAGATATACTATTTTATGTTTTGTTTTATTTCCTCTTAACTGGAGTTAAATTTGTATTATTAAAACCAAATCATAAGATTATTTTCTGGTTCTATGAGCTCAAATAGGTCTAGAGAGCCTCAGCTCTGTGAAGTTGAAAAAAAATTCATTTCTTATTACTGTGAAAAGCAGGCATTTATTTTTGAAAATGCTCTAAAGTATGACTTTAATAAGAGTAAAATAATCATTTAATTTACTTCTCTGGAGAACTGAGGCATTGCCCATGGTGGTTCATAACTTGAGAAAGTACATCTTAGTAAGTTTAAGAGAATTCATATTAATATTTTGAGCTGGAGATCAGGTAAGTGATATCTATGCCCATACTAGCATGAAGATCAAAATGACTGTATTTTCACTTTTATACAAATGACTAACTTAAAAAGAAGAATTCCCACAGACTTGCTAAGGAGAAAACAGAATAAAAAACTGTTTTATGCCACTAGTTCTGGCCAACTGAAGCTGATCAAGGTCCCAGGACACTGAATGACCCTGGCACATCAGACTTTTACTGGAGCAAGTTGAGGACTGTTTCTTGAACAATAAACAATGGGACTCAATGTATCAAACTGTGTACAAACCTATGGGCTCATTCTGTCCTACTGCGGTGCTACTGTCCAAGTACTTAATTTGCAAAGTCGACATGAAATTCTCCTTTCTAGCATTTAAAAATCCTGTTGTTTTTTAACCTCCTCAGCAAATTACTTAGTGAATTTCTTCACTGTTGTATGTTCGCCCAACCCTGGCACATTACTAGATATGGCTCTGTAAATTTCTTTGTTTAGTTTTGGTGGTCTTTGATTACATTAAAATAATCACTTACGCAGTTTCATATTAATTACCAGAAAAAGAATAAACAAAGATATAGCTTCAGAATGAGTAGATACCTTAAAAATCATACCCTCAGAGAATATGGTAGACTAAGGTGATCTAAACTTTCTCTCACTACACAGGCTGAATTAAAATAAAACAAAAATTATTTTAAAGGCATAACTAAATTTTCAACAAAAAAGTTTCTTCAGGTTTCCTAGAAGAATTAAATCTAGAACAACCAATGTTTCATCTTTCACTGGGGATTTGTAGGCAGTGAAGAGATGATTGGAGGGTTGCTCTTAGTTATTTAAGGAGACAATTTTAACACAAAGACAGAAGCTAAAATCTTGGGCCTCAGGAGAAGTAGGAAGTGGGGAATGGAGAGGGGGCTACTCCCTAAAGCTAAGATGCTCAGAGAGCTGCCGATTCAAAGATCTATCCAATGGCTAAAGTTCTAAAGAACTCTAGTGATAGAAATAAATTGTTTTGTGTGCTCTCCTGGATCTGGAGAAGATTTTTTAAATAGATTTGCAAGGAGGTTAGGTCTTCAACTAGAGCAGTTTGATATTCAAATTTATACTCTGTGTATATATAATTAATGAGAGATTTCTTACGGAGTTTTGAAACAAGCTAACATGATCATTACATGGTATCTCATACTGGAAGTCTTCTCAAAAGAAAAAAGAAAAAGCCAAACCAAAGATGAATTTGCAGTATAAATAATACACCATACGCAAAAGACAGCGCATAAAATAAAGGGCAGGATTAGAGCCATATGAATTTGAGATAATTATATGGTAATCTAATAGATAATATAAAATTACAATAATTAAGATGACACTTTAATAATTTTAAAAAATGTGATATAATTTAAATTAATAGTATCAGTGGTTGGATTAAAACACCCTATTAGATAAGGTCAAACAGAAAATTAGTAAACTAAATGATATTTAAGGAATTACCCAGAATGCATCATGTTATTTAAAAAGATGAGAATCTTATTGACTAAAGTTGTAAGAGATTTATGAACAAATCTCACCAAAATATGCACTTAAATTCATAAAAAGCATCATAAAACTTAATTGAAAAACCAGACCTAAGTTGAGAAACATACCATATTTATATTTGACAGAATTACGATTTCAAATACGGTATGATTCCTCAACTAATCTAAACATTTATTGCAATCAAAATAAAAATTCTAGCAGTGTTTCCAAGGGCTTTTAATGTTAAAATTTATATATAAATGATTCAAAATTGCTAACTATATTTTAAATGTTATTTTAAAACATTTTAGTAATTAAGTCAGGATTGAATTGGTACATGGTTAAATAGACTAATGAATGACACCCCTATGCAGGACTGGATATATAATAAATGCAACACTATAAGTATGAAATAAAATAGTGGATTAATAAATGGTGCTGCTACCATATGTATCTGCATAAAAAAAGAAAAAAAGCAGCTGACCTCACCCACCTATCCCAACCTCAGCCTTCCATGGTTGGGTCAGGCTCATGTTCACAGAGGGAAAATCTTATACTTCATAAGAGCTTATCACCACACTGGCCAGGCATACTTGGGTATTATACTGAACTAGAATTTTAATGCGAAAATAAAATACTGTTTATTATCTAAATGTGTCTTGAAAGGCTATGTGGGAAAACATGTAATGGGGAATGGTGGGAAAGAATAAGGTTGGTATCTGCTTACACTACCAGTTCCACCCTGTTCAATAAACCAACTTTACCTCTATTAAAGCTGGGATTAAAAACAAAGTACACACTAGTATATATCATAAAACAAACATTAACACATTAGAGCCACGTCAACAACTTCTTCAACAATACACGGTAAACTGAGACTACAGTTTCTTCTGCCACCTTTGTTTCAATGTCCTTGACATACCAAGGGTAGGTATTAAAATGTTTACTTTTTTTTTTTTTTTGAGACGGAGTCTCGCTCTGTCGCCCAGGCTGGAGTGCAGTGGCGTGATCTCGGCTCACTGCAAGCTCCGCCTCCCGGGTTCACGCCATTCTCCTGCCTCAGCTTCCTGAGTAGCTGGGACTACAGGCACCCGCCACCTCGCCCGGCTAATTTTTTGTATTGTTAGTAGAGACAGTGTTTCACCGTGTTAGCCAGGATGGTCTCGATCTCCTGACCTCGTGATCCGCCCGCCTCAGCCTCACATACTCATGGCGATCAGAATTTTCTTAACACTGAAAGTCACCAAAATATAGTTTATGAATAAATTTTTTTAAATTATTAAATAGAACTTTGACATAACAATTTTAAATTTTGTATCTACTTAAATTGACTCATTATGCCCATCAGATGTCTCAAGAAACATGAACGTTTTGAATTTTGTAATTCAATTCACATTAACAAAACATTAAGTTATCAGTTTAAAAGTGGGGTTACTTGATCATTTTTTGAAAAATGGATTAATTTTGAACATTGTTTTTGAAGTCATGGATCTAGTTTTTTACTAATAAAGTCAGTTTTCCTGTTTGGCCAGATGTGGGCAGCTAGCTTCTGAGTGACATTTTTCAATGACTTCAAAATTTGGATAGAATTGTTAAAACATAGCTGCAACAGAGGAATAACCAGGGAGGTAAACCTCTTTCCAAATTAATCAAATAATATAATCCAAGACCATTAATTCTGAATTTCTCAGTTCTTTTGGATTATTAATTCCTGGTGAAAAAATAATAAACAAACAAACAGAAAAACATTTGAAATGTTAAATGAATGCCTATCTTCTTGAAGGAAAAGTTCTAGTTTCCCAACCCAGCTCTCAATACTCTCATCTTTAACAAACATAAACTTACCATGACATCTTTATTTCCACCACTTAATTCCCAGTGCAAACCTACCCAACACTGAGCCTCCTTATTGTCTATCCTTTAAATGTTCTGTTCAAGTTCTTATTACAATTGCTTAATATAGGACAGCATCTTCCCATTTTAATTTAATCCATTGACTGGATAAGGCCCACCTCAAATTCTTTTTCACCATTTTGCTTTCTTCTGCATTCTCATTGCAGAATTTCCCATTTTAGAGAAACAATGGGATACAACACATAAACATTAAACTGAGATGTCGGGAAATCTGAGCTCTTATTTCTAGTAGGTTATGTATCTGTTTTGCTTTCTTTGTTCAGTTGCTTTTAGGGCTTTACTTTAAAAAATCTTCTAATTTTTAAATCCTAATAATATACATTATCATTTACACAATCCACATGTGCACATTTAAAATATTAAAACTTAATATTACCCTGGCAAAATTGTACTATCTTAAGATTTTTAAAACATTACATAGCACTTGGCATGATATATAGCAATGATTCATGTATTCAAAGCATTAATTATCTAGCATACCAAGAGGGAAATTGTATTTATTTTTTGTTTGCTTGATTTTATTCATTCATTAGTCAGATTTTCCCCAAACACAAACTATATTCTGAGAATAAATTAAAAGTGATAGTACCTCGTTTGGGTTTACTTTAATTTAGTAACAAGAAATTATATGTTGTGGATCTTCTTATATGAGCTCATCTCAATGATATCATGTGAGCACTTTTAATTTTTTTTCTCCTTCTAGTCAGGACTTATTGAAGAAAACTTTAAGGACTAACTATTGTGGACTATCAGGAAAGAGAAGTAGCCCACAACCAGGCTGGCTATGGCAAGTGGGGATTATTATTATTATTATTATTATTATTATTATTATTATTATTTTGCAACTAGTGTGTAGATAGGTGATAAGTTTAATAAGACAATTCATATATAATTTTAGTAGCTGAAGGAGTACAGTGTTTTATATTCACCTTTTTCTGATTATAAAGGCACTGTCTACCCACTGTAGACAATTAGAAAGTAGTGATAGGACAATTTAAATCACCTGGAACTACTTTACAGCTGGTGCATTGGTTCAGCATCAGGAGTGGGACGGGAAGCAAAGACAAATAACAAGAAAATTGAAAGATAAGAAATGAGTGGTGAATGGTGTAATGAACAATGCCACCTGTACTTGGAGCTATGAAAAAGTAGAATAAAAATTCCATCATCATTTTGGACAGGAATTAGCTAGGAGAATGAACAAGCTCATTTCAATGAGAAAATCTCCATACTGCTTTTTTTTTTTTTTTCATTACTGTGTTCAAAGATCTTTATCACAAACATTTTACATGAAGCTATTTCAAAGTGTTGGATTATTAGGATCATCCCTTTGGTTAACGAATAAATGTCTTTGTGCTAATAAAAAAAATCACCCATAACCATAATTCCTAAAGGTGACCACTGTTAACATTTGGAGAATTTACCTCTGCTCTTTATTTCCACAAATACACACACATTCACAAAGAAAATACTCCGCTTCAATTGTTGCGGTATCTTATTTCCAATTTTCTTTTATTGGATATTATTTTCCCATTTCTTAAAATGCAACTTTAAAGATTATGGAATTTCTTGTGCAGAAACCCAACAATTGGAAATGAAATTAAAACGCTAATTTAAACTGTAGTGTTAAACAAAAGGAATTTAGCCCTGTGGTATAAATCAGGTTAACTGTGGGACCTTTTCAAACCTGTAGTTTTCATGCATAAGCTGGGTATCCTGGACCACGGCATGGAGAAAAACTGCCAATTAAGAAGACCTGCCTTGAATGCTAAAAAATAAACATTTGAGCATATTTGTTATACTTTATTCCATCACGACTGAGAGATTAGTGGAAGCCATCAGTGCCTGGCTTGTGACTCAAACCTAAGTCCATACTCTACATTGCTTGCCCACAATAAAAACTGTAGTAAATCATATTCATAGAATTTTGTTTAAATTTAAGCTGCTATCTTTCCTCATCTAAAGTTCAGTTAATTCACCTATAATTTTTCATTATCCTTTTATGATGTCAGATGTTATCTGTTTAATCTGTACAGATAATTTATCTGTTTAATCTGTACAAATACTTGGCTGTAAAAAATTCAGTCTTCCCATGGACCAGAACAAAAAGTTCTATGATCACATAAATCATCAAAGTTTTAAAAGCATATAATAAAACTGAAAAAAAAGCCACTAAGCCCTGAATATTTTTCTTATGTATGTTAGATTTGAAAATATAACATTATAGTATAAGTAATCTATCATTTAGCTAGTAGTAAGTAGCCTAATGAAGATCATGAGCAAGTACTATGTCTACTCATTGATAAAAGAGAATATCTATTATAGATGTTAAAAGATACACTGTGACCAAGTTATTAGTTCAATAGCATAGTGAGTTGTTACTTTGACAAACTTTTGTGGACAGAGAGACCACGATAAATTAGTTCAGCTGGAGTCTAGCTGTTGAACCCAACATAACACAGTCCATGAGTAAGCTCAGGCTATGTAAATACCTTAAGAAAGCAAGGACATCAGAAACCCTTCCTTTTAGGCATCTGCACTTAGCTGTGTCATCTGTAAAAGAGTAACAGGGCCATGCTCATCTGGAAATAGTTCCAGTTTGACAAGATTATAAACCAGGATATTATCCTTTATTTTTTCCCATTTTATTGAAACTTTTTTAGGTGGTGAGGAGTATGTAAGAGTTTTCGTTTTATCCCAGAGCTAATTTAGGATTCTTGGCTCAAAAATGTCAATTCGTTTTTACTTAATTCCCAAAGAAACTATTAATTACTCATCGTGCAAGGAGAAAAAGATGTTAATGAACAAGTGTAGTCATTTGACCACAATACATTTCAGGCATAATGGAGAATTCTAACAGTCTATGTTAGGATACTTTATTAAAAAATACAATAAACTAGTTTATTCTTTTATTTTTTGAGACAGAGTCTCGCTTTATTGCCCAGGCTGGAGTGCAGTGGCGCAATCTTGGCTCACTGCAACCTCTGCCTCTTGGGTTCAAGCGATTCTCCTGCCTCAGCCTCCTGAGTAGCTGGGATTACAGGGCCACCACACCTGGCTAATTTTTTTTTTTGTATTTTTAGTAGAGATGGGGTTTCACCATGTTAGCCAGGATGGTCTTGATCTCCTGATCTAGTGATCCACCTGCCTGGGCCTCCCAAAGTGCTGGGATTACAGGTGTGAGCCACTGTGCCCAGCCTAAACTAATTTATTTTTAAACAAAATGTTAAAATTCTTATGCTAGCAGCAGTGTGGACTCAAAAGATGAAAAATAGCATATACTAATGTAAAGAATTAGCAACTGTTGTTATATAATATTAACACATTTCTAAGGAGCTGGCATGTAAATATATAATATACATATACAAAAATTTAGTAATAGTGTATATATAGTAACTTGAGGTTAATAGTATATGTCGGAAATTACTATGCGGCTAGTATATATGTTATATATATTAAAATTATGGGCCACAAGTCGAATGCACTAATAGGCAAATTAACCAAAGTGGCAGATAACTCCAGTTTCACATGCATTTTCAGTGGAATGATGTGAATGGCTTTTTAAATAAAGAAAACTCATATCCACATCTGCTGACATGCTTTTCAGGATTTTTGTTTGACTACTGCCAGTTTGAATCCCTAGACTGGAATAAACGCAGAGCCATCTGTTCCGACGCGGCTGCTGTGACAGTACTAGGCTCACTGAAGCAATTGTTTCTATTACCCTTAGTATTCATGATATGCTTCACTTTGTAGCTTCCCTTGTGAATAAATTGAGCCTAACTCATATCAGGAATATAATTAGGTTAAGAGCTTGGTAAAATTTCCATGTGCCAGAATAGTTTCAGTCTTTCAGTTCCAAGCTTCCAAAAATGTTTATTGGTGGTTTGAACTTTTTATGCTTTCCCAGTAATTTCCCCTTCATTAGCAAATGACTTCTGCAAGTAGAATACTGGGGCATCTTTAATTATATATAATGCCTACATCTAAAGAAAATAGGAAAATAATGGTATATCGAAGCCAATTTTTGTCGAGCTTTGTTGTAATTAATTTAAACTAAACAGTGCTATGGATGCTACTTTGTCACTAGTCTTTTCAAGGTAGGAATGTTTAAAAGAGGAGGCTGAATTCAGGCATGTATTCAGTGTTGTCACATGGAGACCACAAAAAGTATTTACCAGAGAGCCTGTGAAGTAAACACGATTTTGCTGTCATAATACAGAAGCTTCTGGGATGCAAGAAATCATTTTAATCAGAGACTGTGCATATCTGATCTAAATAAACAATAATTTGAGTAGATTATTCTGAAGAACACAAATAACATGCTAGTAACTATTCTGTTATTAGAATAGAAAAGAGCAAAAAATAGCTTTATCAGGTTGGGATTTAAGTAATCTGTAAAATCATAAAAATATAAAAATTATATGAAGGTACATATTTGAAATCATTGGAAAGACCAACTTTCCATCAAGATAGGTTAATTGTTTGAAATAAGGCAAGTGAGATGGGATGTGCTAATGCACCTTTGAAGATATAATCCACATAATTTAAGGCATTGTCATTACATTAACAACGAAGATGCAGGAGCCCAGCAGGTGTGATGGAAGTCAGGCAAGGGGAAGATGCTCAGGTTGCCAGAGGTAAGGCTGGTTTAAGGGTCTAAAAACAGAATGTTCCAATAGAAGTTGAGATGCCACGTAAAAGCCAGAAAGCTTATGGTTTTCAGAAGCCAGCAGTCTGTAAGCTGAGAAGTTAACTGAGATGCAAAACAACAAGCTGGTGACAACAAGGGGTATCCAAAATCCAAAAAGGCAGGTCAATCAAAACAATGATGGAAATAAGGGTATCCAAAATCCAAAAAGATAGATCAATCAAAATAATGACGGAAATAGCAAAAGATGGGAGGTCATGTCTGGCTTTTTTACCACTATAGCCATAGTGGCAGGGTGAAGCAGTGCCTGCTATATCATAGGTAGTTAATGACTGATGAAGGGATAAATAGACGGAGAATTGAATTATCCAGCTGTAGATACAGTACGTAATGAAGCAGTGGACAGCTAGGTCTCCAGTAAAGGTAAAGTGGTGCCTGGTAGTGTGCTGGAAATCAGTAAACCAGGGGCTGAGAAGTGCTTGGATATGGCCGTGAGGTGAGGAACCACTGGGCCTAGCTCCAGGCACTCGGGAGGGAGGTTCAAAAATGGTAGGATTAGGAATCTGGGAAGGTTGGAGGCCAGATGGAGAGAAATGCAAAGGGAGGTCTTAGAAATCTAAAAGCCATTGAGACAAAGGAAAATCAGAATCCAAAGCTTTGATGCCTTGGGTCAAACCTTTCATTTATTTTTTCAAGTGAGTATTAGCTATTGGTTGTTAGAAGATGCAGAGATGTGCCACTGGTCTGTTGTGGAGGTTGAACCTTATCTAACTTAGTATGCTGGGTACCCAGTGGTTAGGAGCATAAATGCAAAGAAAACACAAACCACCACTTAATTCTTGTCCTAGTCCCAGTCTCAGTGTCTGGAGAGATGAATGTTGCAGTGTTACAGGAACTGTCTTGAGACAGAAGGGCTACATCAAGAAAGGTTTGTGCTTTATCCACAGAGAGCCTTTGCACACAACAGAACTTCTTAAAGGGTAGTCTCTGGATGAGCATCGCCATCGTCATCTCAACATTTTTTGGTAATTCAGAGTCACCGGCTCCACCCTAGACTCACTGAATTAGAAATTCTGGGGTTGTGGACAGTAATTTGTATTTTAAAAAGTCCTTCACCATATAGGGTGATTCTGATGCGCATTAACATTTGAGAACCACTGTCTTAGAGGAAAACAAACATTAGCAATAGGTAAGGAGCAAACTTCATGGTAATGGTAAGGCATGTTCTGGCCCTGGAAAGTAGGAACGAGAGCTTCCAGGACTCTGTATCTGAGATTCTTCCACATGAGGAGACAGGTTTGAAAACTACTATTACATTGGTAACCGGGTCTTGCATTTAGCCTCTGAAGAGATAAATGTGTTTGGCTGTAGGGAGATTTTTTTTTTTTTCTTTGAGGAATATCACATATTTGCAAGGGCAATAGTTAGGTTGCACACTTGCTAATATAAGAAAATTTTTAATTGTAATTGCTCACAGTTTTACAGTTAATAAAGAACAGAATAGGTTAAAGAGAAGTCTGAGTTTTTTTAAGTGACTTTTCTAAACTATAAAGTACTAAGCCCACAAGCCCCATCTAGTGGCCTCTGTACCAAGAGTTCAGTGAAGGTTTCCAAAGGGGCGCCTGGCAACTTTAGAAACACAGATAAAACTGCAAGCAACTCAGCTCTTAGATAGCCGGACTACAACAGTAGGCCTCACAGTGAGGTCATCATAACCTCCCATTCAAATGTTCTTCAACTTTATTAGAATGCACTACTAAATTTTGAAATATGGTATATTTGGTATAAATATGGTATAATCTAAAATCAGAAAATAAGCAAACATTTATTGAATTCCAATTAGGTGTTAGGCCCTATTTAGATGCTTTTATACATTCATAGATACATAATATGGTATAGATGTAAACATAACTATAGCTAGACATCAATAAACAGAAACAGACAGGGTCACCATTAAATCTGAAAACAGGTTAATAAATACATGTTTAACTAATATTCCAACATATAATAACGTTTCCAGAAATTCTAATGAAAAAATCAAAGTTCGGCTGGGCACGGTGGCTCACGCCTGTAATCCCAGCACTTTGGGAGGCCAGGGTGGGCGGATCATCTGAGGTAGGGAGTTTGAGACCAGCCTGACCAACATGGAGAAACCCCGTCTCTACTAAAACTGCAAAAAATTTAGCAGAGCGTGATGGCGCATCCCTGTAATCCCAGCCACTGGGGAGGCCGAGTCAGGAGAACTGCTTGAACCCAGGAGGCGGCGGCGGCGACAAGCCGAGATGGCGCCCTTGCACTCCAGCCTGAGCTGTAAGAGCGAAAGTGTCTCAAAAACCAAAGTTCAAGGCAGGACTTCTTGAAGTCTCACAGCGCGTTATTTTAATGGTACCCTGCACTTTCTGATAACATTTTAAATTCTATGACATCGCTATTTGTTTTGTCTTCTGCACACTATTTTAACCTTGAGGAATAGAACCATATTTTTGACTAATCCGTTTTTTATTCCTGATGCCCAGCAAGGTGCGCAATAGATTTTGTTGTTGTTGTTAAAGAAGTGTATAGGTGGATAAATGTATGAATAAAGTGATTATTTATTTATTTATTTTTGAGACGGAGTCTCCCTCTGTTGCCCAGGCTGGAGTGCAGTGGCGCGATCTCAGCTCACTGCAAGCTCCGCCTCCCGGGTTCACGCCATTCTCCTGCCTCAGCCTCCCGAGTAGCTGGGACTACAGGCGCCCGCCACCACGCCCGGCTTTTTTTTTTTTTTTTTTTTTGTATTTTTAGCAGAGACAGGGTTTCACCGTGTTAGCCAGGATGGTCTCAATCTCCTGACCTTGTGATCCACCCATCTCGGCCTCCCAAAGTGCTGGGATCACAGGCGTGAGCCACCGTGCCTGGCCCAAATTTTGGCCTTTCTATTTAATATTTACATGAAATAAATATACGGACACATAATTTTTCTATGACGTAAAGATGACTTTTATCAGCAAGCCTAAGAATATCCAAATATGTCTTTTCTTTTCTTTTTGACAGGGTTTTACTCAGTCACCCAGGCTAGAATGCAGTGGTGTCACCTTAGCTCACTGCAACCTGTGTCTCCTGGACTCAAGTGATCCTCCCACCTCAACTTCCTCAGTAGCTGGGATTACAGGTGTGTGCCACTACGCCCAAGTAATTTTTGTATTTTTAGTAGAGATGTGGTTTCATCATGTTGACCAGGCTGGTCTCAAACTCCTGACCTCAAGTGATCCACCTTCCTCAGCCTCCCAAAGTGCTGGGAATACAGGCGTGTACTACCAAGCCTGGCCTAGATGTCTTAACATTGTCTTGCACATTCTGCAAATATTTGTTGGCTCATAATAACAAAAGTAACTATTGATTGCATCAAGGGTCTTAGTAAGGGGAGATGAATGTTCATATAAATAATTATTATATACTATAGAATGTGAGAAGTGGCGTACAAGTGACACCAGGTTTTTGCTCATTGCATTTTAATGTAAGGAATGCTTTTCTGTTAGAGGTACTAAAGAATACTTTATTAAACCAACTCCTGAAAAATTCAGTAAAATTTGAGTAAGCAATTTTGATAGACGATATTTCACTAAGAGAAAGAACAAAGGGAAAGGGTTTGTTCAGGCAGGTGCCAGACTCCCCAGTGAGTGTCCTCATGGCACACTGCACATGAACAAAAGCAATATGGCAGTAAAGCCTGAAAGTTTAATGGGGTCAGAGCAGCAGAGATAGCAGGGTCTTCACATACCATAGTCTAACATGAAGGACTTCACTTCCTAAAACCTCGGAATCAACACACCTAAGCAGAAAAGCATCAGGCTAAATGAAAGGTGGCCAGAAAAACAAATTTAATGACCTAGGTGAGAATGACCGATCTCTGTTTTTAACATGGGTAATCCCACTTTGAAAAAAATATAGTAATTATTGAGTCAAACAGAAGTTTAGTTGCACTCACACTCAGTTCATTGATCACAGCATATAGACAACATAGGATTTCCCTTATGGACTGGTCTTCCAGATTGATTGAATCTATAAGCAAAAATTACCTTAACAAAAAAGTTTTGGTAGTGATACAGATAACGTGTAATGAGACTTAAGTATTGCTGCTTGGCTGTTACAATGTTTCTTATATTGTTAACAGGTACCATCAAATTAAAATAATTGCCTTTTTGTTTTAGTTAAAAAAAAAAAAACCTAGAACTATAAGAGATTTCTTCTAATTGCTTTAGACTGTTTAATAACTTAGCATTAAACTGCTGAAATTGGAAAAAATAGTTTCAAATATCATGTTGCACATTTCAAGTTTCAATGGAAATACAGTAGCAGTGAGTAAACCTTTTCAAACATATAGGAGAGTATCTCTTTTAAGTAATGAGAAGAACTCTCCTTTTATAAATGGCTTTCTCCAAAATATTTTCAAGGTGACATGTAAGTTAAATGAAAGAAGCATTAGATGAACAAGGGAGACATAAAATTTATTGTGACTATGAGCACTTGAAAAATTTCCAATACACTGAGATATCCTCCCTTCTTTTTTACTACCTTATTTTACTCCCTAGAACTCTTTCAAAATTGATTCTACTTCTTAGATCCCTCAAAACTGAATTTAAAATTTCATCTAAGAGTCAATTCAAAAGGTTATGTTTCATTTGCTATTTTAATACTGTGAGTCATCCCATGGTTTTACCGATCCTTTAAAATATTTCATTTTGGGACTCTTACCATAATGATTCTTACATGGCTGTGATTTCTATAATCTCATTTAGGATCATCTTTCTCATGTACCTTAGGGTCACTGCACAACCCAACTTGACCCCCCTACTCCAAACTGGAAATTCTGTTCTTCCAAATACACTCTCAATTTTATAAACACACAAGTGCTCTCCTTCTCATCCATCCACCCATTCACCCATCCATTGACCCATCTACCCACCTGTTCATTCTTTTATTAATTTAGGAATGTTTTAAGTACTATTATGCATCTTAGAGCTGACCATACCACATTTTAAGTAGAAATACACAGAACTAACAATCTATTGTAGGTACAAACAAGTGAACTGGCATTTAAAATCTGGTTAATGGGTTCTATGGCAATGGTAGACTTTGGGAGCATGTGTGAATGGAAGTCCTGAGTTGGTAGTACAAGGAAGCTCTCTTGGGAAATTGACTGAATGATGGTAACAGTCATTAAGATAGGAAGCAGGTTTCAGGATGAGGGAAGCAGGCATAAAGAGCTCAGTTATGGATGTGGTGAATGAATATATGTGTTTGAGTTTCAGAAGAAACAT
Organism: Papio anubis; assembly: GCF_008728515.1. Lineage (NCBI taxonomy): Eukaryota > Metazoa > Chordata > Mammalia > Primates > Cercopithecidae > Papio > Papio anubis. The sequence goes on along the minus strand of NC_044990.1, from coordinate 70,679,531 downwards.
TTGGGTTAGAGACTTACAGGTATCAATTACCTATGCATTAAAGAGGATTCTTCTATCACTCAGGAAAAATAGAGAAGTGAAAGGACCTAATAGGATTCCTGATGAATAACTAAATGAAAGGGATGGTTCAAGGAAAAAAATAATTCAAGAAACCGAAGATTGACATTGTCAATTGTGGGGAATGAACAACTAATACAAAACTAAGGCATGACTACAGGCTGACTCTGGCAACACCCTTGTTAGTTGAGAAGGTGAAATGGATTGAAGAGCAAAATAATATAACAGTAATTTCAGAATGTCTACAACTATTTCAGGAAGTGTGTGACTGTGATAGGATAAAGTAGTAAAGGGCAGTGGAGGAGATTATAGGTTTAGGAAGGTGAATACAGGTGTAGGGATGTGTGTGTGTGTACGTGTGTGTATTTACTGACTTTTCAAAAAGAGAAGATTGAGATATTCAACATGTTTTCTAAATGGGTATAATTTATTACAGGAATAGTTTGAAGATACAGAAGCAAAAATCGACTTAATTTATAAAGCAAAGTCTCTGAGGATGCAACTGGGCCTCGTACATAGAGCACAAAAGTGGTCCTTGACAGTAGATACGGCACTGCTATTACCCAGCAAAAGGAAAAGAGGACGGGGGTGAGTAGGAATGGAGGCACATGTGAATATCTCGTGGAACAAAGTTGAGGAAATTCCCATCTGATAGTAATGTAGTTGGAGAGAAGTGTCTTGATAAAAAAATTGAGAAGAATAGAGTAGGTTTGTAGCAGCTTCTACACAGTACATGAAGGATAACTGACTAGGGGACTTAATATTAAGTCCCATAATCTTAAAATATTTCATAAATTTTATAATTTGACAGCTCTTACTATTGTCTCTCCTACTCCATATGTATTCCATTTCTTCTCATTCTACTTCCAAGGAAAATGGAGAAAAACAGTTCTTCAGTAAATATTGCTGACTCTGAAATTTAAAAACACCAGTTTCTTGTAGAAACTGTGAATATGTGAAGTTTTGGGAAAGTTGGTAGTTAAACAGTATATATTAATAGAAAATCTTGCTTTAGTCGGGCATGGTGGCTCATGCCTGTGATCCCAGCACTTTGAGAGGCTGAGGTGGGCAGATCACCTGAGATGTTTACAAGTTCAAAACCAGCCTGGCCAACATAGTGAAACCCTGTTTCTACTAAAAATACACAAATTAGCTGGGCCTGGCTGAGTGACCTAGAATCCCAGCCACTTGGGAGGCTGAAGCAGGAGAATCACCTAAACCTGGGAGGTAGAGGTGGCAGTGAGCCAAGATCACACTACTACACTCCAGGCTGGTTGAAAGAGTGAGACTGTCTCTCAAAAAAAAGACAAGAAAAAAAAAGGAATATCTTGCTTTATGGGTATAGGAAGTCCTGGCTTAGAAAAAAATGTAATTAGCATCAGAAAATAAATTATTGATAATATTTTAAAATATATGGCAATATCAATTAAAGAATTTTATGCATGGATTGTGTAGGACATCAGAAATTCAAAACAAAAGACTTTCTATACAAAAGTGTAGATATAAACATAGAAACTAGAATAATCTTCATTGAAGAAAACTATAAGAGGTTTTTAAAAAGTTCTCCATATATTTTGAAGCAAATATATTCCTTTCAATATGTTTTATTCGACTGCAAATTTAGCATGCCACTAATATTTCAAACATTTTCCTAGAAATACTCTTATAAGTGGAACTCTTATTTGTAAAACTTCTTCTGATGTTTGTTCCATTGTAATATTTTATGCTGTTGACTGTAAGAATAAGTGATACAGATGTATAAAAATAGTATTTTAAAATTAAGAAAAATATCTTCGAGTTTGTAAGAAAACTTTCTAAAATGCTGAACAACACACACTAAGTAACATAGTTCCAAATGTTCAAAGCCTAAATCAAATAAACTCAACATATTACTAAGAACAGGTTTTTTAATTTTCCCACTAAGAACAACTATGCTGTTTCAAATTATAAAATAATTTTTTGCCATTACTTTACAGCTGTTACTAGATGACTCTAAGTCTTTTCTATAACTACCTTCTGAAAAAATACCCATAGACACCGGATTGTACATTTTAATTTTCCTTACTATCCTATAAAGTTTATTTTAAAAAGGCTAATATTGAATAAAAGGTAAGAAATTCAAAGTTTATTTTATATGTAAAGATTTGTAGTATCCAAGATCATCTTCAAAGTGCCAGTATTCTGTTTCAATGATTTGTCTTTTTGTCATCTTTTAGTAATTATAACACTGTCTTTGAAATGAAAGGTAGACTAAGACAGAATGAACAATGTTCTGAGAAAAACAATGTTCCGACGCATTTTTGTATCATGGGGAATGTGAATTTTTAAACCTCAGATATATTTAACGATGATTTTAAAGGTTAGATTGTAAATTCCTTTTTAAGTTCCAGGATACATGTGCAGGATGTGCAGGCTGTTTACACAGGTAAACATGTGCCACGGTGGTTTGCTGTACCTATCAACCCAATACCTAGGTATTAAGCCCAGCATGCATTAGCTATTTTTTTCCAATGCTCTCCCTCCCTGCTACCCCACCCCTGACAGGATCCAGTGTGTGTTGTTCCCCTCCCTTTGTCCACGTGTTCTCATTGTTCAGCTCCCACTTACAAGTGAGAACATGCGATGTTTGGTTTTCTGTTCCTGTGTTAGTTTGCTGAGGATAATGACTTCCAGCTCCATCCATGTCCCTGCTAAGGACGTGATCTTGCTCCTTTTTATGCTGCAAAGTATTCCATAGTGTATACGTACCACATTTTCTTTATCCAGTCTGTCATTGATGGGCATTTGGGTTGATTCCATGTCTTTGTAATTGTGAATAGTGCTGCAGTGAACAAACGCATGCATGTATCTTTATAATAGAATGATTTATATTCCTTTGAGTATATCCCCAGGAATGAGATTACTGGACCAAGTGGTATTTCTGGTTCTAGGTCTTTGTGGAACTGCCACACTGTCTTCCACAATGGTTGAACTAATTTATATTCCCACCAACAGTGTAAAAGTGTTCCTATTTCTACACAGCCTCGCCAGCATCTGTTGTTTCTTGACTTTTTAATAATCACCATTCTGACTGGCATGAGATGGTATCTCATTCTGGTTTTGATTTGCATTTCTCTAATGATCAGTGATGTTGAACTTTTTTTCATATGTTTGTTGGTCACATAAATGTCTTTCAAGAAGTGTCTGTTCATGCCCTTTGCCCACTTTTTAATGGTGCTGTTTGCTTTTTTCTTGTAAATTTAAGTTTCTTATAGATTTTGGACATTAGAACTTTTTCAGATGGATAGATGACAACAGTTGTCTCCCATTCTGCAGGTTGCCTGTTCACTCTGATGATAGTTTCTTTTGCTGTGCAGAAGTTCTTTAATTAGATCCCATTTGCCAATTTTTGCTTTTGTTGCGATTGCTTTTGATGTTTTAGACATGAAATCTTTGCCGGTGCCTATGTCCTGAATGGTATTGCCTAGATTTTCTTCTAGGGTTTTTATAGTTTTGGGTTTTACAATTATGTCTTTAATCCATCTTGAGTTAATTTTTGTATAAGGTGTAAGGAAGGGCCAAGTATACTCCTCCATCTAGAAACACAGTGCTAGGACTCTGCGGCTTTTTATCAGGACCATGATTGGAGAGAAGAAAAGATAGTCAACGTTGAGATGAACGTCAGTTGAAATCAGTTTTTACCCTCACCTGGTGACAGCTGTCCCAGTAAGTTTGCCCTCAATTACTGAAAGGTCATGTCATCATCCAAGGTTTGGACCTCCTTATTGGATCTAACGATGTGGCACTTCTACTTACAGTCCCTCCAGTTTGAGATTAAAAACTATTCCTTTTGTTGTTGTTGTTGTTGGTCCTAAGTTAAAAACTGATGCTTAACTAAAATGAGTAAAATTAAATTGAGCTACAAAATCCATTTGTTAAACAACACATGACCTCTTCTGAAAGGCTTGCATTCTGGTAATCCATATGATTCAGACCAGTAGAGTGGGATCTGGAAGTTTTTGTGTTTGTGGGTTGTCAGGAGTCTAGCTTAGTCTTTAACAAGATGAAAGCTACTGCCTAAATCTATTTCTGTCTTTCAGAAACTTTAAAATCACAATTTCTTTTCTTTTTCAGTCTCAATTCCTGTTGTTTCTTTTAAAATCATTTATTTTACTCAAAAGAGAAAACAGAAAACATCATTTGTATAATATCTCTTCATACACTGTTACTTCTGTTCTGTATTTTAGATCTCTTTCTCTTCCTCAAGTCTATTTTTTAACAGCTTCAATCATTTGCATTGCTTTTACTCATTTCATTTTAAAACTGTGGAATCTGAAATTTTTTATCATTTGCAAACTGAGCGTATTCCTTCCCAACATTTAAAACCATATACAATTTGTTTTTGTAAAAAAAATTCTCGTTCCACATCAATGCCCAGAAAATGGTGAATACTTAAACACTGCAAATATTGATGATGGAATATAACTTGCTATAGTCTACAGGATCACAATGAGTTGTTAACACTTCTCAGTGCTGCTTCTACAATCAATTTTCACTTCCCTGATAGAATAGATCAATATTGTAGGATCTTAGATGTAAGACTTTTCATATAAAACAAATCACATACTTAACTATGAAAAAAATGTAAAATCCGTATTTACATTCCATTCCCTACAAAGGAATTCCATTACTCATTTGAGAAGGAAATTTAACTCTTCAGGATAGTGTGTGTGTGTGACTTACAATGCCTTATTTTGGATACAGATCAGATTGCAATATTCCCAACAGAACCAAAACTAATATTTCTAATGGGATACACTAAGATCACACAAATGAATATTGCTTTCTTTCCAATGAGTTTCCACCATTACTCAGTCTTCTCAACTCCTGAAGAAAGAAGACTGTGATATTCAAGTGTTAAACAGCCCTTCCCTCATAAGAGCACTCATCTAGGGTATTCTATTATCTTTTCAAGTTCCTCTTTGGAATTATTCAGCACAAGCACAAACCTGCAAACAGTGAATGTCAATACACTCTTATGGAGTCACCTCACAGTTCTCTTGGTGTACTGTATCCTTTGATTCAGCAAATTAGGGCTAATAAAACTACCTTTGGCAATGGAAGTTTCCCTGGTGGTCTTTATCTGATGGGTTTTATACTAAAAATGGCTTTTGGCAATATCTATTATACCCAGAATACTTTTAAAGTAACAACCATTCTTTTAAAATATGCCCTTTCCTGAAACATAGTATTTGAGAAATGAAATGGAATTTGTGAGCATTTCTTGATTTTATAGGGTTAGTAAATGAGATCTAAGACATGTTTAAGGTCCTGGACATTAGCAGAACCACAATTAGAGGTCTTGTTACTTCATGTATTTCCAGTGTACTTCCTCCATGAAGTCTATTACTTTAATGTAAAGTTCCATAGATGGTCCTCTCAAAAATACAATCAGAGAAATCTCTGCTGTATATGAAGCGTATCATTGAACATTAATGTTCTTAAATTACTTGTTCAGGTACTTAGACTAATATTTATAAATACCCTTCCCAACAATACTTTTAATTTTCTTCTGCAACTTTCAGTTTCACCCACATACACAAAAATAATTTCAAAACATTTTAAAATATGTCACGAAGTTTTTTTATGCACAATCTGCAGAGACAATCCTAATGTTATTCTTTGCTGAAGTCCTATTTGTTGGCCATGGATCTTGGCTCTGCAGCATGCTCACTGAAACTAATGTAACCCAAGGCAAAGAATTCAATGCATCTGTGCCAAAAATTGACAATATTACCTATCGTATAGGGTGTTAAGATTACATATGTTAACATATAGATATATCCAGAACAGGGCTGGACCCTATAATTGACTGTTATTCAATAAATATAGTGTCAATTAGCTTTTGAGATTATTTAAAAACTAGATATGATCTAGCTCTGTGTCTCCACCCAAATCTCATCTGGAATTGTAATCCAAATTGTAATCCCCATGTGTTAGGGGAGGGGCCTCATGAGAGGTGACTGAATCATGTACGCAATTCCTCCATGCTGTTCTCATGACAGTGAGTTCATTCTCAGGAGATCTGATCATTTTGTGAGGGGCTTTTTCCTCCTTTGCTCTACACATCTCATTCTCTCTCCTGCCACCCTGTGAAGAAGTGTCTTCTGCCATGATTGTAAGTTTCTGAGGCCTCCCCAGGAATGTGGAACTGTGAGTCAATTAAACCTCTTCTTCATAAATTACCCAGTCTCAGGTATTTTTTCATAGCAGTGTGAGAACAAACTAATACAATAAATTGGTACCAGAAGCTCTTAAAAGCATTCAGTTTTATTCATTTACAAAGATATGGTTTGGAATTGGAACTTATTTTTGAAAGAGTAGTAGAGCATAAATGTTCAGAAAATTTGCAGCCTTATGATGCAATAGAGAAGAAAAACCCATTTTCTGAGGAGAAATTCAAGCAGACTGCAGAAGTTTGCACAAGTAATGAGGAGCCAAATGTTAATTGCCAAGACAATGGGGAAAAAATGTCTCCAGGGCATGTCAGACACTTTCACAGCAGCCCTTCCCATCACAGGCCCAGAGGATTAGGAGGGAAAAACGGTTTTGTGGGCCATGCCCACGGCCTTATCACTTTGTGCAGTCTCAGGATTTGGTTTCCTGTCTCCTGGCTGTGGCTGAAAGGGGCCAACATACAGCTCAGGTTATTGCTTCAGAGGGTGCAAACCCCAAGCCTTGGTGGCTTATACATGGTGTTGAGCCTGTGGGTGCACAGAAGATTAAGGTTTGGGAACCTCTGTCTAGATTTCAGAGGATGTATGGAAATGCCTGGATGTTCAGGTGGAAGTGCTGGAGGGGCAGAGCCTTCATGGAGAGCCTCTGCTAGGGCCCTGTGGAAGGAAATGTGAGGTCAGAGTCCCCACACAAAGTCCCTACTGGCGCTGCCTACTGGAGCTGTAAGAAGAGGGTCACCATCCTCCAGACCCCAGAATGGTAGGTCCACTGACAGCTTGCACGGTGTGCCTGGAAAAGCCACAGACACTCAACACCAGCCTGTGAAAGAAGTCAGGATGGAGGGCTTGTATCCTGCAAAGTCACAGGAATGAAGCTTCCCAACACCATGGGAACCCACCTCTTGCATCATTGTGACCTGGATGTGAGAGATGGAGTCAAGAGAGAACATTTTGGAATTTTAAGATTAAATGACTGCCCTATTGGATTCTGGATTTGCATGTGAACTGTAGCCCCTTCATTTTGACCAATTTCTTCCTTTTGGAATGGGTATATTTATCCAATGTCTGTACCCCCACTGTATGTTGCTTTTGATTTTACAGGCTCATAGGTAGAAGGAACTTGCCTTGTCTCATATGAGACCTTGGACTTGAACTTTTGAGTTAATGCTGGAGTGAGCTAAGATGTTGGGGGACTGCTGGAAAGTCATGCTTATGTTTTAGAAATGTGAGGACATGAGATTTGGGAGGGGCCAGGGCCAGAATGATGTGATCTGGGTCTGGGTTCCTACAATTCAATTTTCATCTTGAATTGTAATCTGAATTGTAATCCCCACATGTTGGAGGAAGGGCCTCTTGGGAGATGACTGAATCATGGGGGCATTTCCCCTGTGCTCTTCTCATGATAGTGATTGAGTTCTCTTGAGATCTGATGGTTTTGTGAGGGCTTTCCCCACCTTTGCTCTGTACTTCTCTCATTCTCTCCCACCACCCTGTGAAGATGTGCCTTCTTCCATGATTGTAAGTTTCCTGAGGCCTCTCTAGCCATGTGGAACTGTGAGTCAATTAAACCTCTTTTCTTTATAAATTACCCAGTCTCGGGTATTTCTTCATAGCAGTATGAGAATGAATACAAAATTCAATTTTTATATTTTACATTTGCATTTTATGATCAACAAACTTCATCTTTGAAACAAGAAATTTGTACTAGTTTTACTATTCTTGTCGTTCTTCACTGAACTTGAACAAGTTTTGCTGAAGCTACATCTAGGGAACATTAGGTGTGGCTAGTGATGACAAGTATTCTTCAATAACATAAAGAGATCCTAAAGTAGAATCAACCCAAAGAACTATATAATAGCCTCCATATCCTGCATGTTGGGGAAATAGAATACTCAGTAGAAATTCTCATTAATTTTTACTGTGTATGTCGTGACTTTCCCATTTCTTTCCATCAATTTTTTTTTTTTTTTTTTTGAGATAGATTCTCACTCTGTTACCCAGGCAGGACTACAGTGGCACAACTCAGCTCACTGCGACCTCCACCTCCCAGGTTCAAGCTATTCTCCTGCATCAGCCTCCTGAGTAGCTGGGAATACAGGTGTCCACCACCATGCCTGGCTGAGTTTTGTATTTTTACTAGAGATGGGGTTTCACCATGTTGGCCAGGCTAGTCTCAAACTCCTGACCTCAGGTGATCCACCTGCCTCGACCTCCTGAAGTGCTGGGATTACAGGTGTGAGCCACCATGCTCAGCCCCATCAACTTTATTCTTATCAGTTTCATTTTATTTTAGTGTAATTTTATCTTATTATATTCCCTATGATGGTTTCAAAACACTTTCCTTCACTCATTCATATATTCATACGTTAAATTAATACAGACTTTTCTAAGCATCTTTGTTCGTGCAGTATATTTGATCCCAATAATATAATGATGAATATGGGGATGATTTTTAAAAGCTCATAGTCTATGAAAAAATAAGCTAAATACAGTATAATTATATATATTATGTATAATACATATAATTTTATAAACACACACAAGTGCTAAAGTTAGCAGATGAGGGAGTGAACAAGCTCATTTCAAGAGGTGCAGAAATCACCACAGGAAAAACGTATTGAATTGTCATTTATGGCATCAACTTATTTGTCTGGATTTCTTAATTTTGTCACCACATACATTCTTGACACTGTAATTTGAAAGGTTTTAATACATGAGTTGGCTCATGCCAGTCCCCAGCCTACATTGTATATAACAACATTCTGGAATTTCATGTAGATCCCAAGAATCCCCAGTATTCTCTAATTCTTAGGTTTCTGTATTCTGCTTCATATTTTTGTAGTGATCGCTTCCCTGGTTATCCATAACCCTATTAATAACTGCTTCTTCAGGTGTCAGATGATGTTTAATTCCTTTGAGAAGCCTTCATGTTATCCCTAAGACTGAGATACTTTCCTGTGTGTTCCCACAAGATCTGCTTTTCCCAAATAAAACCTTTCATACTGCATTGTAGTTTTCCCTGATTACTCTTCTTTAGCCCCCAGAGGCAGAAATCTGTATGGTGACTAGCACCAATTAAATACCAATTAATAATTTGTTGAACAAATAAATGAATGGATGGATAAATGGATGGATGAATGTGGAGATAAGGGACATTTCAAAGGAAAAATAATCATGATGTTGGAACTATAAAGAAGAAGCTGTTAGTGACTAATTTGAATTGCAAAATTTGTATTAAATTAGTACAACGTTCTTATATAAGCATCATAATGCAGTTTAGACTTCAGGGAAAAAACAGGATTCCATAGAATATACTCATAACATAAAGGTATGGAACAATTATGACAAAAAAACTTCTGATATATATATCCATACTATATATGCATATATATAAAATTATATATTACTTAATAGGTAAATATAATATATTCTTAAAAATTAGCATAAAACATTAATGTTATAAGGAAATTAAAGGATGTCAAACATAATAAAAACCATCCCCAAGCAATACCTATTGTATTAATATATCTCCTCCAAAATCGAGACATTATATATTAATCTAGAAAATTATACTCTTAAATTCAGTGCTTTACACTTCAGCTTAATAATTAGCACTTAATAATTACTTTTGGATCATTAATTTTCACTCTAAATTACACATTAAATGAATGCAAAATATTCCAGTCGGGTCTCCACTAAGTGAAAATGTGAACGAGTTATTCATATAATTCACAAGTACCAATAATTGAAGAAAACTGTACTTATCAAATGTACTCTATTTTAACTCAACTTTGGTCTTTTGCATATACACATATTTATTATTTTGGTTTCTGAAGAATATTCTTGGCTAATATTTCAATATTTTCAATTCATTAGAAAATCTGGTTTTTAATGTTTATTAAGATGTGTCTTAGAGATGTGTAGATTACATGCATGCATTCTTGCACTTCAGAACACATTCATTAAAAGGCTCATGTTTGGAGGCACTGTGGCAGGGACTGTGAGGCAGTTGTTCTCAAGGTTTATTGGAAGTAGTTATTTAGTATGCTTGTTAAATATTCATTTCTGGGATCTACCACTGGAAATGTTGATTCAGTATTTCTGGCTAAAACTCTATACTCTATGTTTAAACAAGCACAGAGATTAATCCGATGTGATTCTGATGCAGGTTATATACTCCATGATCAAAAATAGTTATGTGGCATATAGACAGATAAAAAGATGCTCCCTGACTTTCCCTAGACAATTTTACAACTATTATAGTTAGTACAACTCATAAAAAAGTACTTTTGAGTGGGCTACAGAAACTAATAAAGGTTTTGGTGCTGGGTGCAGAAATAGAATCGTACTTTAGAAGTATAAAACTAGTTGGTACACAGGATGTTGAAGAGATGCTTGACCATATCGTACAGAGTTAATTCAAATATTCCAAGTCTAGGATGACCTGAAATTAGTCAGTGAAGGAGAGAGACTTGAAATTTGTGTTCAAAAACCAATGGCATTCTGCATCTTCTTGTCAGTCCCGTTTGCTTTTTTATTAATTTATGAATTAATTGCCTTGCCTCAACTTTTCCCCTGTTCTGTAGAGTTGGCTCCATGGAAGACCCAATTAGTCAGTCTTCAGAGAGAGAGTTTTATATCGTAATCTCACTGACACTCAGAGCTTCATATCAACCCAGGTGAACCAGGCACAATGCCAAATTTCATCAAAGACTTAATGGTTCCAGGGATGATTTTCTAGGGAATTTCTCACCCAGAAGACATCTATTTCTCCTTACTCTCTGTTCAATGGCTTACTTTATCTAATTTTCTATTTGATTATCTTCCTCTGGAATTTGGGAGGAAATGCTAAAACAGATGTTATCCTACACAGTAGAATATAAACCTATGGAAAATTCTAATAGTTTTACTCCCCACACCACCCCTCCTCCTCACCCTGAACACTAGAAGGAAGGTCTTATTGGTTTTCAGATAATTATGTTTTGGTCTAACTTTACACAGTTAACAACAGCTGTATCACTTAGGTCCAGTCAAGATAACAGGAATCATTTTAGATATAATTTAATACAGGAATTCATATACAGACCTTTAAGAGTTAGTAAAGCAAAACCAGTATATAAAAGAACAGATATTTTCATGCCTGTAATCCCAGCACTTTGGGAGGCTAAAGCAGGTGGATCGCTCGAGGTCAGGAGTTTGAGAAGAACCTGACCAACATGGTAAAACCTCATCTTTTGTATTTAGTAAAAATATAAAAATTAGCCCAGTGTGGCAGTGTGCACCTGTAATCTCAGCTATTCTGGAGGCTGAAGCAGGAGAATGGCTTGAACCCAGGAGGCAGAGGTTGCAGTAAACTGAGATGGGGCCATTGCACTCCAGCCTGGGTGATGGGGCAAGACTCCTCTCAATTAAAAGAACATTGGTATTAGTGATTACACAGAGCAGCTTCCAATTCTAGTTTTTAAGAAACAGAGGAGATAGGATAACCAGCATCTAGGGATGTGGGAGAGAAGTATGCTTCTCAAATAGACAATGGGAATGTTGCCTTTCCAAGGTGATGCTCATACCTGAGTCACCGTCCCACATTGCTGGCGCTCAGACTAGCGATGGAGGTAAGGTTAGCTGGTACCCACCTTCAACAGGTTTATCTCTAGCTGCTAATATAAGAACTAAACATGTCTGGAGGCTGGGGAGTGACCCTCTGCTTGTATGTAATGCCAGCAGAAACGAAACCAGAGGAAGTGCTTTCCCCTCTCCCTCTTTTAATCTCCTTTTAGAACTTTCCATTGGCAGAAAAAATAAAAGTATAATACCTGGAAGGAGAATCAGGGAAATATAATTTATAGGTATCATGCAGATGAGGGATTTAGTAGAGTTTGGGAAATGTAGTTTACATAAACACAGACCAATTTACAGAAGAGGAGGCTCGGATCTGTGACAAAATAGGCAAATCACCAGCACAGTAGCTACAGCAGTCTTCGGGGTTTTGAATTATGTGGCTTCAGAATCACAGAACATGTGAGCACCACATTCATTTCACCGAGATACAGGAGAAAATAAAAGAGTTTAGTTTGGTCAAAAGCATCTGGGTGCCTTCAGAAGAATTGAAATTGACTGTCTGAAATGGCAAATAACTAAAACCTATTGTTCAACAGTTCACCAGTTTTGATACTGAACCGACATCCTCTCCTTCGAGGACCACTCTGCCTAAAAAGATTACCTGATGGCTGGAGTTTCCATATTGTCAGGCCTCTGAGCCCAAGCCAAGCCATCGCATCCCCTGTGACTTGCATGTATATGCCCAGATAGCCTGAAGTAATTGAAGAATCAAAAAAGAAGTGCAAATGCCCTGCCCCACCTTAACTGATGATATTCCACCACAAAAGTAAAAATGGCCGGTCCTTGCCTTAAGTGATATTATCATCTTGTGAAATTCCTTTTCCTGGCTTATCCTGGCTCAAAAAGCTCCTCCACTGAGCACCTTGTGACCCCCACTCCTGCCTGCCAGAGAACCCCCACTTTGACTGTAATTTTCCTTTACCTATCCAAATCCTAAAAAACTGCCCCACTCTTATCTCCCTTTGCGGACTCTCTTTTCGGACTCAGCCCGCCTGCACTCAGGTGATTAAAAAGCTTTATTGCTCACACAAAGCCTGTTTGGTGGTCTCTTCACATGGACACGCATGACACATATCCCAGCAAAAAACAATCAGTTTTAAAATAGTATTTCACCAAGAGTGTAGAGATGGGCAATACAGAAGCAGAGACACCAATGTGACATTATAAGACCGATTTGGGTAACAGATGTTGAGGCATTAAATTAAGAGAGTAGCCGTGGGAATGTGAAAGTATATTTAATATAGATTTAGAAGTAAAGGCAATGGGTCTTATTAAATATGGGGAGTGAAGCAAGAGGAGGAACACAAGATGACTCCTGAGTTTCTGTCTCGGAGAATGGTGAGTCATAGTATTTGTCAGGCCTCTGAGCCCCAGCCAAGCCATCGCATCCCGTGACATGCACACATGCACGTATACACCCAGATGGCCTGAAGTAACTGAAGAATCACAAAAGAAGTGCAAATGCCCTGCCTCGCCTTAACCGATGACATTCCACCACAAAAGAAGTGAAAATGACCAGTCCTTGCCTTAAGTGATATTATCTTGTGAAATTCCTTTTTCTGGCTCATCCTGGCTCAAAAAGCTCCCCCACTGAGCACCTTGTGACCCCCACTCCTGCCCACCAGAGAATCCCCCTTTGACTGTAATTTTCCTTTACCTATCCAAATCCTATAAAACGGCCCCACCCTTATCTCCCTTCGCTGACTCTTTTCGGACTCAGCTCGCCTGCACCCAGGTGAAATAAACAGCCATGTTGCTCACACAAAGCCTGTTTGGTGGTCTCTTCACACGGACGCACATGACAGTATTGTCAACTAAAATTAAGAAAAAGGAACAACTGAAAAGATGTGGGAGGAAAGTTGACAGGTTTATTTTTAGACTTATTGAATGAAGACCTAGAGCTAACTGTTATCTAAACATCAGTGGAACTTCTTGTATTATTTGGGCAGTGAGTTTTGAATGTATGAATTTTCCTTTGTAGATTCTGCAGTTGAATAAATCTATCCTTTTCAGAATAAGTCTAAACTACTCTATAGGACAATTATATAGGCTTCTGCATTATAGAGCCCACTGACTGCTTTCCCAAGCCTCGTCTATCATTCCTTCCTCAAAAGTGGTGCTCCAGGAAGACTGCAAACATTGAGCTTCCCTGAAAATACTCTGATGCTTGAAACATCTGTACTTTGGTAAATGCTCTGTCTGCGATGAATTTTAGTCCACTCTCCATCTGATTATCTTTGGTTCTGTATTGAAATCTAGCTAAGCTATAACTTCTAAGATGTTATTCTTAAGAAAATCCCCATGTAACTGATCATTGTCTACTATTTATGCATTCTTTATTCATCATATTTCTCAATTTTATGTATTTTTTCAGCTCATTTTAATGTATTTACTGATATACCTATTTTCCTTTCTAGACTGTAATTTATAAGTATATAGGTGGCATACCTCTTTAAAAGTCACGCAAGAAACAGTGAGATTTCTCACAACTCACATACTGACAAATATTAGTTAGATATATAATGAGATACTTTAACTCAACCAAGTGATAAAATATGAAAAGGGGAGAGGAATAAATTCACAAGAGAGGAAACACGAAATGGTCATTAAACAAAAAATAATGATAAACTTCACCAGAATCAGTTTTTTCGTTTCCTTCAAATTGACTAAATTTTAAACATGTTTCTTCCTAACATAAGCCCCTAACTTCTTTTTCTTTGTGCACTTACTTTAGAACATTTGTAAGTACTTTCTCTTCCCATTTGAGATGTAAATCTTCCATTTCTTGCCTGTTTTAAAAGCCAGGATTCTCTTTTTCAAGGAGCCATCTTTATAAAATGTAATCAAGACAGAACCCCTCTCTCCCAGTCTGTATGTCAGGGAAGCAGCCTAACTTTCATAAATACAATTAGCAAACACATATGACCTAATCACATTGACCAAGCTCACTCCCAAGCCCGGGCCCAGTGCTTTTTCACTAGCTCTCCCAGGTGCGTGAAACAATTTCAACTTTTGGTTCAGTGGAGAGCTCTCTCTCTTTCCCCTAATGTAATAGTCTTGAATAATGAACGTCTTCCTTGCTTATTTCATTCCATCTGTTGCAATTTCTCTTTCATATACACAAAGATTATTTACCATTTACATTTCATAAATGCAGCAAAATTAAAAACTCCGAGGATATGAAATTATGGTACAAATCCAAAAATAGTCTACTTGGAGCGCTGGTGCAAGTATGGATTACTATAATCACTTTGAAGATTAGTTTTGCAACCTAATGGAATACATACTCATGCACAGAGAGGCTTGCTTGTAGCATTGTTCATTAAAATTAGAAATAATAGATAATACATTGTGGTACATTCATACATCAATTATAATAAAGTCTATTTTATCAGCAGAAAGATAAATTGGAGGCATATACGTTTTAAAAACACTGCTGTTTAATATTAGGAAATATTAAATAATATTAATTGTATATAATTACTATATACACACATATGTAAATCAGGGGGACAGGATCAGAAAGGAAGAGAATCAAGGTGTCATCTATTACACTATATTTTATTTACTTATAAAATGAAAATGGGAAATTAAGGTAAGATAGCAGACGTGGTTGCAGCATACATTTGGGACATTCACAAATCCTTACATAAAATGAAAAGACTAACTTGATAGCAACATCAAAATCACATGGATACCATTTATTAGACTGGTGCAAAAGTAATTATGGTTTTTGCCAATTAAATAAAACAAAACTCAGTGAAAATGTCATCCTCATTAACCTCAAAGCAGAAATGAGAGAGCACCCTACCAATGGCCACACAACCTGCACACTATCAGCATGTGTGCACAAGAAACAGAGGGAAGCAATGCAGCAAGTTAAATTGCAGCAAGTGCAGCAAATGCAGCTAGCAATGCAGCAAGTTGAAAACAACAGAACCCATAAGGATTTATTGAAAATCAATTTGAAAACAGCAGAGAACTGTGAAAATTTATGCCCACACTAATAATAGGTGGATGCAAGGGCCCTGTTATAAGGCTAAAGGAAATAGAGTCTCTGAAACCTTTTGAACTCTCAAAGCTAAAAATCTGGCAAGTTTTCTTACCATTCAGGATGAGGGGATTCCACGTACAAGAGTAACTGCTGAAAGTGGAAAAAAATTAGTGAGACAAGAACAACAGAAAGTTAAGAAAGAGAAGATATGAATAATCACTAGGGAGAGAAAGAGACTAGAAATCTTAGAAAACAAGTCACCATATATTTTTTTAACACTACATGAAGACAACAGAATAGGCAACTCAGTAGATTTAGAAAAGCTATTCAAACAAAGCTTTCTTCTAAAAATGAAGGGAATTTATATTAGCATAAAAATAAGCAACAAATGTTTTGAGATCAAATCTCACAAAAAAAAACCACCATAAATATTGCATATTCTGTTATGATCTCTGCAAACAAAGTAAGCATACCATCAAGATGTTCAAAAACAGACTAAAATGAGACATAGCACTTCAAAGTGAGCTAAAAGGCAGTAAGCATGGGATACAAGACACAAAGAAATAACAAATTAGAATTAGAAAAATTCAGGAAAGAGGAGATCTCAAGAAATAGAAGAATGCGAATTCATTCAAAAATAAATACAACCTGCAGAAATGCAAAAGCTAAAAAGCACCACCAATAATATCTTAAGAGAAACAGAAGGTAAAGAGGTGAATTTTTACAATCCAAAAGAATTTGAGCAAAATCAAAAAGGATTTGGGAAAATGCTGAAGATAACGAAAATTTAACAAATGAATAATAGGTGCTCCTGAGGAAGAAAGTTAAAACGACAACAAATTATTAAAACTATAATTCAATGAAAGCCTCCTAGAAAAATAGTTAAAATTACATATTGAAAAAGTACACTCCACAACTGAGAATACCAACTCAGAGCTACCAACACAAAATATATTCTAGTAAAATTACTGTACTTAAAGAAAAAGAAAACAAATTATTGGGCACTGGGGAAAAAAGCAAGTGACTAATAACGGAAAGAAAAAATAGATTATCACTATAATTTTTGCCACTAATGCATTCTAACAGAAAATTCAGAGCTTATTTAAAAAAATGGAAGGAAAGAACATGTGAACCAACATTTTTGTATTGAACAAAATTAATTTTTAAGACTAAAGGACACAAAGTCTTATCACCATAAAAGAACTTGTAAAATATTGTCCCCATGAGTCCTTCATAAGGAATATACTACAGAGATATTGATATAAGAGCAACTAGTGAGCATTATATAGTTACAATAAATAAAAGTGACAGATATGATATGTGACCTGACACTCTCTCCATATCTCTAGTATAACCACAGAATGGGGAGAGAAAATAGACAATACATACAAAAATGTTTAGCTAATTTTAGTAGTCATAATGGGTAGGGGCGGTTTTAGTATTATTATTCAGATAATGTGGTATATTTAATGTGGAATCAAGTAATTATGCAGTATTTATTTTAATTATCACCTATGTTTCTAAGAGCCATCATTAGTGCTCAGATTGCAATCATGAAATGACATTTCCCAGTAAAACAAAGTCTCATGTAAAAATGGCTCATTCCAGGATAAGCTGAGCTTAGTACATCTAATTATACCATATAGCAAAGAAACTAGTAAGTATTTTAAGGGTCATCTCAAAGGACTCAAAGGCAAATGGAAAAGGTACCAACTGGCAAAATGTGAGACAACGTGAACTTCAATAAAAAGAATTACTAATGTTTTTAAAACTGAGTTCATGATGACATTAAACATATACAAAATAATTGGTCATCTTCTGAGAAAGACAGGGAGGGAATCATTTTTTAATCTTGAAAACTGGCTCAATTAAAAAAAAAAAAATTCAAGAATCTATCCTGGCTTTCCCGAGGTCACAATCAAAAGAGGAAATGGACCACTGAAATTGATTTTTGTATTGATAGTATCTGCCAAAGAGAGAGGAAAAAAATAACCTGATAGAAAGTGGTGACATAGTTTGGATGTTTGAATCTCATGTTGAAATGTAATCCTCAGTGTTGGAGCTGGGGCCTGGTGGAAAGTGTTTGGGTTATGGGGAAGGATTCCTCATGAATGGCTTGGTGCCCCTCCATATGATAATGAGTAAATTCTAGCTCTGAATGCATGAGAGATCTGGTTGTTGAAAAGAATGTGCTACCTGCTCCCATCCTCTCTCTCCATGTGATACACTGGCTATCCCTTTGTCTGCCACCAATTTGTAGGCTTCCTGAGGCCTCACCAGAAGCTGAGTATATGTTTGCACCAGGCTTCTCACACAGCCTGCAGAAACTTGAGCTAAAACTCCTCATTTCATAAATTCTCCAGTCTTAGGTACTTCTTTATAACAATACAAAAACAAAGTAATACTGGGGAAAGGGTTAACTTTCTTTCTTTTGAAAGAAATTTCAGATAAGGAAGCAAAAATTTGTCATACACTTATTTAAAAAGTGAAATCCAGTTAATTATCAGGGAAATAGAAGTTAATACTTGTTTTACTTCTATCCTTTGGATGAATATGAAAAATCAGTGAACAGGAAGAAAAGTGTCTACAAAGATGGCGAGCAGTAGAAACTGTCATTATTTCTAGTGAGAATATGAACTGGTACAATTGCTTTGCAAAGCAGGCTCACATACCTAGTAAAGCTGAACATCATCTTTTGTTTTGTGGCACTGCCATGCTACTTCTAAGATATCCTGCATGCTCTTGCACATGAATATCAGGAGATACTTTCCAGATGGTTTAGAACAACATTGTTCATATCATACCAAATGCCATTGATATCAACTCCAATATTCATCAACAAAATACATACATAAGTGAGTTATGTATTCATAAATCAGAATACTATACTTTGCTAAAAGGAAATGAGGGCTGGGTATGGTGGCTCATGCCTGTAATCCCAGCACTTTGGGAGGCCGAGGTAGGTGGATCACTTGAGGTCAGGAGTTCGAAACCAGCCTAACCAACACGGTGAAACCCTGTCTCTACTAAAAGTACAAAAATACAAAAATTAGCTAGGCATGGTGGCACATGCTTGTAATCCCAGCTACTCTGGAGGCTGAGGCATGAGAACTGCTTGAGCCTGGGAGGCAGAAGTTGCAGTGAGCCAAGAATGCGCCACTGAACTTCAGCCTAGGTGACAGAGTGAGACTCAGTCTCAAAAGAGAGAGAGAGGGAGAGAGAGAAATGATTACACCTATATTCATCAGCAAGGATGAGCCTCGAAATCATACTGTTTAATAAAAGGACTAACAAGATAGACTGTATGATTTGATTCATATAAAATTCAAAAACCAGAAAAACCAAGTAATATATTATTTAGGGATGCATATATTGTTGATCAAAACTGTAATTTTTATAAAAGTTATTATCAGGATAGGCAAACTCTCTGTGCAGTGAAATGTGTTCAGAGAGGCGCATATAGGGCCATGGAAATGTATTTCTTGGACTTGGTGGAGGGTTAGGTACAACTATATTATTTTCCTTAAATCATGTATGTGTGTAACTATCTACCACTATCTGTGCCTCCGCCTCTACTCCTATCAAGTGTTATGACTTCACCCAATTTTATCAAATACTCCTTTCTCACTTGCTAATTTATAGAAGCATTTAAAAAAAAAACATTTTACGTATTTTATCCAGTACTTTTATTTCAATGGACAGGTGTGAGTTGGATGGACACACTTAGAATGCTGTCTATGTATTAAAACGCTTAATCTTCACAATAAAATCACTTGGAGAGTCCTGCTTTTATTCAGATCTTAAGGAAATCTAGGCACAGAACTTGTACAAGGTAGGAGAGAAGTTACTTGTCCAAGATATACTAATTTTATTGTGTATTTTTTATCTTAAGCAGTTCACTGTCTTGCTGGTAAAAACGACTGCACAAACAAAATAACCATATAGAAGAACTTTAATAATTCCTGTTTGCCCAGCCAATTAAATACAAACTCCGCTTGTGTACACAAAAAATCAATTGTAACATTTTTAATTCACATTTTTAGCTTTCCAATATGTTTTCAAGTAATTCTAATAATTCTGTTCCTCTGTAAACACACCCCTTGCTCTGTTCATGACGTTTGCTCCTCCTAGGAAACCTTCTCCCTATTGTCAGTTGCTGAAACCAAATTATAAAGTCCATCCCCTCAAATACCACTTTCTCATAAATATTGCAGGCAAATATTGGTTTGTTTTTCCTGATTGCCCTTTCTCTGTCTCCTCTATGAAGTATTTTTTGAACTCCCCATTTGGATGGTTTTTCTTTCTCTGAGCTCTCATAAAACTTTGATTGATCTCTGGCATATAATGTGATATAGGGGATTGTACACAGGATTTCTTCTGTGTTCATCACCAGCTGGAAGAGTTGATACACGTGAAACATTTCTGCTGAGATATCAGAGGTACTATTTCAAAATAGAAGCATCCTTAAAGAAAGTATAACCTGAGGGCTTCAGGCCCTGCAAAAAGATGGAAGTGGTTCTACTTTGGTGTTAAGAAGTAAACCTCATGCTAAAATTAATCAGAGACCGATATCAAAATTCATACCAAATAAGCCACCATTACCAGCCTAAGTGTTACAGTTCCAAATGTCCTTAATCACATGATGCCTTCTTATAATGATAATATACAGTGTTTTAAAAAATTTCATCATGCTTTAATAGAGAGTATTTTAGAGATACAAATAAAGAATTTAAAAAAAGTATACATTTTTGCTCTTCATAGTGTGGTCCTATGGACCAAGGAATAATAACATCATCTCTAGGTGGGTAGGAAATGCTCCACCTCAGATTTCCTGTGTTATACCCTATGTTTTAACCAGAGTCCCAGGTGATTTGTATGTATGAGAAAGTTTGAGAAGCTCTGGGATCAGCTCAAACTCTGTTTTTAAAAATTATTTCTACTTAGTGAGCAATTTTCTTTTCAATAATAAGAAAATTAATAATTCCACACAGTTAGAGATACTGAAGTCACTGAAGAGCCGAAGACATACCTAACTTGTTATCAATCCTGAGAGAGAATATCACTATTTCAATAGCCACTCTGTTTATTCACAACAAAATGACATCAAAAATAGACCTAGGTAAGAATGGGTTTGTTTCTGGTTTTGTTGATAGTTATATGACTTTGGCTAAGTCATGAGAAAATTTACCTGATAATATTTGCTTGAATTTTAACTTTTTTTTTACATCCTCTATTGATCATATAGTTACACTTAGCATGGTGTTGTTCAAAAAAGACCACAACTTCTTATTTTATGTTCTCTGGCATGGGATAGATTTAGTTATGACATATTACAGAACAGCAGAGTAATCTGAAATGTGAGCTAGGAGGCTCCTCTAAGTCTTAAGTCATCCCTCTTCACCTCAGTGATTTAACATCAGTCTAAGCCAATGCAATGAAAATAATCACTTAGGCATTCAAGGACAAACCTTTTATTTCAATTCTACTATTTAACTATATTATATTGATATATAACTTTTCAAAAGAATAAAAGATGATTTTATATGATTCATTAGTTATCTACATTCCATTATACAATGTTGTTAACAAAATAGGCAGTCAGGATGAGTATCAATTATTTAGAAACCAAAATGGAAATGTATAATCAGAAAAATATTCATAGTGATCACATATTAAACTATATTTATCTTACACTTATATTTCATTTCTCTTTAGTATAATTTTCATCAGTACTACCAAAACTGTACTAGATGGTAATTTCAAAGTATTTACAATTTTGAACATTAAACTGGATTGGGAAGTGTTTATCTGTGAATTTTTCTATAGTTTTATCGTGCTGGGTTTTATCTGACCTTTAGAATTAGGTACTTGTAAAGTGTAGATCAAAGTGTGCAATCATTACTCAAGATTACTTTCAATGTCTTGCCAAGGTTTTAATCTAATGGACCTTCCAAAGATTTTTAGTATGAATGGAGAAATAAGCAATGGACTTATATTGAAAAAAATAGTTATTTTCAGTACATTTTTCTTATATTTGAAAAAATATCAATGGGCTATTTTTCTTTTATTATACTTTATGTTCTAGGGTACATGTGCACAATGTGCAGGTTTGTTGCATATGTATACATGTGTCACTGGGCTATTTTTCAACAGTTTACAAAGTAAGCTGAATATATTTTATTTTGATTAAGTTTGATGAAACTTTAATTTTAGAAAGAATATATATAATCAGTAAACATATTTTTAACTACGATAGTATAGTATAATGACATCCAAATTTTATAGGCATATATGTTTGAATTTATATCGATAAAAAATAGACTATTTAAAATTAGATAAAATAATATCCACAATATGAATAAATACATAGTTTTCCTAGTTCTGGAAAGAAAGTAACATCTTTTTAAGGTCTCCTTAACTTCCCCACCTACCTGAGGCTTTTGAAGTGAAGGTGATTTATGGTGAAAATAAATATGAGGAAGCCAAGAACTTTCATTCACTCTACAATCCTGCATTACTAAATAAATCAGCCTCCCTTATTCTTCAGTGGCTAACAAAGTGTAATTTTCCTTTTGTTCTGTGCATAGAATATACTATTCTCTTTCCAAGGTCATTCTTAGTACCCTGACATGGATACATTTGTTAGAGGCTGATACAAAGTTACCAAGTGAGAAAACCAAAACACAATATAAACAATAGTTCTATTTATCTTAGACTAATCAACCAAAAACTCTAGATCTAGCAATTTAATATTGCAATGTATTATTCTACTACTTCTAAATTAATCATATTTAAGTCAGATATTTCCTGTTCCAATAAGCCTACCTCCTACCTCCCAAGATATTACAGTGGGAAATGCTTTATAAACTGGACAGTGCTATCAAGCATCAGGGAACCTTATTATTATCATAATTATGATTCAGTAAGGAGTCTGTGGGAAAAGGGCTAGTTGTCGATAAACATGTTAAAAGATTTGAGAACTGAATTCTGGAATCCTCGAATATTTAGAATGTGGAATGATGAGGAGAAGCCCAGCAAAATAAATCCAAAGATTGAAAATCACTTTACTTTTAAAAAATGTCTGGTATCTAGTTCTAGTTGTGATCAAATCCATTTTCCCTCGATTACCACTGTGAACCACCTTGCCAAAATGAATTTGATCATGAATTATGTATTATTTACTTTTTATAAGTAATTATTGCCATTTAAATCATAAGATCACATAAGAATTGTAAACAATGCAACCACAAATTTTCAAAATTATATGTAGAATAATTTTGCTACAAATTGTTTTTAGTAGAACTCTGGTTTGTTTTTCAACATTTGAAGATATCCAGAGTTACGGACCTAAGAAGTACAGCCAGATATTTCAAAAAGTATAGATTTTAACATTAGATTTGTTCTGCATGACCAAAAGAAGAGAATTATTTTTTCCAGTTGTGTTTAGAACCTCCATCAGTTAGCAACTGTGCAAGAATGGCAGATGTCAGGCAAGGGGTGAGGCAACTTTTAAGTTCAAAGTTATTCCAATCCTGCAACCCCAGGTTACTAGTGAACTATCTATGTCTATGTAAACGAACCAAATACATATAATAAAAATGTAGACAAATTTTCCTAATGGAGTTTTTAAGTCATTCTACTGAAATCAGTTTAAGAGTGAAAATTACTTAGTATAGATGGCTTCTTTCTATAAGAAACATTAGTTAACATTTAATTATAGTGTACAGGTAGGATTACAAATAGAAATTATTTAGAAAACAGTAAGATGGTTAAATAATTTGATAACATTGATGATGAAAACAAAATGACACCTAAAAGGTACAGAAATATTTTGGCGGTAAGACTTTGCATGTTGAAATATAGAGACCCCTCTGTTATCTGTTATAAACATGAACAAAAAGACACAGAAAATCAGTTCAAGTAATAATTAATTAGCAAAATATTGGCCAACTTTTTTCATTTGCATAAATAGTGTAGAATCATGAAATTTCAAAGATACAACATTAGTATTAATAATCATAACTATATATAGTTATATGTAGATATATACTCATATATAACTTTAAATTTAGTCAGACATTTTATGGTAACAAATGAACTGTGTGGTATTTATGTCTTATTTTCCAAAGAATAAACAAAAGTGTAATGAAGAAATAGTGGTGCGTTTCAAGTTCTTAACACAGATGACACCTTGTTAAACTTTTTAGATCACAATATTTTCAAGTCATTAACACCACCTAAAACTATGCCTTAACTTTCTTTACCAATATATCAAACTGGGCCAAAACGGGCAAAATACCGGAGTGCTTTACAAAAATAGAAATGTGACCTACAGTTTGCTCCTTTCCTTGTCCCTCTTTACTTCGGCGTGCTATCCGCAGTGGTTTTCTAACCACTTATTAAAAATTGAAAGGCAACAGCTATAAGCTCGTAGAAACATAATAGGCAACCCACTTAGAGCAGATGTGGATTTTCAGAAAATGCTTGCCTGGAGTTGCTGAAAAATCATCTATCTCTTAAATCGCCCTAATTCTGATGGACAGCTGCTTGTACCATGTCTGTCCATTTCAGCAGTAATTGAAACCAAGGTTTTGAAGTAAAAATTAATTTTTGTCAGCTTGTCAAGTATAGTTTTGTGAAGAAAACTATTAGTAGCTGAATATCCTTCACTGCCTCTACTTCCTTTGTAAAACAAACAAAAAAGAATGACCTACTAACATACAACAAGTTCTTGAGCTTGTAAATAACTTCACGAAGTAAAAAATTTCCTATAAATATACCATTTCTACACATACATGCACATGCACTCACACACAAAAATGCTATACTTTTGTAATAACTTGATGTTCTAAAATACTACTAATATTTAGATGGCCATGCAATTACAGTAGAAATAAATACTCCAGATAGGATGAAAATGAAAGTTTATTAAATATTACCCTGATGGGTAAGTGCTATAATTCCTAAATATAGTGGAAGACATTTTAGGTTTTAGTTAAAAAAAAAAATTGTTTCTAGTGGAAACCCTTTCATTTTCTTTTACCCAATATAATTAAATTATAATTTGCTATTTGACTATGATAAAAATGTAATAAAGTAAAAACTTTCTTATATAATGACACAGTATTTTTTAAATAACACAAGTTGATGATTTAGTAGTACTTACTCATCCTGGCTTCATGTTATTTATCAATATGTAATTCATATCCATTATGCCCTAAGAGTTATTCCACTTTCAAACTTTTATAATTCTCATGAAAAAATATGGAATCATGCCCATCAATCAATGAGTGGATAAAGAAACCGTGGTATATGTGTGTATGTATGTATGTGTGTGTGTGTATATATATACACACATATATAAAATGGAATACTATTCAGCCATAAAGGGAATGAAATAATGGTCACAGAAACCTAGATTAAATTGGAGACCATTATTCCAAGTGAAGTAACTCAGGAACAGAAAACCAAACACTGTATTTTCTCATTCATAGGGGCAGCCAAGCTATGAGGATGCAAAGGCATAAGAATGATACAAAAGACTTTGGGGGATTGGGAGGAAAGAGTGGGAGGCGAGTGAGAGAAAAAAGACTACAAATTGGGTACGACGTATACTACTCAGATGATGGGTGCACCAAAATCTCACAAATCACCACTAAATAACTTACTCATGTAACCAAACAATACAACTGTTTTCCCCAAACCCTAAGGAAATTAAAAAATAATAAAACCTTTATAATTCTCAGAACTGGTGATAATTCACTAGTATTTTTTTCACAGAAAGCTATAATTGTCATCAAAAGTTACTAGTCAAAAATAAACAAAACCACTAAGAATGCATGCCCTAAACAAATGAAAGGGTCATTTTCATTTCCAAATCCTCTTGCTAATTTCCAAATACATTGTCTTTATTTCCTTACATCCACAGTATCTTTAATTATATTTCACTTAAACAACCAAAGAAAGAAAAAAAACCAAGAAACCAATCTGATAAACTGTATTAACGCTCATAACAAGAACACATGTCTTTATCGCATTCTGTAAGAATAGAATATATTTAATTCACACTAAGAATTTTGTGGCCTTTTGTTCAATGGCTGCTCAAATGCACTCATTCTCATCTGTTTTCATGTTAAATAAAATGTATTACTGTGTCTAACAAGAAAATATTTCATTATGTTAACTGCCTTTTTAATTTTGCACCTCTTTTGGCTTCCATTTTTAAAGCAATATATTTGGCTTGTAAAACCAGATATTAGAAGGAACAAGGAATTGATTTTGGAAGCATTTATCGTGCTTTTAATTCATAATGAGCGAGTTATAAAGTAAATGAATTCTTCTCCCACCAAAAAGCATGTCTAGTAGGTGCAAAGCAGCTCTGTGTGATTTTTAGTTATCAGACCAAACTCTACATGTGACTGCACCTTTCCAGAAGGTGACCCCTGCCTTTGGTATAATCAAGATTAAATGAATAGTTTAAACCAGTTACTCTAGGTACCTCGACGTTTCCATTATTTCTCAGTTGGTCACTGTGTTGTTTTGCCCATATGAACAAATGCATGCAGGTAACACTGGAGTGTGGAGAACCTACATTCCTCATCTTGTATGTGATAATCAGGAAGGTAAATCCATTTGGTAATTTTTTGTTGTTGTTATTTGAAAATTCTATCCTTTGTGGTAGTGATGAGTTCAGAAATGGTTTCAAATCCATTCAATCGACATAAATGTTTAGTGAGTTTTTTTTGGAAGGGGAAATTCATGAGCATTAAATCCAAATAGTTTTCACGATCAATAACCATATACCAATTTCTATGCAATTTGACTATGATAGAAGTATAATAAAAGTTTCTTATATAATGGCATAATTTTTAATTGCACAATTTGATTATTAAGTAGTACTTACCCATCCTGGTTTCATGCTGTTTATCAATATACAATTAGTATCTATTACGCCTTAAGAGTTATTCCACTTTCAAACCTTCTCAGAACTGTTGATTGTTTACTAGTTTTTTTCACAGAAAACTATCATTTTATTAGAAATCATTAGTTAAAAATAAACAAAACCACCAAGAATGTACATCCTAAAAAAACAAAAATGGATTCGTTTTCATTTGCAATTCCTCTTGCTTTTGAATGGTCAGTATTTCTTTACACCCATAACATCTTTAATTATATTTCAAAATCTTTTTTTTAGCAAGTGGTGTTAGAATCATACACTTACAGTTTGAGATCTTCAGTGTCCTCTTGACTTCTCCGCTTCCTGATCCCCCGCAACCATCTTCGTCATCACAGTCCCCACTGACTTGTTCTACCATGCCTCCACCACTGCCCAGCTGAAGAAGCTCCCACTTGTCAGGTTTGGGTGATCTACCCTGTAACAACTAATTGTACATAGAGAAAGGCATTTATTAATAGCAAATTCGAATAACCTAAGAATTATATTCAGAAAACTTACGTAGAGCTTAGAATTATTTTGTTATGTGGATCCACTCTTTTGGTGTAGACACCTTACCAAGTCTTTAAGAAAAACTGAAATAACTGAAATAATAGTAAATAATGGGCAAAGTCATACATCCACAAACAGCTACACTCTACATATTAGCTCCATGGCAATGGTTTGGATGATGCTTTGGGAAGCAAATGAAATTACACCTTCTTTGCTTATGGCAGTTTGGCTAGAGGATCCTTTGTTTCTGAATAAACAATGTTTAAATGCGGTAAATCACATTCTAGTACTCCCTTTGTATATATTGGCTGATAGCGTTGTGCTGTTTTGTGAACCCACACTCCATATTTCTAAAGAAGTACTACTCTTCCAGGAAATGTTTCTGTCTAAAGAAATCCAGAATTTTAGACATATACCTTTGTAGTTTCATTTAAACTTTCTTGGATCAAATACACAGTCCTATGCATATGGCACATACTGAACCTTGGGACAAAACATTTAGGTCCTACATCCATTTCCACAAATCATTTAAGAAATTTAATGACTTCTCAGTTCTCAAGTATTTCATTTATTTTTATGAGCAAAACAAATGGAACTGACATTTTCCCCTACAGCACAGGAGTTCCAGTAATACTTTTAAACAACAATGGAAATTTCTGAATGTCTTTTCAGAAGGGTGATGTTATAAATAGTAGAATATTTCACTTAAAACTAAGCCTGATTAAGCTAGTCCAATGCAGTATATGACATTTACTGTTCTAAGGTAGTTTTGGAGAGTACATGGCCAAGTGTCAGCACTAGAGGGTACCAATATATTATGAACAAAATGTACCACTGCTGACCACTTAGTGGGCATTTAAATTTTCACAGTGCTTTATGAAAGACTTAGGCTTGTTACTTCTGTGACTTTCCAAATAATATCATCAATTAGCAGACAATAACTAAACACACAACCCAAGGACAGCATTTTATACTGAAGAACAGAGAGTCAAATAGCCTCAGGATAGCTAACATACATGTGTTTATAATATAAGGAACTCTTAAATTAAGCAAATGGACTCTGAAATTCATGAACTTTTAAAATTAAACAATACAATTTTTAGGTCACCACTCCACTTCTGAAATATTAGTTTTCTAACAAAAATACTAAAACTATTTGACAGTAATTTTTAAATTCTTAGTTTTGTTTACTGGCATTTTGGAAAAAAAAGTCAATAGGTGGCATTAAATTAAAAAGAAGGCTTCTTTCAAGATCAAGTGAACTCAGCAAATATTAAGTTAAACACAACTTTTCTACTGTGTTTAACATACTGATGTGTATGCTACTCCCTGTAAAGGGAAGGGAGAGTACAGCAATGAAGAAACAGGGATAGGAAACAAACCACATAAAAAGTCAAAATCTAAAAAGGAAAGGATAAATGGTATTACTTTATACCGTTATATAAATGATGATGAAGGGTAAATAAGGTAATACCAGTTATCATTTATTATTATGAAATATCCCATTTGTTGTCTATTTAGTATAATCATAAAGGTCTTGGATTCTGAGGTCCAACACACTTGGATGTGAATCCTGGATTTTGACATATACCAACCACGAGACATGGGGTATTGAGTACATTACTGAATAAATCAGTTTCCTCAAATCTATAAAAGGGACAATAACATACCTGGACCATTGCTCATGTTGTGAGAAAAACATATGCAAAGCGCTTTGCAAATATTTATTATGCTAGCACATTAAACATTAATACATTTTGATTATCTATTCTATTATATATTCTAGTACAATATTGTTTATCCAGAACACATTAATTGAAAGAGTTATTTAAGAATGCAGTTATATGATTTACATTTTAATTTTTCAAAGTATTATCAGACAAGTACAACAAAAGCCAAACTCTCTGGTGATATGCTGCTTTCTTTTGACCTCGACATTCTTTTCCAACATTTTCCCATATCAACTTTATTTTCTCTTTACTTCCCTAAGAATTATTCCAATATTTTACTGGGATCGTGGCCAGAACACAGATGGAATCTCATGAATACCACCAACAATGTATATATCATGAGGATCCAACCAGGTAAATGAACTCAAAAACACAGAAAGAAAGTTGATTTTTAAAACAAAAATTACTATTTTAAGAAACTGGTTTTGGTTGAAAGTGATTGGATATATTGTCAGAGAATTATTTATTTGTAATTATTGTTAAATATAACAGACTTAAACATTTATTCTGTTTTCTCCATTTTTCTTATCCATCACTTCAGTGACATTCTAGGAAATGTCTGAGGCACATGAACTCAAAAAAAAAAAAAAAAAAAACTACACAAAACCGTATTTTAATTTAAACTGTTTATGCTAAGGAGAACAGCAAAATGGACACCAAGATTTCCCACTCTAACCCCTGGGGCTGTGAATATGACGTCAGTCATGTCTACCAACTTACATGGCAAAAGGAATTTTGCAATGTAACTGATGCCATTAATCAGTTGATTTTGAGTTTACCAAAAGGGAGATGATCTGGTTGGAATAATGCATTCACATGATTTTCTTATTTCCCTTTAAAAAATATACTTTAAGTTTTAGGGTACATGTGCACAACATGCAGGTTTGATACATAGGTATACATGTGCCATGTTCATTTGCTGCGCCCATCAACTCGTCATCTACATTAGGTATTTTTCCTAATGCTATCCCTCCCCCACACCCCCCAAAGTCTCCTCTATCACCAGAAGTTAGAGACATTACAAGCATGAGATGTGAAGTTGAGGAGCTTACATGCAGGGGACCATGCTGCTGCCCTTGAAGATGTGAACTTGGATGATGTGATAGGGCCTATTAAAGGTCCTGTGACAAGGAACTGGACCACTAGTGGCCTCTCGGAGCTGAGAGTGATCTGCCTTGCAGCCAGCAAGGAATTGAGGTCTTCATTCCTACAACCACCTAGATGAGCTTGGAAGCAGATTCTCCCTCAAAGCTCCCAAACAGAGTCAAGCTAGGCTGACAACCTGCTTTCAGCCTTGTGAGACCCTGAGCAGTGAGCCCACCCAGACTTCTCTTCTGTGGAATAGTGAGTAATAAATGGATGTTGTCTTGAGCTGCTAAATGTGTAGTAGTTTGTTATGCAGGAAGAGAAAATGAATACACTCTCTAACTCTCAAATGAGCCACATTTACTTCTTGGCAATTATGTTTGAAAGCGTTTGATTCTCTAGCATATTTCTCAGAATGAGAGGTCATCATTTCTGTAAGATACCACCTTACTGAGAGAAGATGGTACCCTTGGAGACAAGCTATCCAAAAAACCTTTTCAGTTTATCTGCCTCTTAATAATCCCTCTCACTATATTTCCAAGTCTCTGAGCAAGAAATATAATTACGTGAATCAGATACATCCAGGATCCCACCTGATTCATGATTCTCAGTCCCCAGTAGTACTCCAGCCCTGTCGTAGGGTCAATATCTCCCTTTCCTGTGTGTGGAGGCTCTGCCTGATCATTTACATTTTCTCGCTTCTCTATCACACATCCACAAGTGTACACTTTCATATTGTAATAAAACTTAATTTTCAGAAATTTCCAGTACATTTGTAACGAACAAAAACAACGGGCTTTTCACAATAAGACCTTTATTCAAATTCTTTTTTTAACTACACTATCCTGATTTCTTAAGTTTGCTTATGTTTCTCCTCACTTCCTCTCTCATCGCCTCCAGCATCCACATGGAAGTGTTTCAATTAATAATATAAATCTCCTACTTTTTAGTCTCTTTCTCGGAATTCATCCTAACAGATTGAACTCTCACCTGTATACAAATTACACTCAAGTCTTTACCTGCAGCCCGTTTTTCTCTGCAGTTCACTTCTAAGCAGCAATTGGAAGTGAGATGAACTCTACCACTTTCTATCTTAAAATAAAACTGCTCATCTCCACTATTCATGTCATTACAGTTTATCTTCCCAGCTCCCTCATTACAGGAGCCATTAGTCTCTCCTACCCACTACCACCATATTATTTTCTTAAAATCAGTACTTTCACCATGTCATTTTTCAGCCTTATTGCTCTCTGTGATTCTTTACTGTCAAAACCACTAGTTCCCAACATGACATGTGTCTAGAGGAGAGAGATCAATCCAAAAAGATGGGTCACCGAAAGAGTGGTAAAATGTGGAAAAATGTTTGAGAAATACATGCCATGGCCGCTTCTTAATTTCCCAGAGCTAAACCCTCATGAGAAATTTTGCAGGAGGCGGTCTTGTCTAGTTGAGATTCTTCTCACAATTTCTAAATGTACCTAAGAAAATTACCCCTCTTCCCTCACTCAACATCCACTGACATGCTTTTAGAAATGACGCCAAGAAAAAAGTTCAGATTTGGCCTGGCAGTCAAGGTTCTATATTATGTATTATTTTGTGGTTTTGCTTTTAAATTATGTCTAAACACAGCTCCCCAGTACCCAGCTTCTACTGCAGAACCATCAATCTGTTCTTCCAGAAATTGTGTGACTTTATGTCTAGAATTTTGCTTATGCTTCTTTTACTTTCTTCTCACTTCGAACTCTTGTTTTTCCTCCACATAGAATACATCCTTTCATTTTCTTATTTTATCTAATTGTATTTAATCTTCAAGTTCAAACTCAAATACCCCCTTTTCCATCCCGCACATATTTCTGTGATAATTCTAACTGTGTATCATTTACTTGCACTTAATCAACTTTCGTGAACATGTCATATCTGATTAGTGATAAGTTGTTCAAAGATAAGACCAGAATTCAACCTGCTTTCCATCACCTTACATCATGACCAGAGTACTTACCAGATTATAGATGCGAAATACATATATTTATTTGAACTTGGAAATAATTTAAGCTTACTCTGCCTTCAATGCTCTCTATATCTAATTGAATAAAATCTTTTCTCTTCTCTGAAAATTATCAAAGACCCTGATGTTCTAGAAAAACTTTGGTTTTACACTTACTTATTGACTGGCAGATGAACTGATTCATTTATTCATCCCATGAAATTAATTGAGTATATCCTAAATATAACACACTTTTTTTTTTTTTTTTTTGGAGATGTAATCTCACTTTGTTGCCCAGGCTGGAGTGCAATGGTACAGTCTCGGCTCACTGCAACCTCCACCTCCCGGGTTCAAGAGATTCTCCTGCCTCAGCCCCCTGAGTAGCTGGGTCTACAGGTGCATGCCACCAAGCCCGGCTAATTTTTTGTATTTTTAGTAGAGATGGGGTTTCACTGTGTTAGCCAGGATGGTCTCGATCTCCTGACCCCGTGATCCACCCTCCTCAGCCTCCCAAAGTGCTGGGATTACAGACATGAGCTACCGCACCCAGCCATAACACATATTTTGAAGGATAAGCATCCATATCAAAAGAGAAGGCATAGCCTTGGTTCTTAAAAAGTGATTAATACACACTTTATTTCAAAAATGAAATTTATGACTATATAGCAAAATAAAATTGTGATAAAAAATAACCTGAAAATCAGGAAACAGGAGACAGTGTAAACATTTAGTTATGTGGTCATGCCTAATTATTTTTCTTATCGCCAATAAGAAATAATTTAAAATGACCTTATTCCTGAGTATCTGGAGACTTCTAAGTTTTTAAAACAATTTTATGTTGAAGAATCATACCAAGAAATACTTCCAAGGTATATTTGTATTGCCATCCTAGTTACTATAAACCAGAGAAAAATGTTCTAATTACCTTTTTTAATGAATACGTACAAAAATATGTCATTATACATCTAGAATATAGGAATTCAAAAATGGATTTTTGCAAAAAGTCTGTTTTTTCCTAAAGCAGGGAGAGAACTGTAGCTTCGTGATCTGAGATACCAGGTAAGGAAGTCCTCTCTATTCTCAGGGGAGAGGCTCTTTATAGTCTTCTCCTCTAATCCCTCAGAGACAGCATCAAGTAACTCCTACGCTCTGTTGGCTGCATCCTCAGGGGCAAGCGTTATTATTTCACATCTTACTCTTAAACCACTTTCGAGAAATAGACATAGTTTCCACCAAAGACGAGCCCTTCCCAACAAACCTTTAATAACAAAGAGTTTCCATACATGCACCCTTAGTGAACATACACAAATGAAATGAATCTGTAGATTGAAAATGAAGCCAGGTTTTGTTTGGTTTTTTTTTGTTTTTTTTTTTTTTTGAGATGGAGTCTGGCTCTGTCACCCAGCCTGGAGTGTAATGACGCGATCTCGGCTCACTGTAACCTGTGCCTCCTGGGTTCAAGCAATTCTCCTGCCTCAGCCTCCCGAGTAGCTGGGACTACAGGCACACACCACCATGCCCAGATAATTTTTGTATTTTTAGTAGAGACAGGGTTTCACCACTTTTTGCCAGGATGGTTTCAATCTCTTGGCCTCGTGATCTGCCTGCCTAGGCCTCCTAAAGTGCTGGGATTATAGGCGTGAGCCACTATGTCCGGCCATGAAGCCAGTTTTTATAAGTGACACATGAATATCAGTCGTATTAGACACACTCCTCCAACAAATCTCTCATTTTTACCACATACATGAATAGCTGTCCCATATATTCATACAACATGATTTTCTTGATTAACAAACTTCATTTTTTAGAGTAGTTTTAGGCTCACAGCAAAATTGAGTGGAAAGTAGAAGAGTTCCCATAGACTCCCTACTCCCAACACACACACACACACAGCTTCCCCCACTGTCAACATCCTGCACCAGAATGATGCATTTGTTATAATCAATGAACCTAAACTGACACATCACTATCACCCAGAATCCACAGTTTACATTAGGGTTTGATAAAATAATTTTTTAAAACTTAAAACCTCCAACAAACTTAACATTACTTCTCTGGGACATACCTTTTCTGCATCAGTACATGGGATAAGAATATTTATTTGGAACTGGGAGTGGTGGTGCATGCCTGTCATCTCAGCTTCTTAGGAGGCTGAGGTGGGACCATTGCTTGAGCCCAGGAGTTTGACACTGCAGTGAACCATGGTTGCATCACTGCACTAAAGCCTGGGCAGCAGAGTGAGACCCTGTCTCAAAAAAAATGAAACAAAATGTAACAAAATAAAACAAAGACAACAAAAATGTAACATTTATTTAGAATGTTTGTATCATTTGAGATACATTATGAAAAGTGCTAGCACACTATGAGTATTCAGTTATGGTTAGTTAACTTTATCATTAAGATCGTTATAACCAGTCGGAGCTGACACTGCTACCCCAATCCTGTCTTTGAAGGAGCAAACCCATATGGGAGTAACAATGACTGGCTCCCCACTCTGCCTTGACTCTGTCCCTTGAGTCTACCTAATTATAAGATAAACAGCGTTTTAAATTTTGAACCTATTCCCTGTTGTGGTAGGTACAAAGTCAATCACTACGCCCGTATTTATAGAACAATTAAAACAGAGGAAAAGACACAATTTTGAATTCCAGCCACACATTAATTGTGTGCCTTTAGGCAAATCACTTAAGCCTGTTAAAATTCACTTTATTCTACTGAATAATAATACATGGGAAAGCACTTCATATACTTGAACGAACTATGCTCATTTACAGGGTTCTGCGCATGACACTGCATCCGTAAAATTGAGAAACCAACAAAGTGAGGACAGAATGAAAAAAATAATTCTTTCAGAATGCTCTTCCTTTCCTCAATGCCATGCAGTTTGTGCAGTCAGCTGATTAGCCGAAAATAGTCAGTTTTGATGACTGATGCTTCCTGCTTATGTTTAGTGGGTTTAGGAAGCTCATTAGGGATGCTATCTTGGAGATGAGTCTGGTGGGTAGAATATCTGATGACTCTTAGGCAAATGTACTTCTTTCAGCTGGTGAATTAATTTCTCAATAGAATCAATTTGCTTTTTACTAACTGTCTGGCAATATCCCATATTTGCTATAGCCTTTCAAACACTTGCAATAAGATCTGGCTCACACATACAACCTGTTAGCAGTGAAAGAGAAACATTCATCATATTCAAGTATCTCCAACATGAGAACAGATGAATATGCTTTAAGACAGTATAATGATACATCTCTATTTTCCCCTTCCTCTCACAATCATTTATACAGATATGAGAAGTAAATATGTGTTTAGAAAGTATTAGTCATCATAGATGTACCTCTAGTCACCCATTCAAATGTAAACATGGGAAAATATGCACTTGCACACTTTTATACTATGAATGAGTATAGGTAGGTGAAAATTAGTGTTGTCAGAAAAAAATCAAAGCAGAAAACTGAAGGCATAGAAAAATTATACTTTTTATTTTGTGATTGATGAACCATCTTTAAATAATACGTATAGAATAAAAAACTATGGATATATACATGCAAATTATAAATATATGTGAATTTAATTTTGTTAAAAGGTAATTGGCACCTGCAATGTCAGGGAGAGTAAGTGAAATCCATAAAGAAATGTGTATGAAATAGGAAAGCAACAAAACCTCATAACATTTTAAAATTAGAAATCAGATTCAAAATCCATCATGATCTATTTTAAATTTATCTCTACAACATATTTCAACTGAGACATAAAACAGACTTTATATAATACGCCTCACTATTTTACAGCATAACTTCCCTTTCCCCAATCCCCAAACTATGTTCCCATCTATACCCCACCCTACCCAACTTCACCTCCTTCCGTTAGCATTATTACAAACATATTTTACAGATTTTATACCAAACTTTTCCACTCTGTCTTTCAAGTGTAGAAATATCTTACACATAAACCCCAATACCACAAATCTTCACATTTTCTAAAGCAGTTAAACCTTTATAGACAATTCTACCTAAAAAGCCAAATGCGCTTTACAATATGTCATGTTATGTTAAGTTGACCAGACACAGAAGTCATTTCTGTCGGATTTCTTGTCAGTGTTTGCTTTAAGTTTGAACCTTCTGATCTCGGCTCCTGTTGTGCCAGTAATTTGAAAGGTCACTGCTCTGTTGGCATTTGGTTTATGCAATGCAGTCTGGCAATTTATAAAAGTCTTGTGAATTTGTACATAGAATATTGAAGTTAGAAAAGGCTTATCACTCTCTGGGCTCTAATACTGCCCAGAGGTTATTTGTTGTTCTTCCCATAAGAAAATCCTATATGTCTCTCTCCATTACCATTCCTGATCCTTACCTCCAGTTCAAAATGTGGCCATTTCCACCTTCTAAGCCCTCATACCAAAATTGACTAGGTAGGTTTATTATAAATTTGTGTCCTTGTCCAAACTCTACATTAGACCTCCCAGGAGAGTTCAAACTAAAAACTAACAAGTAAGGGCAATATTACAATTGAAACAGGGGAGAAAAGATAACCTCAAGTAGGATTCAGAAAAATTGTGGGACCGAAAGAGGGAGAGCTCATGCCAAATGTTCTCAATTCTGCAATGGCTCTTGTGAAACATCTATATGAAAACACTTCGAGGACCTCAAAAAAAATTGGTGAAAAAGCAAACAACCTTCCTTGCAAAACAACTCCAGAGCTAATGTCAGAGCTTTCTATCAAAATATCCATGCTAAGTTCACCGGAAAGATTCAGAAGATCAATGACAGGAGTAAGGGAAAAAACAAGGACATTTTGTGAGTAGGCAATGCATGATGACCCTGCAGCAGAAGAACCAGAGAGGGGGAAAAAGGAAATGGAGGGTATAAGTAAATTAATTGCCTGTAACATGTTTAATGAAATAAGTAGATGTGTGATGCAAATTTCTTAATAGTCAAACATTATGCAATATGTGATGCATAAGAATTATACTACCCCAAAGTTTTTAAATGTGAGATTTTCTTGATGCCACTTTCATTTACCTACACGCACACAAATGGCACAAATCACATACACATATACTGACAAGAAAATATATATGTGGGAGGGAGAGAAAGAGAGAGGAAAACTTTAATCATGATACATTGCCAGTGTAAGACCTCCCTTTTTAGAAAGATCTTTTATTCAACTTATCAAAATTTTAATTGTCAATGGAACAGAAATCATCACAAATAAGAACTTGTAACTGACCCAGGTACAGGTGAATTTCTATGACTGAAATTCAGGGGCATTCTAAGCAAGAATAGTTCAACAGTGACTAATCTCATTTTTCAATTGTATTAGGTCATATTTATTATTTTTATAGTGTGGTTTCTCATCAAGGAGTTGTTTATTGAACATGCCAAAAGGCTGCATCTCTTTACCTAGGTCTTTATATGCATAGGGAATGTTTAAATATTCACAAAAATAATACAAACTAACACATTTTTTAGATTTTAACATATGTATTTGAAGATAGGTTTTTCCCAGATGTATAGTTCTTCATACCCTGGATTGCCTCAGGAAGCTGCCTCTGTCTGTTGTGGATATATGACGAGTAAGGGCACTGGTAATTCACTGTGAGAAAATGCCTAGCCGTTTGCCTAGTTATGCCATGTCATCTTCCTGACACTACAGAGCACAGTAAACTCATTTCCAAAAT
This sequence comes from Papio anubis, assembly GCF_008728515.1. Taxonomy (NCBI): domain Eukaryota; kingdom Metazoa; phylum Chordata; class Mammalia; order Primates; family Cercopithecidae; genus Papio; species Papio anubis. Next base: position 70,641,720 of record NC_044990.1, on the reverse strand, counting down.
CAAAGACAGAACAGAACTGAACACAGCTACTGTTCCTGAGGCAAACAAGTGAATTCCAAAACATGCCATGAACTCATTGAAGATGAGTTTTAGACAATTCTACATAGTCTGTTGAATCAGCATTCTATTAACCACACAGTATAGAAGTGAAGCCAACCCATACTACCAAGAGTGTATTAATTTTGCATGCATTTCCTAGTCAACAATGTAGACAGTATTAATGTTTATACTGCCAAGGTAATACTTTTTGTCCCTCAACTCATCTGCTAAATTTTGCCTCACCTGGCTCAGTCAGAAGGAAAAGAATTGACAATGCTAAGTAATCTCAGTTATCTCCACTGACAGAAAAATCAAGTATTTTCTACACAGACTGTGGGAATCAGCATTTTCTATTCTTAACTTAGATGTTTTTCCCCTTGTTTCACTTGATGATCCCAATGTATTGATGTATTTCTAACACTACAACAAGATTTGTGTCACTCAACTGTGTGTGTTGTAATCCTTGTCTTTTAACCATTTATCTCCATGAAACTGATGTCATTGAAAGATAGAAAAGAAAAAGCATAGAAGGGAGAGGGGGAGGGAGGAAGACTTTGATCATGATACAATACCAAAGTAAGGGCTCCTTTTAAGAAAGGTTTTTAAAACTTTCTTCATCAAAATGTCCATTGCTTCCTTGAATGGACTGTGAAGGGTTGCAAATTCCTTTAAAACTTGGTTTTGGCAACGAATCTGGATTTCCTTCATTAGCCAGCTATGCAGAATTCATTTTCAAATGCTCTATTAAAAAGGGAAGTTTCCCCCAAAGTTTCCCAGTCTATTAAAGGTTTCTTTCCAAAAGGAGCTCATTCTGATCCAATTTAGTATGACACCCTCGTGTATGCCAGATGGCACAGCATCATAGCTTCACAAATGTCATTCTGCTTCTCACCTTTAAAATGAAATTCCCTTAACCTAACCTTTCTTTACATAAACTACAAAATTGTAGACAAAATATGCCAAATTGAAAGCCTCTGTTGCTAAATATTCTAGAAATAATTTGAGAAAAATGGGTGTGATTTGAAACCTTAGTTGTCTTGGAAAGGGGGTAGGTGGGTATTTGACAACGACTCTGGTTGCTATTTCTCCTGTTAACTATTTAAATGTGTGACCTTAAAAGAAAGTCAATCTTGTTGAGACTAATAAATGTCGCCAATTTCTCATGTGTCTTATAGCTCAAAAATTTTCAATTCTAGTATATCTCAAGCCATTATAACATTTGCTTTAGAAATAAGTATTATATAATCAAGGTGTATTGCACGCCTCTGTGGTATTTATTTCAATTTCATTCCTTTTTAGGCTAGATATAATTTTGGGATTTTAAAAATTGAATTATATGTTATGGGTTGAACTGTGTTTTTCCCCAAAATGTATGCTAATGTCCTAACCCCTAATACTTCAGAATGTGACTTTAGAAATAGGGTCTTTACAGAGGAATCAAGTTAAAATGAAGTCATTAGGGTGGGCCCTAATTCAGTATTACTAGCATTCTTATAAAAAGGGGAAAATTGAACACAGAGGAACATGCACAGAGGGAAGACTATATGGAGACACAAAGACAATGCCATGTGTAGTCAGAGACTGGGCGGACACACCTGTAAACTCAGGAATACCAGATTTCCAGCAAACCACCAGAACCTGTGAGAGACTCAGGAAACACAGACAGCCTCCCTCATGTCCTTCTGGAGGTAACTACCTTGACTACAGCTTGTTTTCAGACTTCTAGCTTCCCAAACTGTGACACAATAAATGTTGTTTTAGGCCACCCAGTTTGTAGCTCCCACAAATGAATACATTGTTATAGACTAAAAAGTGCAAAAATCATACATATACAATTTTCATCATCTTTCAATATGGTCTCAGTCATGTGACTGCCATACACAAGAGCACCTCAGAAGCCTCTTTTATGCCTCACTAATTTTCTTCTACCAAATATAGCACTCTTTTGACTTCTTCTACAATAGATTCATTTTTCCTGAGGAAATTTATATGAATGCAAGCATATTTGTGACACTACAGACTCAGTGTTGCGGGAAGTTGGGGACCCCGAACAGTGGACCCTGCTGAAGCCGTGACAGAAGAATATAAATTGTGACGATTTCATGGACATTTATTATTTCCCCAAATTATTACTTTAATTTCTTACACCTGTCTTTACTACAATCTCTGAACATAAATTGTGAAAATTTCATGGACATTCATCACTTCCCCAGTCAATACTCTTGTGATTTCCTATGCCTGTCTTTAATCTCTTAATCCTGTCATTTTCATAAGTTGAGGATGTATGTTGCCTCAGGATCCTGTGATGATTGCGTTAACTGCAGAAACTGTTCATAAAGCATGTGTGTTTAAACAATATGAAATCTGGGCACCTTGACAAAAGAACAGGATAAGGGCGATGTTCAGAGAACAAGGGAGATAACCATTAGGTCTGACTGCCTGGGAGCCAGGTGGAACAGAGTCATATATATTTCTCTTCTTACAAAAGCCAATAGGAGAAATATCGCTGAATTATTTTTCTCAGCAAGGAACAGCCCTGAGAAAGAGAATGCATTCCTACAGGGAGATCTCTAAAATGGCCACTCTGGGAATGTCCGTCTTATATGGCTGTAGATAAGGGATGAAACAAGCTCCGGTCTCCTGTAGCGCCCCCCAGGCCTATTAGGACAAGGAAATTCCCGCCTAGTGAATTTCAGTCAGGCCGGTGGTCTGCTCTGAAACCCTGTCTCCTGATAAGATGTTATCAATGACAATGTGTGCCCAGTGGGACATGAAAGTTCATTAGCAATTTTAATTTCGCCCTGGTCCTGTGATCTCACCCTGCCTCCATTTGCCTTGTGGTATTTTATTGCCTTGTGAAGCATGTGATCTCTGTGACCCACTCCCTATTGGTACACTCCCTCCCCTTTTGAAATCCATAATAGAAACTTGGTTTTGTGACTTGGGGGCATCACGGAACCTGCTGACATGTGATGTCTCCCCCGGACACCCAGCTTTAAAATTTCTCTCTTTTGTACTCTATTTCTCAGACCAGCCAACACTTAGGGAAAATAGAAAAGAACCTATGTTGAAATATTGGGGGCTGGTTCCCCTGATACTTAGCAACAGTTCTTTAATTGCTGTATTTTATTCTATTCTATCAATGAACCAATAAAATATTTTTACATTCTGCCCTTGGTGGACAATTGAACTGTTCTGAGTGTCTGGATATAAAAATAATATTGTAATAAAAGTCTTTTGGTGTAAAAAATTCCCAGTTGTATCTGTTGGGTATATACATAAATGTATAATGGTTGGGTTATAGATAGGCATGTGTAAAACCAAAATGTGCTTTATTAATCTTTTAAATATTAATATATAATTTACACATAACAGACTATACAGATCTTAAGTATATGCCTTATTGAATTTTCACATAGGTTCATATACATGGAACAACTCAGATAAAAAATATCTTACAAATATCCCATAAATCTTCTTGCCATCTCAGTCAATAACCACAACCAAAAAAAAAAGGGAACTCCTATACTGACCTCTATTTACATAGATTCTTTCCATTAATAATGTTAATAGGCTATTAATGAGCTTCATAAAAATAGTATCATGCAGTATATATGCTCCTGCAAGACTGATTTTATTCAATATTAGGTTTTGAACATTTATGAGATTCTTATATAGTTCATACTTTATAATTTTAATAGGAGTATTCCATTTTATGAATATATAACTTTGTGTTACTGGATGATTTATCTGTTTCTAATTTTGGGCTACTATAAATAATGCTAATTGAATATCTTATACATATGTTTTGATAGACTGAATCTCATTGATCTTGAATATAGACATCCAGGAGTGGAATTGCTGGGTCAAAGGGTACATGTACATTCAACTTTACCAAACAAATTTTCAATATGGTTTTTCAGATTTACATTCACAATAAGAATGGTAGTCTATAAGGGTGGTAGTTATTCCGTATCTTCTGAAACGGTTATTATCGGTCATTTTAATTTTGGGTATTTAGTGGGTATATAGTGGTGTTTAATGTGGTTTTAATTTGCATTTCTGAGCGATTAATGATTTTCTTATGTTTTTAGGTTTTTGATATCTGCTAATAAAGTGCCTATTCAAGACATCAGTCCATTAAAAAATAGATTTTCTGAATTTTTCAAGTTGATTTGTAAGTTCTTTATTAATTCTGGATTTAATCTTCTGTTTTTATATTTGTACTATCTTTTTATTTTTTGCCATATTTAGAATTACATATTTTTCAACATTATTAAAATACTTGTAATTCCTTTTTAGTACTTTATCCTACATAATACATTATTTATTGTAGACTACTGTGGACTACATTAGTACTTTTTCCACTTCTCCAACAATATAAGGACCTTAGAACAGTTAAACACTATTTAGTTACCCCCACTCTTTGTTGTCATATTTTATTCAACATTTAAACTTTCTAAAAGACAAGTTAATTATATTTATCCTTACTTCTCATGTTTATTTTCATGGTGAATATTTCTTATAAATTACTTTTCTTGTAATATCTTTCAGATTTTTGTGTCAATGATTACCAGTTCCCCCCAAAAATATAAGTGTTCTTTTGTATTTCCTGAAAATGCTTGTTTAAGACAAGTCCAATTAGTTCCTTAAGTTTTGGTAAGAATTCACCAGCTAATCCACATGTGGTTGGAATTGTGTATGTGTAAAATGCATTAATCATAGTTTCTATAACAGATACAGAACTTACTCAGATCTTTAGAACTTTTTGTGCCAATATTTTAAGACTTTTTTCAGTTAACTTCACTGCTTCCTCTAATTGCATGCTTCTATCTGGGATAATTTTTTCTCAGTCTGAAGAACTTCTAGTATTTCTGTAGTTCAGGTCTACTAGACAAATATTCTCTGAACAATTACTTGTCTAAATATATTTTACTGTGCCTCACTGTTGTGTTTTTTTCACTGGTTATATTTTAGACTGGCAAATTTGCCCCTCAGCGTATTAAAACACTATTTCATTGTCTCAAGCTTCTATAGTTTTTGTTGGAATACTTATTTGTGCTCTTTCACTTACTTTTAAGACTTTTGTTTTGGTTCAGCAGCTTATAATCTTGTTAGGTAAGGTTTTATTTGTATTATGTTCCTTAGGTTTTGTTAAGTTTCTTGAAAGTAGGTTGATATTCTTTATCAGTTTTACAAAATTTTTGACCAATGGCTCTTCCAATATTGCTTATTCTCCATTCTCTCTCACTTGTGTTTATGTCCAATTCAGTTATAGATGTTTTGACTGTGCCTCACGTATCTTTTGTTCTGTTCTGCTTTATTCAGTCTCATCAGTTGAGATTATTTCTATAGATCAATTTACATCATTTCTATGAATCTCTTTTCCAGGTTAACTTGTTTTACTACATTTATTCTAAAGCAAACCTATTGAGTAATATAAGTTCAATTATTGTGTTTGTTTTAGAATGTCTATACAATTTTTTATAGAGATTTAAATATTTGCTACAATCTCCATTTCATCCAGTTTGTCTACTTTTATTGTATTAGCAATGGTTATTCTAAATTTGTCTGCTTAATTATAAACTGTGAATCTGTGGAGCTGTGCTTAGTTGTGCACGTGTTTTGTTGTATGTTAATACAACATAATTCACATATCTAGACATTTTTCATATCATGCTGGACACTGTGTATAAAATAATGAAGTATTCTGATAATGTTAGTTTTAGAATGTATTCCCACTTTTCTCTAATGAGCAGATAGGGTTGGGAGAAAGTCATTATCAATACAGAGATTGATGTAGTCAGGATTGAGTTTTAGTTTCAGTAAGACTCTGCCATCTTTGGCTTATCTCTGTTTCTGAAGTATATTCCTTTTGAGCTTTTGATTGAGAGCTGGCTGGAACTACTTCATTAGTCATTAATCTCAAAATTAGTCTCAAATTTAGTCTCATTAGTCTCAAAATTCTGTTGGAGATTAAATTTCAGGGGTTTTGAGCTTAGCCCTTTAGCATTTCACCCTATTCAGCTTCAAAATCTTAGAAATGTGTTGAGCAAAGGGGTTGGCCATATTTTCGAGGCAAGCTATCTCCCTTGCAATGAGTTTATCTCCCAGTTGCTGTGGTATTCTTGAAGATTTTATTTTACGTATTTTTTATTTTTACTTTGAGATGGAGTCTCACTCTGTCACCCAGGCTGGAGTGGAGTAGCACAATCTCGGCTCACTGCAACCTCTGCCTCCCAAGTTAAAGCGATTCTTCTGCCTCAGCCTCCTGAACAGCTGGGACTACAGGTGCACATCACCACGCACAGCTAATTTTTGTATTTTTAGTAGAGATGGGATTTCACCATGTTGGCCAGGATGGGCTCGATCTCCTGACCTTGTGATCCAGCTGACTCAGCCTCCCAAAGTGCTGGGATTACAGGCATAAGCCACCATACCTGGCCAGGATTACTTCTTAAATTAAAAGCAGGCCTGCAATTGATCCAACTAGGATTTAAGATGGCTGTTCTAAACAGGTTTTGCTAATGAGACTGAGTCCTCTGACAGAGTAATCAAAGTAAAAATGTCTTGTTAGTATAATAATCATTCTGAGATACTAAGATACGTTATTGAGAAGCTACCCTACAGGTCTTTAGAAACCCAGGACAAGGGAAAGGCAGATTTCAACCAACATATTATGAGGCAGCAGCTTAAAATGTGACAGCATATCTTGTGTTTAGGACAGTTGGTCTAAGGTAACTCAAATGTGTAAATCAAAGGTTTTAGAAATGTTCTTGGAGAGAAATGTGTAATAACATAGGTGTCACTGGTGAAAGTATCAGGAAAACTACTAGGAACCACTCTCTATAAAAGGTGCTGGGAGAGTAATTTACTTTGGCCTGTAGGGCTCAGGTTAACAGAGGGAGGAACAATAAACAAACCCTGAGAAACATAAAGGTGTGAATGACAGACAGGGATACCAGCGTCTATTATCAAAGGACCCAGAGGAAACCCGGAAGAATAGAGAAGAGCTGAGTAAGTCAATATTCAGTAGGTTTTTAAAGAAGGTAAATATCAAAGGAGAGGAAGATTGATCTCAAACATCCTTTCACCTGGAAAGTAAAGATGCCATCAGAAGGAGCCCAGGCAAATGGAAACCTTGGCCCCTCGAAACCTTGGTCCCTCCACAGCATTGTCTTATTTCATCACAAAGTGAAATTCTGTTGAAGACTCAAATCAGCCCAATAATTTCCTGGCCTGGTGTACATTGTGAAAGATAATATTTCACAGTGTTCCATGGGTGTATTTGTGTTTTCTTTGAAAATACAAAAAAAAAGTCAATTTTCACATGAACAATTATAAAATTTTAGCCAATATAGAAAACTTTGTGATTAAATAAAAACTTCATACATTTCAATGTTAAACATCCCTCATAGGGCTTTTACCACTGTTTACCCAGAATTTTGTTCACGTCCCTGTACCAGGCATGTGCCCTTAGACAGTTGAAACCTACTTAGATGTATCTGCTATTCCAGACCTGTATCTGGTGTTTGGATGCTTAGTTCTGCTCTGCTAATTCAAGGAATATTAATCCTTAATCGACTGAATTTTGAGTACCATCATGTATGTTTCTACTTCTTGAACCCTGTTTAGGGGAACCCTATTTAGTTCTCTCAGTAGAGAATTTAAACAACAAAAGAAACCTGATGATTTTTTAAAGATCATTGATTTTTTTTTTACACCATGTAAGTTCAATTCATACTAAATAAAAACTAATATTCTAATTTATACATTAAGAATCAGTATCTTTTGAGATACACACACACACACACACAAGGCAGTATGAAAGCCAGTATTTACTTTTGGTTCAAACTGGTTTCCTTTTAAGGTTGTTCTCACCTGCTTTCATTCACGCTTTCATCCAAGTGTTCAGTACTTTGAACATATTGGTTTTTCGCCGTTCCCTCCAACTTTCCTAGAAGTATGCAATCACCCCCTTCCTTCCATTATAATTCTTTCTCAATACTACTTTTCTTTCTGAGTAGTTTATCCTTTCTAACCATTAGGAAAAAAATATGACCAGCTGATTAAACCACTTGACTTAAGGGTTGAGTGGAAAGGCGTATTCCTCCAAAATTACACTTAGATATTAATGGAGGCAACTGTCAATTCAAAGCCATCTAAGCACCACGACTGCTTTTCCTATATTGTACCCTGCATTTAAGCAGTTATCATACACACAAATGCATACACATGCATACACACACACTCCAGCTTTTCCCTTCCACATCTTTTATCTTTTTCTTGAGATGGAGTCTCTCTGCTGCCCAGGCCGAGTGTGCAGCGATCTTGGCTCACTGTAAGTCTCACTTCCTGTCTACGCCATTCTCCCTGCCTCTTAGCCTCCTCCCGAGTAGCTGGGACTACAGGCACCCACCACCACGCCCGGCTAATTTTTTTGTATTTTTAGTAGAGATGGGGTTTCACTGTGTTAGCCAGGATGGTCTCCATCTCCTGACCTCGTGATCCACCCGCCTTGGCCTCCCAAAGTGCTGGGGTTACATGCGTGAGCCACCGCACCTGGCCTTTTCCTTTCCATTACTATTGTTAGCATCCTACTGGTTTAAGGACGTAACATCCTACATATTTTAATGAGTTTTTTTTCTCTCTATTCAAATCCATTTTATGATGTAGACTAGAGACTGACAAACCTTTCCTGCCCAGGGCCAGATAGTAAATATTTTTGGCTTTGCAGGTAGCACAGTCTCTGTCAAAGCCATAGACATTACATAATGAATGAGCATGGCTGTGTTCCAATAAAACTTTGTTTACATGAATTAGCTGCAGACTAGGTTTGCCCTGTCAGCTGTAGTTTGTTGAGCCTGGATCCACATAAATCTTACTGACTGCAGATTTTCCCACATTACTTATTAAAAATAAAATGAATCATCTCACTTCAACAAACTTAAATAATTTGTCCTATGTGCAAGACATCTATTTACTTGTACTGTGATGTCACTACAGAATAAGATGTTAAATTTAGGCTGACAATTGACAGAAATTTTCACATTGTCTTTTTCATACACCTGCAATCTAGTGAAAATAAACTATTCACTTCTTTATATTTCTGATGAAATATTTTGGCTGGGCATGGTGGCTCATGCCTGTAATGCCAGCACTTTGGGAGTCCAAGGCAGGTGGATCACAAAGTCAGGAGTTCAAGACCAGCCTGACCGACATGACAAAACCCTGTCTCTACTGAAAATACAAAAATTAGCCAGGCGTGGTGATGCACGCCTGTAATCCCAGCTACTTGGGAGGCTGAGGCAGGAGAATTGCTTGGATCTAGGAAGTGGATGTCGCAGTGAGCTGAGATCATGCCACTGCACTCCAGCCAGGGTGACAGAGTGAGACTCCATCTCAAGGAAAAAAAAAAAAAAAAAAAAAAATTGCTTCCTTTCTAATGCTAATCTCTACATGTTATATCCAAAGTCCAGCTCACATATACCTTTCCTCAAATGCTAATTGGATGAATTTGTCCCTTAGCTAAATTTCCCATGATTTGACTTTGCACTATACCATTTTGAGGGCATCACCATTTTGAGAGTTCATCTCAGTATCTAGTACAGATAACATAATGTCTTGCACACCACAGATGCACAGAAAGTAACGGTTAAATCAATGCTTAATACAACTCTGCCAATGGTTTTCCCACTGACTTGAACTAAAAATTTTGTTCATTTACCTCTTTTCCCTCCCCTTTTCTCTTTCCCCCTCCCTTTCTCTCTCCCATCTCTGTCCTCCTCCTACCCCCAATATTGATAGATCCTATAAAATCTTATAGAATCTCATACTAATCTTTTATACCATTCACATTGCTTCAACCAAAATTCAGATCTTTCATATCTCTTCACTGGACTATTAAAACAGTCTAATTCTTTTCTGTCATTATCTCCATGCCAAACCATGTTTATATTTATATGTAACATATCACCCCCAAACTTAACATTTTAAAACACACATTATTTCAATTTTTGTTGGTGGGAATCCAGATGTGGATTAGCTGTGGCCCCTGACCCTCACTCTTTTAAAAGTCTGAAGTCATCTTAAGGCTAGACAGGGGAATGTTTTATTTCCAAACTCACTCACATAGTTGTTGACTTTAGTTTTAAGTCAGGTGTTGTGCTGTAGACTCCCTTGGCTCCTTGTCACATGGGCCTCTCCACAAAGCATCACACGACATGGCAACTCTGTCCAAGCAAGCAAGAGGGCAAGACGGCATGCCAGCAAGAGTTGGGGGTGGTGAGCAAGAGGCAAGACATACTTCCTTGTTACCTAACCAAGGAAGTAATACTGCGTTACTTTTGTTGAATTCTGTTTCTTAGCAGCAAGGCACCAGGTCTAGTCATACTCAAGACGGGGAGATAACACAAGATACCGGGAGGTGGGATCAGAAACACGGGAGCTGTGTCAGAAGCCACCCATCCCACCATTACAGATAATTATTGCTTTCTTCTATTACGTTGTTTTTCTCTCCTTAAAATGCTTAAATGGCCTAGAGTAGTGGTCTCTAGTTTTTTTATCCTGCTCTTCACTCCCAGAGTATATTAGTTGATGCAGTAGTTTGTCTCTCTTCATTATCATCAAACTCACACACAATTCATGCATGCGGTAGAGATGCTCTGTGTACGCATAAGTCTGACTCTTTAGAATCCATATGTTATTAACATGTGAGTGACTTTTTATCCATGTGCCGTTCAATTTCCACTTTCCTCATTCTCAATGGTCAAAAGTGTTGACTGCTTTCTACTCTTTACTTCTCATTGTCACCTGGCTTCTGTTAACAATGTTCCTGCCTATACTTTTTTCATTTTTGCAATGTCATTTTCTGCTTTCTTGTATAATTTCAAGTAAAAAGAACCTTTTTTAAACAGTTTCTACCATGGAATCCTCCTGCACAGTGTGACTTCCCTGCTCAAAACAGTTGTAACATTCGGCTCTTTTCAGTTATTTTTCCCAGTTGGAGCTCAGAGTAATATGAGAGAACTAGTTTTTTGCTTTTTGTTTTGTTTTTTCTCCCCTCGTTCAGTCCAGAGTTAAGATGGGAGGGCTGATAATTCTGGAAGACTATTGCAGGGATTGCTAAGATTTTATTGCATGAATATGTCTGTCTGTCTTTGGATTTTTTTTTTTTTTTTTTAAAGCACAAAGTTAACTGTAGTAAGGATGTTATTTGTATTGTTTATATGTACTTTTGAGATTTCAATTTTGTTAAATGATTAAGTCATTATTCACTAGAAAAGAGAAAGCTGAAAACAAAACCCTAAATTTTAAGTACTTTTCAGTACTATTGTAACTATATGCAAACTCAATGCTATTCATCTTTAAAAATAATTTGAAAATTGTTTAATGAAGACATCTTTGTAGAAAAAGTACACCTAAATAAGGTTTATTCAAGACAAAACTAAGAATATATTTGGCAATGTATGCTTTGAATTAATTTTTAATATCTGCTTATGTATATATTTAAAAGGCAAACAAGAATTTTAATCATTTTTTTATTCACAGGAAATGTATAGGGCATTCATAAATTTTGTCACTATACTTCTCTGACCTTCTATATTCAGTTTTGTCCCCTTGTTTACAATCTGACTGAGCTGTAAAGGTGTAACCATTAACCAATCAAAATGAACACTAAAAGGTCAGTGCATTACATATTCTAGCTGCTTTCCAAAAAAAGATACAAGGCATTCAAATTTTGCCACATTTTTGCAAGTCCAAACTTGTAAAATAAATCTATGATGACATAAATGAGGCTCTGGCTCCCTGTAAAATTTGTAATAAACATGAAAAGAAAGTTCAATTCCCTGTCTTTTCTATTATCATATTTTAAAATCAGTCTCCAAAATTCTAGTAAGTCGATATAGGAAGTACTCCCATTATAAATGTCATATAACAATCTTGTATATATTTTCCAGGCTGCAAGTTTCAAAATAAGAACCTCCTTCCTATTTACAAATTAGCACATGGACATATTTTGAAATTATTTATGGGTATCGATAACTTTATTTTTGCAATTATTTGTGAGAATCAGTAACTTATTTCCTGCTTCAGCCTCCCAAAGTAACAGGAATTACACGTGCCCACTACCAAAACCAAATAGTTTTTTTTTTTTTTTTTTAAAGTAGAGACAGGGTTTAGACATGTTGGCCAGGCTGGTCTCAAACTCCTGACATCAGGTGATTCTGCCTTTCTTGGCCTCCCAAAGTGCTAGGATTACAAGTATGAGCCACCCCACCCAGCCAGTGTCAATAACTTCTATCATGACAATTATCCATTTTGGCCATCAGTTATTTATAAATAAGTGATAAGACAGGGCGTTTTGCCCTCATATCTATTTGCAATCAAAGGAAAACCAGTATCAAAGAATAGTTATTTTCTTCATGATCAATGTGATTGGAACATATATAATGTCTATATTCTTTGTATTTTTAGTGTGAAAAATAATAAGCAAATAATTTTCATGTTTTAAATCATTTGTAAAAATTGCTTTTTTTTGTTGCCAATATATTTAACCATTCTGAAGAGAGGGATAAAAAAGGTTTTTGCCTCTTTAAGAATGAATGTAAGGAATAAAATTAGATGGCTAAAAATGAGAAAAATAAAGGCTGATCTATTGATTAGGAGAAGGCCAGGAGGAAAGTCTGCCAGTAACATTAAAGGTATGAAACCATAACCATTGTTACACAATTTTATCCATTGCATAACAGCATTGGATGCCGTTTCTGTGCTGAATGGAAGGTGAGGTCATAGCAAGAAAACTGCCTACAAGGCCTCATTTACAGGGAAGTTTTGAGAAGCTGGAGAAACACTGAGAAAAAGCATATATGATGGTTGGAATTAAACCATCTGCAGAAAGTATGTTCTAAGGTGTTAGGATAAGCACCTAATTAAGCACCAGCAGGCTGAAGCAAGCAGAGGCATAATTGGAGCTACGTGTTCACACCTCACTGCTACTGAGAAGCAGCTGAAGGCAGTATCTCTTCAGAAGTTTCGGGCATCTGAGCCTTTGAGGCCAAGAAGTCTATGGCTGCTAAAAGCAAAAGGGCCAGCAGATTAAAAAATATATATATATATTTATATATAAATATATATATATTTGATTAAAATATAATATATAAATATATATATATATTTTGATTAAAAATATAAATATATATAAAAATATATATATTTTTTACAAGTGTTGTGTTTTTTATATATATATATATTTTTTTACAAGTGTTGTGTTTTAAAACCCAGAAAAATGTCACTGTGAGCCCAAGGTAAATTGTCACTACAAAGACAAAAGGCACCCAAAATTGCCTAAGCTTCCTGATCTCCACATACAATTTCTTTTTAAGATTCCTGGGCAAAAGTAATTACTGCTTGATCTGCATCTGTAAAACTATTTTAATTGCTTATTTCTGTATACCATGTGATGTTTGGAACATTGCTGCTATCACTCGATGAATGTCACAGAGTCTGTAGACGTGTGATTTGCTGCAAGTTGCTTCTAGCAAAGACTGAAGTTTATTTCTTCTGACCTTGATTATGACAATTGAATGAGGTAATTGGATGAAAATATCCTTACTTTCATTCCAACCCTATTTTTCTCTTGTAAAATTTTATAAGTAAATAAATTTGGTACTTTCCTCACATTTCAGCAATCCTTTCAGAAAAGACAAACTCTTCAATTGGCCACTATCCCATTTAAAAGGAGCCATGAATATCTTGTGAATGAGAGAAAAGGAGGCCAGGCACTAAGAAGATGTAATGACATTTGGAAGTCTGAAGGCGAACAGAATTGTCCCGATAGTCTAGCTAAGAAGAAGAGACCCACCACTCTGAGTACACATAATGCCAATGTAGAGGCAGTTTTTCCAAAAATCACTATGGATAAGAATTGGGAAGAGAAGGAGAAATCAAGAAGATTGAAGAGTTGCATATGGAAACAGCTACGTGGTCAACTTTCCACATACTTCTCCCTATCGCATCAGTTACCTATAGCCTTTCCACAAAGGATAAAATCACATAAGTATTCTTGAGAACAGCAAGATTTGTCCAGAAGAGCCTCTGTGAAACATAGCTGAATGACAGTGAGACCTGACAGATTAATTTAGCAATTGCTTGTGTGACTTCTCTAAGAGCAGAAGTGAGTTACAGCATCATCATAAATGAAGGTGAACAGAGATGCAGACCTGAACCAGAACTTCTACCCAACCCCCACAAACGTGTCTTCCCACCCTGTGACTAAGCCCATTGGCTCTGGAGCAGCTGGTAGAAAAGTGTGAGTGGGATCAATCAACTACAAGAAAATCAAACAAAAGATTCTGAAGAGTGGAAGTGAGGTTACAGTAGAAATGTATTCAATAATATAGAAAATAATTACATCTATAATTTTTAAAAGAAGAAATACTAGTTTTACTTGGATGTATGTGGTTTAAGGAGAGGGGCTGTGGGCACCTCTATCCTTCCCTTGAATAGCGAGGTGTCAGTAACTGTGCTCAATAGAAGAACTAGTGGTCTTTTCAGAAACGTTGCTGTTGGGATTAAAAGGTAGGCTAGTGGATAGGAAATAATATTACCACAATAATTTCAAGATGAATTGAAAAGGCAAATGCTGAAAGCTAAATTTCAAATTCATTTCAATATGAATTGATATTTATATAATCTGGAGTGAGGCAGAGCCTGCACAGAGCTGGACACCATAAGGGAAAGGACTACGGATTAACTAGATAAAATTTCACATCTCAATTTTCTAAATAAAATTTTATCATGTTTAGTAAACATCACTTAAACACAATTTTAACATTATAAATATATCTATACATACATATGTATAAATGTTATTTATGTAGAAAGAAAATGATATACTAGTTAAAACAGATCAACATTAAAACATACATTTTTGTACATAAAAGTGATTAACAAGGGAGGGTAATGTGTTTCTTTATTCAAAAATAGTCACTAGGGTGGGCTTGGTGGCTCACACCTCTAATCCTAGCACTTTGGGTGCAAGGAATGCTTGAATCCAGAAGTTTGAGACCAGCTTGGGAAATACAGTGAGACCCATCTCTACAAAACAATTTACAAAAATAGCCAGGCATGGTGGTGCACACCTTTAGTCCCAGCTACTCAGGAGGCTGAAGCAGGAGGATTACTTGAGCTGGAGGTAGAGGCTACAGTGATTGATCATGCCACTGAACTCCAACCTGAGAGACAGAGACCTCATCTCAAAAAACAGATAGTCATTAAAAAGAAAGGCACTTCTGCAAGAGAAGAAAGGCAGTTGATTTGCCATAGAGTGTAAATTTTATGAAGAGTTTACTCACTGCTGCTTTTAAAGGGTATCTTACAGTCTGTAAATTAGCAGATGGAATAATGACTTGTACTTCCCTCTGAGTAATTAAAGCAGTTTATTTTTGTTCAGTGCTTCAACACCTGCATTTACGGTCTGATTAGGCAACTTTTCTCGACTCTGTTACCTGCAAACCCTCTTCCAATATGCAGATCTACAACCTGTGAATAAAACATTCCTGATTATATCATGACCACCTCCTAGTGGGCTATGCAGGTAGCTTGTTTTATATAAATATAGATCCAGTGCTTTTTCCTCTTTATTCTTTATTGAGCGCTCTTGTATGTTTATAGTTGTACAGAGATAATACACTGTTAATACAAAGATTTTCAGAATTTATTGGACAAAATGACACAAAACTAAAAAAAAAATCATCTACACATGAAATTCAAAGGTGGCATTATTTTTCCTTACAAAATTGTGGAAAAATTCAGATAGGAACAAAGAATGAGTTCTAAATCTAAAATCCTAATGTAAATGTATATAAGTGATATGATTTGACTGTGTTCCCACCCAAATCTCACCTTGATTTTTAGCTCCCATAATTCCCACATGTTGTGGCAGGGACACAGTGGGAGGTAATTGACTCATTGGGGCTGGTCTTTCCCATGCTGTTTCCATGATAGTGACTAAGTCTCATGCGAGCTGATGGTTTTATAAAGGGGAGTTCCCCTGTACAAATACTCTCTCTTGCCTGCTGCCATGTAAGACGTGACTTTGCTCCTCATTTGCTTTCTGCCATGATTGTGAGGCTTCCCCAGCTATGTGGAACTATCAGTCAATTAAACCTCTTCCCTTTACAAATTACCCAGTCTTGAGTATGTCTTTATAAGCAGTGTAAGAACAGACTAATATACAATAGGAAAATGAAGGAGTTTCTTTTCAGCCTGCTTTAAATTATTTAGTGGTTAAAGTATTTAAAACCTTTTCTTCTATTTTTAGGACAACGAGAAAGCTGAGCACAGTTCCAACTTGTTATTCAACTAAAAAATATTTTAAAATATTTGAGTATAGACTTCTGGCACCAGCCAAGACAAAGCATGCTCACCAAGGCCTATTTCTCCTACTGACTGAAATTAAAACTCTGGACATAAAAAGCAACTACCAAGGACTCTTAAAAATAAACAACAACAGATAGATTGAAAGCAAAATCAAAATACTAATAGTGACCTCTAACAGGGGTGGGTTTAATGCTTATTTTTTTTTTCTAACCCACGGTGTGCAAAATTCCTACTTTTTCAAGCTAGGGAACCAGGAATGTGGCCTCTGTAAGATGGATCATATGTAGAGAAATAATCTTTTTGTTTTTCGCTTTTTTCCCCACTCAGCTCTACCTGGAAGTGAGCTCTAGTTCTGAAGCTGCTGTCATGATACTAGCTGTGTAGTGGCAGCAATGCACAGGCACTTAGAATTTCAAGCGAGAATCTCTCTCATTACCCCTTCTCTTTAAAGAGAAATGAAAAGTATAAACCGATATCCCTTAAGTATATAAAAATAAAATACTAAGAAATCAAATCTAGCAATATTTTTAAAAAATCTTTACAAACAAGCAATTTATACCATGAATGCAAGGCTGGTTCAACATTCAAAGCTCAACAGATATAACTTGCAACATGGTTAGGTAGATGACGAACAAACATGCCATTCTGTAGATGCAGCAAAAGCTTTTGACAAAATTCGATGTCTATTCTTTATAAAAACTCTCAGCAAAATGAGAAAAGAAGGGAGCTTAACCTGACAGAGGGCATCTACAAAACAAAACAGACAAAAAATCAAAACTACCACTAAATTACACATAATGGCGACTCTGACTGATTTCAAAACTGGGTCCAAGGCAAGAAGTCAGCTCTTTTACCACTTACATTCAACTTTATACTAAGAGTACTAGCCAGATCAGTAATGCAGGAAAAAACATCAGTGACATCCACATCAGAAAGGAAGAAACAAACCTGTTTCTATTTTCAGACAACAGTTCATGTAAAAATATCCAAAATAACCTATTAAAATGCTCAGTATGTGAGTTTAGTAAGGTGGCTGTACACAAACTCAATAATCATATTTCTATATATTACCAAAGAACGTTTGGAAATAGAAACATACAAAAAACTATCATTTAGAATGACAAAGTGTTTATGTATGAATTTACAAAAATGTGCACAAGTGATATTTTAACAGCTACAAAACATTGAGAAAAAATTATGATATTAATAGAAGGAGAGATATATGGTATTCATGAAGTGAAAAACTCAATATTCTTGAGATGCCAATTCTTCCCAAATACACTAAGAACAAAAATTAAGAGCAAATCAAAATCCCACAAGGATTTCTTGGTAAATATCAACAAATTCTAAAATGTGCAGGGCAAGGAAGAAAAATTAAGAGTAACCAAAGCAATTTTAAAAAAGACCCAAGTTGGAGGAATCGAATTATGTGATTTAACAGTTAATATTTTTGGCACCTCTAATAACACAATATGTTACTGGAGAAAAGATAAACAAAAGAAATACAATGGAACAGAATCAAAAATTCAGAAATAAAATTACACAAATATAGTTAACTGATTTTTGTAGAAGGTGCAAAAGCAACATAATGCCATTTCCCACAAATGGTGCTAGAACTATTGGACATCTGTATACCAAGAAATGAATCTCAGCTTATATTTTACATAGCACAGAAAGAAGTGTGTGACTTTTGGATTAGTCAGAGTATTCTCACATGCAAAAACAGCAATCCATTAAAAAAATAAATTAACCTTCATCCAAATTAAAATTTTTTGCTCTGCAAAAGATGCTGTTTAAAGAATAAACAGACAAGCCACAAACTAGAAAAAATATTTGCAAATCACACATCGGATAAACTGTATTCTGAATATGTAATATTCACAAAACTTAAACTGTCAACCCAACAAAAAATGAGCAAAATATTAAAGATATTTCAACTACAAAATATTAACAGATAAGCACATGACAAAGATGCTTAGCATAATTAGTCATCAAAAAGTGCAAATTAAAATTACAGTGAGATACTACTACATACTGTTAGGATAGAGAAAGTTATGACAATACCAAGTACCGATGTGAATGCAGAACAACTGAACTTTCTCATAGGTTGTTAGTGAGAATGATGCCAAGTCAGTCACTTTTGACAATCTTTAGACAGCCTATGTTGATGTTTAGCATACATTTTCATATGAGGACAATCTCATTCCTAGGTATTTTTGCTCCCAAATGAAAACTTATCTTTTAACAACTTGTACACAGATGTGAACAGCAGCTTTTATTAATAAACAAACATGGTATATTAGAGTTTGCTACGGCTGCCTTGGCAAAGAATCACAAACTGGGAGGCTTAAGCAACAGAAATTTTCTCTGGAGGCTAGAAGTTCAAGATCAAGGTGTTTGCAGAGTTGGTTTTATTCTGAGGTCTCTTTCCTTGACTTATAGATGGCCCTTTCTATTTGCCTTCATGCATTCCCACTCCCACTCCCCCGCCATCAGTGCCTGCACTTTATTTTTTTGAGACAGGGTCTCGCTCTGTCACCCAGGCTGGATTCGGTGGTACAATCATGGCTCACTGCAGCCTTGACTACTTCTGCTCAAGAGGTCTTCCCACCTCAGCTCTGCAAATAGCTGAGACCACTGTGTGGGCCACCACACTTACTAGTCTTTTTTCCTATTTTTTGTAGAGACAGTTTCCTGCTATGTTGCCCAGACTGGTCTTGAATGTCTGGGCTCAAGAGATTCTCCCATCTCAGCCTCCCAAAGTGCTAGGATTACAGGAGTGAGCCACCATGCCCAGCCATCTCCTTTTCTTGTAAGAGCACAGGACATATAGGATTACAGCCCACCCTGATGACTTTAACCGTAATTGCCACCATAAAGACTATCTCCAAATACAGTCACATTATGAGGTACTGGAAGTTAGGATGTCAACTTCAGAATTTTGCAAAGGGGCGGGGGAGTGGTGGGGACCACAATCGGCCTATAGCCTGGAAAATCCCAAATGTCCTCAAAGCGGTGAAGGGATAAACGAATTTCAATCTGTCACAGTAGCAACGAATACAAACAATGTGGATCTACCTGAAATATCATGAGAAAGATGCCAGACTCCAGAGGCTGCTTGCCAGATGACTTCATTTGTAGGACATTCTAGAAATTGAGTTGCTATAGGGACTGAGAGGAAGTTGATGGTTTTGAGGGACTAGAGGAAAGTGTGCGAGTTTGACTAGAAAGGGATAGGATGATGGAAAATTTTGGGTTGTGGAACTGTTTTGAGATGGAGTCTCATTGTGTCGCCAGTTGGAGTGCAGTGGCTGACCTCGGCTCACTGCAACCTCCGCCTCCCAGGTTCAAGCGATTCTCCTGCCTCAGGCTTCCTAGTAGCTGAGACTATAGGCACGTGCCCCCATGCCTGGCTAATTTTTGTATTTTTAGTAGAGATGGGGTTTCACCATGTTGGCCAGGATGGTCTTGATCTCTTGACCTCATAATCTGCCCACCTCAGCCTCCCTAAGTGTTGGGATTACAGGCATGAGCCACTGCACCTTGCCAGAATCATTTTAAATTTTAATTTTGGTGGTGGTTACATGACTATGCATTTTTCCAAATTTACAGAAGTGTACAACAAAAATATGGATTTTACACTATATAAATCACATAATAATTCAAACACTTCTAATGGGCTTTCTAAAAATATGAATGTCCTTGTATTCTAAAAATAACATCAGTACTAATCAAATTCTGTGGAAAATACATAAATATACTTTAGCAAGTAATAGAAATGAATCAGAATAAAACTACTTTCGAAAGAAATATATTTAAAACAGCAAGGTGACCTCTTCTCTCAAAAACAGGACTCAGATTATCTTAAACTCTCAAGAACGTATTGGTACATAAGTGTTTCATTTTGAAAAATACTCCCCATTACCCTGCTGTCTACTCAACCACTTCTTTCTAATTCATTAACCCCAAGGAAACCTGATTAGCCTACATAGGAGAATATACACTTATACGAGGGCATACTATATTGGTTTTATGGAAGGCTATATATATATAGTCTCTATTTCTATAAACTGGAAGTGTATGTGTGGCCAGGTATATGTAAATCAGGGAATGGGACAGAAATGGGAGGATAAATTTAATTCTTCTGTAATGACATGTCAGTTCTCTCTCACTTATCACAATGGATTACTCACAGCATTGCAGGGCTTTTCCCCTTTAATCTTCTAATTGCTCTAGGAACAATTTATTTGCTGCCGTTCATCTAATTGGTATAACTTCCAGTGATGGCTTCCCTTTTGTCCCAGGAAAACACTGTCAGGAAGAGATGAATAAGGAAAGGTAGAGTGGAACAGAATAATGCTTCCACTCTTTGTGTGGAAGTCAGAGCCGGGGAAAGAAAAGGAAGGTCCTGTGAAGGTCTGAAGCAACGTTCCGCATGAGAGTATGTGTGTGTGCACACTCACGCAAGTGTGAAGGCGCTGCTCCTGGGGAATCACACATGGGGTGGGAAATAAGGCCCTGCCATGAATTCCTCAGTATTGCTGTGCACATGCCAAAGCAGGACAAAAAGCAGGAGGAGAAGGCTCCGTTTCTATACTCATCATGTTCGAGGTAGGAAAGAATTACCAAATCTTACCGTTATATTTGGAAACACTTGCTTTCCAGTAAATGGCAGAGATAAAGGAGCAGACCAATGATCTATACTGGAATTCAAAAACCCCACAAAAACAAGTTTATAACTTTTCCATATAAGCCAATACTAAACATTTTGAAGGAAGAGTTGTTTTTCACATTAGCTTTAGTTTTTATGCACTCTTTAGAAGCAAAAGTAAAGCAACAATGATACCAAATGTTCTCTCAAACATAACCCCATCTTGCTCATTTATTCCTTCTTTGGGCTTTTATTTTTTATTTTTGTTAATTCTTCTTTATACTTATTGATATAAAGTGTCTTAATTTGGTCTCCTCAAAAATAACCTTTATTTCTCTGGGCAAAAGTAGCAATGAAAAAAGACGACATGTCCAAGAGTTATATTTTAGAGGTTTGATACCATTGTAGATATTTCATTTATGATTATTTCTGGAGGGTCTCTTAATATGTCCCTAACATTTCACACTGAAATAATTGGGTTCAAAAGTATGCCAAGTCACAAGATAGAAGTTCTTAAATCCATTACTCTATATTAAATTGTATGTTGTGTGAAGACAAATGTCTAAGCTTACCATATGGGGGATAAGTCAGACTATTTGACAGAGGAAAATTAAGCCTGAAACATGCTTAGTCAACAAAGAGACATTAGCTTTAGTGCTGTTTATAAAGATATTCAACAAATATATATTCTTTAAAGAATTTTGTTGTAACAGTTATACAGAATGTATGTAGACACTTATTTTCCTTTTGAATACAAATTTAAAACAAATAAGAGTTAAAATTTGATCAAACCTTGATGGTAGGTATCACCCAAGACTTTGTAACTGTAAGATTGTATTCATGTCAAAACATATGTTGACAAATACTATTTAAAACAGACAAAAACATTTCTTATCTTTCATGTATCTATCACTACTTCCTGGAAAGAGTAAAGATATCCACGAGAAAGGTAAGTAAAATTATTTGAAATGGAAATTTAAAAAGGTGCCATGTTGCCATTTCATAATGACAAAATGCTGGTCATTCTACACTTACCAGTTGATGTTTCATCAATTTAGTTTTGAATACATAGAATGATGGTAATGCACTTAATATTTTGGTTGTGAAAGGAATATTAGCAAATTAATAATCAGTATGAAATCAGTTTTGCAGCACCTTTTATGTAAATAGGCATAAATGCTTTTATGTAAAAACGCTTCCCTTTTCTCCTTAGCTATCAGGAATGTCTTAATTGTACTTTCTATAACTGAATATAAAACATTTCCCTATTGGCTTTCTTCTCAACCTATACTATGCTCATATTTTTCACCATACATACATGTATACACACACACGCATATGGACACAAATGACTGTTACAATTCTATGATCAACATTTACCTATCACCTGCTTTCCCAGTTTTTCCTCCATGTTGCTACAAAATATCCACTTCTTTATCATAATCCACTATAATCTGCCTTCTCTTGTAGCTTGACTGAATTTCTTTCTTAAGCTCACTCATGATTATGCAATATTCAAATTCAATGAACAGTTTCTAAGCAGGTCTTATAGAATTTTAGCATTTGACACTCTTGAACCCTTTCTTCTTGTTATCCAAGAATTATCTTTTCTATTAGTTATCAAGAGACTACATCCACTTAGATTTTGTTTCTTTGACCATCACTTATTAAATCTACTTCCTTACTATACTATTCCTCACCCATCTCCTTATCTTCAATTTTCTGTCTGGCATATTTTTATTTTTTCATGATGTCTTCTGAGTTACCTTATCGATAATTATTTCAGTTATGCCTTATAGTTGATGTCTCCACAGTCAAGATTTCTAGCTTACTCTTTTCATTTCTAAATTCTCTAACTCTTTGAACCCCTGGATGCTCTTCAGAGAAAACTACTTGTTTCTTTCCACAAAATTGTTATCTTCCACTCAAACTCTGTGTAACACTTATTTTTCTTCCTTAGAAACCTCTTATTCAAATTTAGGCTATTGCCTTCATTGATTTCTCTCCTGGATTAATTTTACAGCTTTTAGTCTCCTTGTTTCTAATCCATATAGTCATGAATTTCTTTAGGATGAGATCCTTAAATTATCTACTATAGTTTTAAAAATAAATTTCAAGGTAGTTAACATTGTATTCGTATAAACTTTTATCATCCTCCCCTCAAAATACTTTTCCTTTAATGACAAAGGTATTCTTGGGTTTTGTTGGTTGGACAAGATTATGTTGATGCATTTATTCATAATCCTTTTTCATGGATTATTCCCCACTGTTGCCTATCTGAAAATTTGCTAGTTGCTACAACTCATCACAAGCATGTTTTTTTGGAAGTTATTTGAAGTTCTTTGCCCCCTGCATTTCTCTCTGTATTTCCAAAGTTTGTGTATCACCTTGCTATAGCACTTATGTGATAGCCTTGTTGATGTTTGTTTTTTTTATGTGGGGCAGAGGACAAGATAAGTCTATCAAGAAGAAACATCTAGTTGCTAACTAACGTTTATTTTCTTGAATAAATTACAAGGATAAATAATTGGGAAATTACTTATTCCCTAATTTACAGAATCTTGTTTCATTTGCAGCAGCAATGTGCCTGGCTCAAGTCTTGACTTCCCAGGCTTTCTCGTACCTAGAGAGAGAGGGTCGTATGGGCTGATAGACTTGTGCCAAAGAGATGTGACCTAAATGCTACTTGGCATGGGTATGAGGAAAGAAATCTCGGCTGCTGTATGCCATTTGCCTCTCTTTCCCTCCCTCTCTGGATCGTAGATGAAGCTGCCGTTTCGTGACGATTGGAATGACAGACACATGTAAAGGATGGCAGAGTGAAAAGGAAGGAAGTGCTAGTTTTGTGGTATCATGAAGCCTCTACATTAGAACTATATTGCCAACCCTGGCCCCTTATTTATTAAAGCCTCCCTATGTGGGTTTCTATTACATGTTGCAGCCAAACAATTCCAGGTGAAACATTTTGCCAGTTGGAAAGGGAGCTCTTCGAAGGCAGGTATATTTTATTCAACGATTAGTCCAGTACCCAACACACAACTGGTGATACATATGAGTTTTTGACTAATTGTATAAATGGACAAATATTATCATGATGATTCTTTAGGAAAGATTCCTTTTCCTAGAATCAGGACATTGAAAGAAAATGTTTCAATCTGAATGGACACATGATAGCAAAAGGTTATCCAGTCTCAGAAACTTCCCTCTGCTTACTCGGATAAAATACATTTACAAACATGATGAGACAGCGAATTATTAGTTAGAATACTGAGGTCAAGTCTACTATTTTCTTATCCTTCAATTATCCCTGTAGCCTTAGAAAAGTAAAGTGAGACTACTATTGCTTGGTTCCAATTAACACAGCTAAATTATTGACCCTTGTCATTTAAATTACAAACTATTAAATTGCAGGTACCAATTTCCCTCTTCAAATTCTGAATGTTTAAAAGGTATCTGCAGGTCTTTTTTTTTTTTTTTTCTTTAGAGAAAATTTTACTTATGCATTTCCAGTGGAAAGGAAATAGCTGCCCATCTGCCAATGACTGAATATCCTTAAATATGCCACGATAGAGTAATTCATGGAAGGTGCAGAAGGGCCATTTCAGATTTTTAGCAAAACATGATCAGTCTGATTTTTGAGTAGACCTTTCTTGTCAGGTAGATAAGGTCTTGCATTCAAATTCCAGAAGTCTCAGCATGGGTAAGCAGAAGTGCTTAAGATGAAAATGAGTAAGAATTCCCTTCCACTACCCGGTGTTTAGTCTGTGTCTCTATTTGCATGTATTTGGAGGTGGTGATAGCTTATGTGCTGAATATGTAAGATAGAGCCAATCCTGTGTTTTTCTCTGTTCTTCAAATCTCATCTGAAACTATCAAAAGATGTCAGTCTGCAGCTTTTCCCATTCGTATAACTAGAGAGTAGTCTCTCTTTGCTGATCACCTCATTATATGGATTCTGCCACCTAAATAAATTTTTCACATACCTATATATCTTTTCTTTTTTCTAGTGGACATATGATTTATTTCTCTGTTTTCTTATTCTGCATCTGCCACTATTTTGTAAGTTTCTTAGGTATAGGGACTAGTTCTAAACTAATTCAACATATATTCATAATATATAACATAGTATAAGCCACATACACTATCTTACAGTGATTGATCAGATAAATCAAATGAAAGAATCAAAGAGTACCATAGAAGTCATCTAGCTCAAATGCTATTTTTATTGATTAATCAACAAAATCAGCATTTAATAGGTTTAAGAAAGGATAAATTTTCAGATCATTCTTACCTTAAGAGTCCTGAAACACTACAGTAATGGGGAAGACATATACAAAATTTAAAATGATCAGAAGGTAGATGATGATACTCAAATTAAATCTGTCATTGTTTTAGTGTCTCATCATTCTATAACCCTAGCTTCTATAAGTCTGGTATTTTGTTGAATCTAAATTTTTATAGTCATTTTTCATCAAAAAGAGTTTTAGATAGTCACTAAAAGCCAATGGAAGAAATCATTCATGAGAGGATTTTCAACTGAGGGGCAATTGAAGGAAAGAGTTTAAATAGAGTAAGACCACAACAGTGAGAGATTACAAAGATCTGACGATAGATGTGTTGATGGGGACAGGTACAGTTGCTCCAGCCTGTAATCCCAGCACTTTGGGAGGTCAAGGTGGGCAGATGACTTGAGCTCAGGAGTTTCAGACCAGCCTGGGCAACATGGCAAAATCCCATCTCCACAAAACAAAAACAAAAACAAAAACAACCAAAAATTAACTGGGTGTGGTGGTAAGTGCCTGTAGTCCCAGCCACTTAGGAGGCTGAGGTGGGAAGTTCACTTGAACCCAGGAGGTCAAGCCTGCAGTGAGCTGAGATTGTGCCACTGCACTCCAGCCGGGGTGACACAGCAAGACCCTGTCAAAAACAAAAACAAAAAACAAGACAAGAAAAACCCCACCAACATGTTGATACATACATAGACAGCTCTATAAGAAAACAGCAAGGCAGCAAGATGAAGAGCATTTGAGGGCTGTGATTATGAGGGTCTGTTTAAGAAACCACATAGAAATGATGAACTAAGGAAGAACTTTTTATATTTCATAGTAGAAATGTACATTAGGAGTAATCTACATACAATGGCTATTATACTATTGATAATTAATGTTGAACAGGTAACCTTAGCAGGTCTAGAAGGTAAGTGGCCTGGTGATACAGACAGGTATGATGCTATTAAAGGACAATAGAAACAGAAGTGATAACAGTGGGATGAGAGAAAAAAGTTTGAGGCAAGAGGAGATGCAGAAGTTTGGATAGGAGATCCAAAGGAGAAGCATGTTTCTACATCCAGATTTAGTTGAGTATTTACTACTATAGGAAATTTGTCTAGAATATTATTGCGAATAGTCAACATGAGAGTCTCTGACCACATGTGAGGAAACAAATTTTAGTTGAATGCTAGAAATTAAAATTTTGTGGTGCTTTACAGTTTATGTGGTGACAAAGCAAAGACAGTGATTCTAGAATATTCTAAGTTGTTCTTGCGTGGAAGGGCTAACATGAGAAGACATGAGTTCAAAGACCTAGGGTAAAATCCCAGTCCTGCAGCCTCCTTTCTGTATGGGACTGAGCCTGATGATTTTGTAGGGCATTAATTTTTATAATGTCTGATGGGAAATATAATAATGCATTACTTGAAGTACGGTTTTTGGAATTAAATTACTGTCGATATAAGTGAAAATAAGAGGAATCTAGAACATTGTAAGTCCTCTAAGGATATTTTTCATGAGTACTTTTATTATCCATCACGCAGTTGACATAATTATAATATTCTTTACTGCTATGTATAATTATTGTTGATATGGAGTTTTAGAATGAAGGAATTTCAAGAAAATATGTAAATAACAAGGCAATAGAGCATAAGAGGTAACAGCTATGACAAAGGAAAGGATGACTAATGGAACCAAGTGGCTGAGTTGGAATAAACAGGTCAGATGCAGGAATTAGCTCTGGAAAAAGGAGACTTCTTACTTTGACATTGGAGAGAAGAGTATATAATAGGTTAAGAGGTTGAAACTTTCTTATGGAGAAAAAGAGCAATTTGGACAAATTAGTGTTGGATGGACTTAGGCAATTTAGAGAACAAATCTCTTCAGGCATTGTGTGGTGAGTCTCTGGTGACACTGAGTTGAAAAGAGAAAATGGTGTGGAAGAGCATTTCTAGTAATGAGGGGGAGCTTGAGCAATGAAGTTGATTAAACCATTTGGTCAATGTGTTACATTTTGTTCTGTACAGTGGCTTTATCTCTAAACTTTAATGCTCACATATATGGGGTGTGCTGTAGGACCTGAAATATACTTTTCTGCTTTTTAGTCTATAAAATAATCTATAAAGAACAAATATTTCAGAGAAAGGCAAAAAATATTTTCTAGATTATTCTTTCTTCAGTTATTGGCAATTACAACTATCAAGTCTAAGACTAAATAAACTCAAGGAAGTGCATATTAATTTCTCAGAGTAATATGTATAGTTTTTAAAAAAGTGGCCTTACATTCTGTAAGTAAGGCTGCAGGGTTATTAAGAACCCTTTTAAGTACCCCAACACTGAGAAAATTCGATATTCCTTAATATTATAAACCTAGGCATATCACAAGAAACTGTCCTAAAACCATACATAAGCTCAGAAATAATTTCTTTTTCCCAGGTATACTGCCAATTTAAATTAAAAAAAGAACTCAGCTGTTTTGATAGAAATAACAAATATGCCTAGGAATCATCTTCCTTGAAGGGAGAGAAGGGTCTTGTGGAACTTGAAGAAAATAAGCAAAGTTGGTAAGTCATAAGGACATCCTTCTGTTTACCTATTCTTAACTTTAATTCATTTCTGACACTGTCAGCCACTGATAAACGGTCCAACTAAAAAAAAAAAACTTATCATAAAAGTGAGAAAAATTGTGATGTACTCTATCGTAATCCAAGATATCTAGACCAATTTTACAGAGAGAAAAGCATATTAAGTGAATGATGTAAATACATTAATATAGGTAAAAATCCCTTTGAAAGTAAAGTTTGCACATAACATGAAATACAAAGAGAATTACTGTAGTCTCAAAGGAAGGAGAGAACCCATGATGGTGAATCAGAAAGGTGTATGAGCAAGTCATCTGTTACAAGGTGATGGGAGGAAATTTTTATGCAGGCATTCAGTATCAGAGTCAGAGGTTTCAGTGATTTTTATCTTGAGAGTTAGAGACTAGAAGATCTGAAATAGGAAATTTTTGGCAAACCCATAGATAGAATGGCCTTGGCCAAAAACAATGTGCTACAAGTCATGAAAATTAGCACACATGAACAATTACCTAAAGAGTTGCAGAAGATACCTTTTCATTCGATTTTATTTGAACTCATTCTTCTCTTTTATGCTTTGTATATTTGTTAACTCTTTGTTTTCCTCATCCTATAAGGTACTTTAAACATTTTATTGAATAACTAAGACAATTTTTACAATTCAATTCACATATAAAATTGTCTTAAGGATGTTTCGTGAGCGAAAAGTTCAATTTGTAAGGTATATCAAGTGAAAAGCCTCAGTTCAGCAATCATACCCAAAATCTATGTGTCATATAATATAAAAGAAATATTTTCATACATGTAGCTCAAATGAGATTCGTATATTTTTCAAACTTTAACTCAATTTTTTATTTTTAAAAATGTGCATATACTGCCTAAGTACCTTTCCCTTTATTTATTCTGTGAAATTGGAGGTCTATCTTTTTTAGATTGTTAGTAGATCTTCACATATATGAGTTATTAAGCTGATACCACCATTTTGGAAAAATAATTATCATCTACTAAATGGATTGAAAAGCTCCATGTTAATTAAACAGGAAGCTACACAAAATGAAAAGGAATGAATCACTGGTACATAACAAATAGATTTCACAAATGTAACTTTGAGTGAAATAAACCAGAAAAAGAAAAATACTGTATTCTTCCATTTATACGAAGACCAAGATAGACAATATTAATCTATCGTAACAGGTGAGACTGGCTTCTTTTTCTCAGCATCAACCGAGAGCCCAGAAAAGATTTTTCTGGGGTGCTAAAAATGTGCCAGATCTTACAAATATTTGTACAAATGTAATTTTTGTTTTATATATAAATGTGTACAAAATACAAATATGCACAAAAACGTATTTGCAAATATATCATGTTGAACAATTAAGATTACTATATATGATTTACACTTCAATATAATTTTCACTTTTGTTGACATCAGTAAACCATCTCATTTAATATACAGCCATTTGGAATGGTTCTTGATTTAGGTATTTCCTTGATTAAACACAAGTAGGAACATATCTTGATTCTAAAATATAAAGAATATGATTCCATGAAAGATGAAAACTGTCTGGCATTCTAAATATTTAAAAGAGTGCTTATTTTTAAACTTCACTTTCCTATTTTAAAAAAAGTTGAACTAAATTACATATAAACTTGTCCCCAAAATGTTCAGTAAATATCAAATGAAGGTGTGAAAGTTAAAGATTTCATTTGTTAATAGTCAATTTGAAGTGCTCTATTATTTTGCTTATTAAACAATTTTATGCTAGAAATAAGCAGATCTCTATTCACATTATCTTTACCAAGAGCATTTAAATAAATACCATTGATTACTTGCAAAATACAGATTGTAGATTCAGAGCTCAAAACTAAAGCTCTGAGGATGTAATCCAATTAAGACAACCCATAGTTGTGAATTCACCTCACCAGTGCCCCTAAGACAAGAAACTCTTTCTCACATCAAAGTGAATTATTTTAATGATCATTTTTTTTTCCTTGGAGGAAAAAAAAAATCAATTAAAAAGTTAGGAATATCCCAACTCCTTTGTACTTAAAAGGAAAAACAAAACTTCTGATGCTTTTTTATACCTTAACAATCATGAAGTGTATAAAGATATGAACACAGAAGTTTGGGTCAGTTCAATGATTGAAGAAAAACACTATTTCCCAACATGTCCATGTTTTACAAGATGATGGGGTTGTCATCTATGATGTCACTGCAAAGATCTTGATGGGTTCCAAAACACTTTAAGCATCACATAAGCCATGTTATACCTGTCACCCCAAATTTACAAAACCATTTGGATTAAAACTCTCAGTAAGGACCTCTGAGGCACAAAGATCAATGAGTAACTCATTAACCCATTTTCTCTTACTCTTCAGGTACAATTTCAAACTTTCACCTTTCCCTTTCAGCACTCTACCCACCCCCAGAAGAAAGGCTGACACTAAGACTACTTGGCTGATACCTACCATAAAGTAACTGGTAACAATTTCGTCTATGATCTCTCAGGATTCTCCTGTAATAAATCGGGCATGTATCTGACCTACTTCCATAGAGAGCCTCTCGAGAATATTCTAAAACATACGCAAGTTGTTAGGATTTCTGGAAAGATAAAGACCTCTCAAAATCCACTTATTCCTGAAAGCAATGAGAATACTGGGAAAAATGTCAAAATTAACAGTTTTAGAACTCTGGAAATAAAAGAATGACAATTTGAAGAGCATTTCTTCAAGAAAAATTGCTGACTCTAGTAAGCTTTGTGACAATTTAATCTGTACCATACCCCTGCTCTCTGGTAGCCTTCAAAACAAACCCCAAAATCACCGAGAAAACTCACAGCTTAGCAGCCATTCATTGGGATACGTGGATGAAGCAGAATGGGTTTGGAACCTCCGAAAAGCTCCATTCTCAGTATTTTCATTATTAAACTGTCAGTTCCCTCAAAACCTCTACTCACAGGCTATGAGTTTGACCTGATTTATAGCTGTCTCAATGCAAATAGCCTTTTTCCCCAGGGTATTTGCCAAAAACCATCACTAATCGTGGTTTAATATTTCGGCTCTATAAAGTGGCGATAATGGTCAGGGCAAACAAAAAGTTGACCTTGAAAGGAATCCTGAGGAATGAGATGTCCACGTGGAAAAGCCCTACTGAGTTCCTGGGAATCGCAAGTCATGCACAAGCAGTGCTATGTGCACTTCCAAAATAAAACCTAAGAGAATCGTAATCTCTCATTGCTGGCTGACCTTGAGGCTCCAAGCAGGAAGGTAAGGCTAAGGGTTGTAAACTGCCTTAGGAATGTTGAAAATGTGACCCAACACACACTCAGAGATGCTTGGTAAATGCCGAGAGAGAGTTATTGTTGCAGGGCCTTTAAGGGATTCTTGTGTATACAAATGCACATTTTCAGATAAAGAAATTTCACAGTAATTTTGGAAATTTCTCTAATTTACTAGAGGCCATACTCTGATCCTTGGGTTCTCTAAAAATAGCTATTTACCAGCATTGCAAAAAACTGAAGGAAAAAAAGAATCAAAGATTGCAGTGCTACATTGATCTTTCAGGAACAGAAACATTTTTGAGATAAGCCACAATTTCCGTATTTTGTTTAAAAGAAGTGAGATAAA
Organism: Papio anubis; assembly: GCF_008728515.1. Classification (NCBI taxonomy): domain Eukaryota; kingdom Metazoa; phylum Chordata; class Mammalia; order Primates; family Cercopithecidae; genus Papio; species Papio anubis. The sequence continues at coordinate 70,610,173 of NC_044990.1, read as the reverse complement.
TATTTAGAACACCATGTATATATGCTTGTCTGGAGTTATATAAGAAAAAGAAAACAAAATCAACAATAGTCTGTATTCAATAACAATTTGTAATTATGCTAAAATCACATAATTTTGACAGAGTTCAAAATTGTTTTCAGCCTCGGTTATGTTCTCAGCAATCTCCAGCAATCTATTTTATGTAGTTCCTCATTTTCCTCTGTCAAACTTCCTCACTGTTTCTACAACCTTCCCCCCACCCCCTCCCCCACAAGTTTATCATTAAAAAAACCTTCACAAGCAGGATGTGGTGACTCACACCTGTAATTCCAGAACTTTGGGAGGCTGAGGCAAGAGGATCACTTGAGCCCAGGAGTTTGAAACCAGTGTGGGCATCCTAGGACACACTGTCTCTACAAAAACTGAAGAAAAAATAGCCGGGTGTGGTAACACTTGTCATCCCAGCTCCTCAGGAAGCTGAGGTGGGAGGCTTGAGCCTGGGAGGTTGAGGCTGCAGTGAGCCTTGCTGGTGTCACTGCTTTCCAGCCTTGATGACAGAGAGAGATCCTGCTTCCCGCCTAAAATCAACTAACAACATCATCAACAAATCTTTACACCTCCACCCATGAAGATGCCTTGGCTTTATCCTTTACAGAGAGAGAAAGTGCTGAGGTACAGACCATCTAAGGTTTATGACACAACCCTACACTAACATCTACATAATCTGCATCTACAGTTCTTTCCTTATAGATTCTTTTAGAGGAAAATATGTCCCTTCTATTACCTAAGTGAATCCTTCCCACTGTGCTATGAAAGCCCATCCTTATACTTTGCTTAGGATTTTTGAACCACCAGTTATAACCCCTTCCCATATTTTCAACCTCTACTTCTCTAATGTTGCTTCCTCTCATTTTAGGAAAAGGCTTGTATCTTAAGGAAAAACATTGTCTTATTCTGAGTCACACTCTAGATACAGTCCTTCCTCAACTACAATCATAGGTCAGATTTTCAGAAGAAAAACCAATTGCTACTTACTTCCTCCTCAATTTTCTTCTTGGTCCTCTGGTATCTAAACTCAGTTTGGCCAGTCTGCTAAGACCACACTAAGAAAGTGATAAATGTGCACTAATCATCACGTTACCTTTCAGGCCTTATGTTTGATAACCCTATAGTATTTAATATGTTAACTTGAGCTCCTTTAAAACTCTAGATCTTTGTTTTTCTGATAATATTTACTCTTGTTTCCTACTTTATTCCCCACCCCTCTTATAGTGTATCTCCCTCTCTGTTCCAAAGAATGTGTTTTTCTGAGTTCACCCATGTCCTTCAATTATACTGCTTGTTTTCTTGAGGAAAATTCATCTATTTATATGATATCAATCACTGAATATACACTTATGAATGCCAAGTATGTAAACCTCACCATTCTCCAGACCCTTACTATTCAGCTTGTAAATTATGCCTTCTGGATGTCCCATAGGTACAACAAAATCACTGGCTGTTGACAGTATCCAGAGCACTCACATGCATTGCACTTTGGCATTGGAATATTGCCTTGAATATTTTAAAGTTGTTGATTTAAGTTCATTTTTCCCTTTAAAATTATATAGTCTTCATCACATGCCAGATGAGAAACTAAAAGAAGTCAGGATTTTCTCCAAGGTGTATGTTATTCAATCTTAAAAAGAAAACTGTTAAACAACAGGTTGACTTTTTGGAACAGATCACTCTATCCCCTAGGAGCAAGGGCATCATCTAGGCTGTAATTATTGATTTTGAATATTCTTGCTACAAACGACTTGAGGTGGTGTGCATAAATTAATTTGATGTTATAAACTGTAAGTCACTCATGTTTAAACTCTTTCATCCTAATTGCAGAGAAATTCAAATTTAAATTCATTTCCTCCAATTTGTTTGCATCCTAATTAAATGATAGCCAGGGAGAGCTCTGGAAATAGTGAATATATTCATAAAAAACACATTGGGAATCCACTGTGGACATGGCCAGTCCGTGGTAACTGACATAATCTGTGTATAGACACTTGCAAGCTCAACAGGCTATGTATAAACAAGCTAGCTAATTATATCCCCAAGGAATGGGGTTGCTAAGCCCTGTGTTAGTCACCTTTCATTGGAAAATATCATTTTGAAATTGAACATCTTATTGGTAGCTTTGCATATTAAGTAGTAAAATTTTAATTCCCCTCCCAGGCAAAAAAATAAAAGCAATGTGAGAAAAAAAAAGGAAAAATAAGAGGCAATGTGATAAGATATTATTTCATTTCAAATTCGTTAATAATTCATATGTTTCTCATTTGATGTTTTAATAAACTAGTTCCTTTCCCTTTACTGAATAGGTGTGTACTGAGAACTGGATGTGCTGTAAAGGATAAGACTATTATTAATGTCCATAAAAGTTTTAAGTTGCCAAATGACCATACATATTTTGGTAGAATCTCTAGGGGATAGATATATTTCAAGAGATTATTTTACTATATCCTATCTTTCACTTTGCATTTTGATAGCTAGATATGACATGTGACCGTAGCCCAAGATTATGTCTGTAAGTGGAGCATGACATAGTAATAAAGATTCCTTGAGTGGCATGATGGACCATGCCTATGTTTTTGGAGAATTAACTTTAATGCTATAGTACAACCTGGCTTTCAATTACAGTTTCTAACTCCTTGGTCTAGGCATCTTTAGTCTCTCCTAACAGAATTATTCCAAAAAGGTAACAGTGGACCACAATATCCTTGTATTTCAACTATAAAATGCCAGTTCAAATAGCAATGTGTGATCCAAAAATACATATCACCTAGGACATGAGCATATGAGAAATCAATTCACAGAAAATTACAAGAGGATAATAAACATGAAAAATCCTGACACTTTCTAGATAAGTATTTTAAGTTTTGATTTTAACAAGATGTCAATCTTGTAGGTATCCCTGTGAAGTACCTAGTGCAATATTTAACTATTCCTTTGACTTTAATTCATCTACATTCACTTATTTTTTTGAGATGGGGTCTCACTCTGTCGCTAAGGCTGGAGTGCAGTGGCGTGACCTTGGCTTACTGCAACCTCTGCCTCCCAGGTTAAAGCAATTCTCAGCCTCAGCCTCTCAAGTAGCTGGGATTACAGGCACCTGCCACCATGCCTGGCTGATTTTTGTATTTTCAGTAGAGACACCATCTTGACCAGGTTGGTTTTGAACTCCTGATCTCGTGATCCACCCTGCTCGACCTCCCAAAGTGCTGGGATTACAGGCGTGAGCCACCGTGCCTGGACTCTTTTTTTAAATTTTTTTTTTATTCGTGCTTTTTGCTGTTAGCAGGAGTTTACCCTCAGGTTGTAGAGGATGCCAGTTCCTTGCCACACGGTTCCCTCCACAGGCAGTTCACGACACAGCTGTTTGCTTCTTTATGGTCAGCACGAAGATCTTTTGGCTCAAGGAGGACCACAGCTTTAAGGATTTCACCGTGATTAAATCAGGCCTGTATAGGTCAATCTTCTTTGATTAACTCCAGCTAAACTGAATTGGGATCTTAATCACACCTACAATATCCCTTTACCTTGACATATTAGCTACAAACAAGTCATGGGTTCTGCTTGAACACAAGGACAGAAAATTATAGAAGGACATGACTTATTGGGGAGGGGAGGGTCACCTTAGGCTGAGTTCAAGACAAGGGAAATATTGTAGGCGTAATTAAGATCCCAATTCAGCTTAGCTGGAGTTAATCAAAGATTAACCTGTACAGGCCTGATTTAATCATGGTGAAATCCGTAAAGCTGAGGTCCTCTTTGAGCCAAAAGATCCTCGTGCTGACCATAAAGAAACAAACAGCTGTGTCATGAACTGCCTATGGAGAGAACCATGGGGCAAGGAACTGTGGCATCCTCTACAACCTGAGGGTAAACTCCTGCTAACAGTCAGCAAAAAGCTAGGAATAAAAATATATATATATTTAAAAACAGAGTCCAGGCACGGTGGCTCACGCCTGTAATCCCAGTACTTTGGGAGGCCAAGCAGGGTATATCACGAGATCAGGAGTTCAAGACCAACCTGGCCAAGATGGTGTCTCTACTAAAAATACAAAAATCAGCCAGGCGTGGTGGCAGGTGCCTTTACCTTGACATATTAGCTACAAACAAGTCATGGGTTCTGCCTGAACACAAGGACAGAAAATTATAGAAGGGCATGACTCATTGGGGAGGGGAGGGTCACCTTAGGCTGAGTCCAAGACAAGGGAAAAGCAGTTTAATTCAGTTAAATCAGTAAACACTTGTTACTCTATTCATCTACTATGCATCAGGCACTCTGACTTTTACCAAGCTACAAATAGATAATCATGGTTTATTTTATTAAACATTCAGATAAAGAGGATCAAGAAAAGAAGAGGGCACAAAGCAAGAACGGTTCCATCTAGCAATGAAGGGACAGAATCTTGGGAAAGATGGGACATTATGCATGTAAAAGTATTTAAAAAGTGTAAAGAAGGAGAACATTGCAGAAACAAGGACAGTAAAAGCAAAGAAAGACAATAAAGAGCATATTATACCTGATGTAAATGACGAGTTGATGGGTGCAGCACACCAACATGGCACAAGTATACATATGTAACAAACCTGCACGTTATGCACATGTACCCTACAACTTAAAGTATAATACTAATAAATAAAAAAAAAATAAAGCATATCTCGAGGGGACAAAGATTGCTCGATATTCCCTTAGCCCTAACTGCAAGGTAGGTGATGCTGGCGTGGGTAGCAGGAGCCAGGCACGGTAGCTTTACATGAAATATTAAGGAGCCTGGACATTATTCTCTAGGATAGGTGGTGGAAAATCACTTAAGGGCAGACAAGTATTTTGAGGGGCAAGATGGAAATAGTTTCAAGAATATTGAGAAACTCCAGTTAAAAATAGTGAAACTTACCTAAAAATGTGATAGATGGTGTGAAGGGGAAAAAACTTGTCTTAGGAAAATTTCAGAACTCAGTTAACACTCAGTAATCGATAGATGCAGGGTCTAACAGAGAGAAGGGAAGCAAGAATGATCTCCAGGGTTGTAGGTAAGGAAATAGGTGAATAGAGATATGGTAAAATTAGATGACAAAAAAAGAGGCAAGGACAAAAATCTTAGTTTCACGTTGCTGCTGTAACAAGTTACCAGAAGTTTAGTGACTTAATAGTAAAGTATTATCTTACGTTTCTGAAGGTTAGAGGTCCAATGTCTGTCTCACTGGGCTGAGATCAACGTTTAAGCACAACTATTGTTTTGCAGCGGCTCTGAGGAAGCGTCACACTGCTCGCTCCCTTTTCTACTTTTAAAGACCCTTGTGATTACATTGGACTCACCTGGATAAGATAGACTACTATTGCTTTATTAAAGTCAGCTGTTTAACAATCTTAATTTCATCTGAAAGCTTAATTCCCCTTTGCTAACTTGGCATACCCAAGTTCCAGAGATTCGAACATGAAAGAATATCTTTGTGGGGGGTGGATATTTTTTCTGCCTTTTACAAACTTCTCTGGAACCTCCAATGATACCCCTTTGTGTCACATGCAAAATACCTTAATTCTATTTCAATTCCTTAAATGGTCTGTTCACATTGCAGCATCAACTCAAAATACATTTTGTCTAAATCCCACCAGCTCGAAAATCCCAAATTACTCCTGAAATAGAAATTAGGACAGGTCTGAGATACTAGTTATAGATATTCTGGTTACAAAGGTGCAAAGGCCACAACAAAAACAAGATCATGTCTTTTGCAGGAACATGGATGGAGCTGAAGGCCATTTTCCTTAACAAACTAATGCAGTAACAGAAAACCAAATACTGCATGCTCTCACTTATAAGTGGGAGCTGAATGATGAGAACACATGGATGCATAAAGGGGAACAACAGGACACTGGAGCCTACAATAGGGTGGAGTGTGTGAAGAGGGAGAGGATCAGAAAAAATAACTATTGCGTACTAGGCTTAGTACCTGGGTGTCAAAATAATCTGTACAACAAACCCTGGTGACATGAGTTTCCCTATATAACAAACCTGCACATGTATCCCTGAACCTAAAATAAAAGTTTAAACACTAAAAATAAAAAAGGTGCAAAGGAAAGAATAAAAGACTTAAAGGTGTCAAGCAATCTCGTAATCCAGACAAACAAACTGCATTAGGTTTCAACCTGAGAATAATCCTCTGTGGGTTTGGGCTTCATTCTGTGGGTTTAAGTCTAGTCCCTCTGGGCTCAATGCTCTACCTTCCAGATCATCATTCATTTTTCATGAAATATAGCATGCATTTACAGCTGAGTAGTTTAATCAGCCTGTTTCCTCTCTGTAGAGTTTTGGAAACCTGATGGCATTCTTTCATTTTGTTCCCTTTATTCCAAGCTGGCAGTATCTCAGTTGATATAACATTCTCAGAGAATATTGTGTGTCTCCCTTTTATATCATGGGCTTCTTGCTTCTCTCCAGTACAACAAAGGCTTGTCCACAGATATTTCTTACATAATCTTATCTTTATTTTTAGTTTCTGCTGAGACGATGGAAGACATCTATGAGTCACACACTTAATCCCTTCATATAGGCTTCTGTGTAACGGAATATTTTGACGTTTTGATCTTCCTCTGGTATTAGCAAAAGATAACTAAAACCTCAGCTTTTTCAGAGTACACTTTCTTGGCAGCATTTATTTCAATGTCTTTTGCAATATAGATGACAATTTCTCAATCAAGCACTTGTTTCATCCTTGTTTATCAATTCTTCTCTCAGTTTACCTCCGTTTTCCTGCATTTTACTAGAAGCAGCATGAGAAAACAAGGCTGGACCTTCAACAATTTTCTGGGAAACCTCTTCAGCTAAACGTACAATTTATATGTTTTCCTTTCCACATAGCTGTGGATAACAATTCTGCAAATGTTCGCCGTTATGTAACAAGAATTCTCTTTCTCCAATTTCCCATAAAACGTTCCTTATTTCCTTCTGAGACTGCACCAGCATATCCTTTAACATTCACACGTCTAAGACAGTCTATTCCTGATAGTTTTGGAATTGGTTAGGTGCTGTAGTTTTTCTCTATCATGCTTCTCACTTCCTCTTGACTCTTTACTAACAAATTCATGCATATCCATATTTCTACAAACACTCTTTCCAGACTGTCTAGGTTTATTACGTCATGCTCCTCAAAGTTCTTCCATCCTTGGCCTATCACCAAAATTCAGAGCCTCTTGCACATTTTTAAGATTTGTTACAACAGACCCTTACTTTCAGATATTAGACTGTGTATTAGTTTTTAAAATTTCACTGTATACCACAGTTGTAAAGACTGGGAAGCCAAGAACAACATACCAACATGTTGTCTGTTAAAAGTCTTTTTGCTGTGTCCTTAGAGAGAAGAAGGAGTGAATGCTGTATCTTCATATAGCAGAAGGGAATGGCCATAAAGGGTCTAAGCTATTTCTACTAGCCCTTTTATAAGCCTCTAATCTATTCATGAGAGTGGAACCCTTGTTCCCAAAAGGCACTACCTCTCACTACCATACCACTACAACAGAGATTAAGCTTTAACACATGAATTTTGGGAGACATTCATACCATGGCACCATGTAACCTACATATGCACAGGTTCCAGGGATTACTATATAGACATCTTGGGGTAGGGAGAATTATGTTGCCTACCACAAATAGCTTGGGAGAAAATCAATGAGGAATTTCCATTTAAGACATGTTGAATAAGAGTTACATCCAGACTTCCAAATGGGTAAGTCCAGCTAGTAACTGAGTAAACAAATCTGAATATTTGGCAAGAAGTCATTGCATGAATGGTGGAGACAGTTATAGGAAAACCCTAAGGGGGAGAGTTAGTGGAGTCGGCAACTAGGGCCAATGATGGGGAAGAAATAAAAACCACATATCTCAGGTGCTTCAAAGCTGTATGTCATTGATACAAAATGCTAGTAAGTAATGAAATTTTGCTTTTCCAAAGATGGTCATTACCCATCTGACATGTGACTGAACTGAAGGTTTCTGAGATGGTGTGGTACAATGGAACACAGAGTAGAAGAAAAATCTGGATACCTTGGTTGTGGTCCCAACATGTGCCACCTACATACTTCATGACCTTGGGAAAGTCACTTTATCTCTGTGATCTATATCAATAATGTATCCACACTTGTCACAGAGTTATGAGAATAAAATAATAACATATATGGGAGATTTCTGTGAATACTAATTGTACAGGTGGATTTTTAAATAATAGATTTAGGGCTGGGTGCAGTGGCTCACGCCTGTAATATCAGCACTTTGGGAGGCTGAGGTGGGTGGATCACCTGAGGTCGGGAGTTTGAGACCAGCCTGACCACAAGGTGAAACTGCGTCTCTACTAAAAATACAAAAATTAGCCAGGTGTGGTGGTGTGCACCTGTAGTCCCAGCTACTGGGGAGGCTGAGACAGGGGAATTGCTTGAACCCATGAGGCAGAGGTTGCAGTGAGCCAAGATCGCACCACTGCACTCCAGCCTGGACAATGAAGCGAGACACCATCTAATAAATAAATAAATAAATAAATAAAATATTTAGGAAACTATTAGAAAAAATAATTGAAAGCATTAAGAACTCTATTATGGACTGAACAAAAAAAGGAGAATTGGTAACATAAGTTGGTAAGTTTATTTTAATAAGCCCAATTTATGAGTCCCTCAGCATTTCTTCCTGCTCTGTGAATGTATATTCCTTGCCTCTATCTTATCCCATTTCTTCTATTGATAATGCACAGAGAGTTGGCACAAGTTCTATTCTCAAATTGCATCAGGCAATAGATGACTCTGGTGTCCAACTCAGAAAAATCTCATTTTTAAGAAATGTTTGAGCTTTGACTTTGATTGAATTCAGAATATTTTGGTTCAAAAGTCTTGTGTTTGTGTAAATAAGAAAAGCATCTTTGAAAAGTACATCTACAAATGGGAATATGGAATAAAAAGCACAAGCCAAAGATTATGGAACAAAATTAAAGACGAAGAGAGAGAAATGGAAACACAATATTATTATATACAATATAGTAATATATTTAAAATATGAAAAAGGCTGGCAAAAAAAGCAATATGTGAACAAATGAATTGAGTAAAATAACAGAATTTGTAACAGCCCAATCTGCTGAAAATATACAAAAAAGACAAATTAGGATTTTTCTGAGATCACTGTTTATCATATTAGAAAATGTTTATTAAAAGGAAAGGCGACTTTGAAATGTCTGGGGGCCAAGCAATATATAGTTTTTTATGTTTTATTTACAGTTTCTGTGATCAGGGAATCAATTTAGATTTTCTTTTTTGAAAATAATATAAATATATCCTTATTTTAGACTATTTTTTGGCTGAAAAGTTTATTTTTTTCTTTTCTTTCTTTCTTTCTTTCTTTTCTTTCTTTTTTTTTTTTTTTTTGAGACAGAGTCTTGCTCTGTTGCCCAGGCTGGAGTGCAGTGGTACGATCTCATCTCACTGCAAGCTCCCAGGTTCACGCCATTTTCCCTTCTCACCTTCCTCAGTAGCTGGGACTACAGGCGCCCGCCACCATGCCCGGCTAATTTTGTTTTTGTATTTTTAGTAGAGACGTGGTTTCACCCTGTTAGCCAGGATGGTCTCAGTCTCCTGACCTTGTGATCCGCCCACCTCGGCCTCCCAAAGTGCTGGGATTACAAGGGTGAGCCACCGTGCCTGGTCGAAAAGTTTCTTAAATATTTACAACTTTAGGATAATCAGTGTACATTTAAATATATAATCTCCTAAAAATCAAACAGTTACCAACATTGAATTGAAGTTCCCCCTTACGTAAATCGTTTGCATAAAAATTGATCATTAAAAACGGTATCTAATGAAAATCAGTATTTGACCCCAATATTAATTAAAAATCAAATGATAGCATTATGAGCTAAAGATTAATTTCAGTGACATGTCATTTAACCAATTTGACATAATCAACTTATAATCATTTAAAATTGACTATTTTTATGACATATTTGAACGAAATGAGGAGAAAAAAGCTTTGACTCATTCTTAATTACTCTTTCTAACCAATTGATGGCCAATAGCTGAAATTAATTTCAAACCAATTTTTGTTATTTTAATCTTTTAAACATGTTTTACTTTCAGTGATTCATTTTCTAACATTCATAGCCAAAGCCCAGGCTCTAACCATCTTTGTTTTCTTTAATGACTTTCTCAATTGTTGGCATACACTGAGTCTTAAAAACTTGTGTTTCATCTGAATTAACTAATGAAGTAGAATTGCACTTATAGGGTTTCATACACCATTACCTCCAAAAGAGTACATTAGAAGTATTAAAAAGAAAATACTGATATTTATAAACAGATATTTATCTTATGATACAAATGTCTAGAGTATTTTTTATTTTCTGTAAAACTAAAAATAACTTCTTGATGACATACCTTCACAAAAAGAAAATCCAACACATTTGCATAAATAATTCTCTGAAATAACTATGTGAGTTTGTGTATTTTTATATATATGTAGACATACATATACTTGCACATCTATACTTATATATGTAACATAAAGGATACAAACAGTAGGACTGTTTAATGTATATTTGTCTTGGAAAGAAAAATATACTTAAAAATACTTCTCATTTGGGATTTGTAATAATACTGACTTAATTGATAAACTTGGTGACTACTTTTATGTTCCGTCTCTTTTCATAAATTTTTCAAAATACTACTTCAACAAAAAAAACCCTTTAATATTCATTGGAAATATTTATAGACTTTTTTAGAGTAGAGAAAAATTAAGAAAAACTTTGAAATGGTCTCAAAAATTAGTAAATATTTTCAATGGAAAACTAAATGTTAGTTTAGCTGATTGTATGGGGTTTCTGAGCCTTTCACTTTTTGTTTGTTTTACCTATCTCACAACTGTGTAAATTGCAAATAATTCCTGTCCATGAAAATGCAAATTATCCAGTGTAGATATATTTGACCGTCACCCTATGGATATTGGCTAATTTTGCCTTTATTAAGCAAATTCATTTCAGCATGAATGTCTGGCTATATATTCTCTGCTCTTTGTATTCTCCTTTGAACCAGTCAAAACATCCTATGGCACTCTTATTTATTAATCAGTTAAATCAAATCATGAACATATATTCATTTTACATTTGTATGAGAACCATTATTTTCCTTTCCTTTAAAAAAACGAATTATCGCCGGGCGCGGTGGCTCACGCCTGTAATCCCAGCACTTTGGGAGGCCGAGGCGGGCGGATCACAAGGTCAGGAGATCGAGACCACAGTGAAACCCCGTCTCTACTAAAAATACAAAAAAATTAGCCGGGCGCGGTGGTGGGCGCCTGTAGTCCCAGCTACTCAGGAGGCTGAGGCAGGAGAATGGCGTGAACCCGAGAGGCGGAGCTTGCAGTGAGCCGAGATCGCGCCACTGCACTCCAGCCTGGGCGACAGCGCGAGACTCCGTCTCAAAAAAAAAAAAAAAAAAACCAAAAAAAAAAAAAAAAAACGAATTATCCTTTGACGTTGGGTTGACATGTTCTTAAGCCATGCCAGAAACACAGGATGTCAAGTTTCTCAAGGTCAATTCTAGAGAAAAAAATGTTCTTTATAAAAATTTAACCTCATGTGTAAAAATTTACATTTCCATAGCAACAACATTTGATATACATTGTATATATTAATCTGGGAATGATGTAAGATTCCAAATATAATTTTATTAGTGAACTAAAGTACTTAATTACTTTCACTTATTTAAATATCTACTTCAACATTGTCCAGTGGCATTGTGGATTTAGGTAATTTTACCAGGTAGCCGCTCAACTTCTACACTTTCTGTTTGCCCATACAGAACAAAATACATTTTATAAGTCGAAGTATAGGCATCTAGTGGCATAATTTTAAATTGTTATCAAATAAAAGCCTTATCAAATTTGTCCAGAAAATGACTCATGATTTATTTTATTTTAGGAGTGTGTCACTATGTAATGAGATACAAATATATGTAAGCGTAAGTGCCTAAGAGGCATGCAGAGAGCCTAAGATATATGCAGTATGCCTAAGAGGTATGCAGAGAGCTTCGTTTTCATTGTTGGCTGCTCAGTTGTTTTTCAGGAAATAAATTTGGCCAACTGACACCATTTAAGAGATATATAGCAACAAGTTTAGAAAAGTATCATAAATGAGAGTGGTTAATGCATAGACAATTGCATTGACCTTTAATCCACACAGACACACAGACACACACACACACACATATATATATATATATATATATATATATATGTATATATTATAGATTTATACCTCAAATATATTTATTTAGATCCACTTAATTGTGAGTACTATAAACTACAAATGAAAGTATAAAAACAAATCTGTTGGTATTTTAGGAAAATGAAAGATTATTAACTCATGGCCTGTATGTATTTGGAATGAGAACGTAAATATCTTTCTTTGGACAGGGTGGAATTGAAATTGTGATTTACAGTGACTAAAACCTGACTGCTTTCACATTGATTTTTTTTTTTTTTCTTCACTGTGGGGAGTGAAATTCTTGATTGATTTGTGCATTGGGAACTTTTGAATTAACTAAGGATATTGACAAAATAGAGAATGACTCCGTATATGACATGCAGAAAATATTTTGTGTCATTCGTGGTACATTTATCATATTGTCTATAGGTTTGTACTAGGTTACCCTACTTCTTAGAATTCCAAGTAGTTCAAAGCTAGCAGAGACTGGTATATTATAGCATATTTAACCTAAGCAGCCCTAAAAGCCAATGTAACCAGCTATCTACAAACTCTAGCCATAGCTACCATCAACATGAAGAATGTAATAGGCAAAATGTTTTACATGCTCAATATGCACTACTGAATTCTGTATATATTTTTTACAGTTTTAATTTAAAAGTATACCAGTTAGGCATGTCATCTATACCCTGGTATAGTAATAAAAATTCAGATACTGCTTAAAGAGGAAGTACATTTTCAAAGCAACAGACCTGAAGACTAGTATTTTATTCAATATTTTTAATGCTTATTTCATTTTCTGGTTAAAGATGTTTGTGGAGGTAAAATTTAAAATAGATACTTTATGTTCTATCATATAACATTGAAATTAAATTTTTTTATTACTAGATGTAGAAAAGGTAAGTCTGAAGCACTGACTGAGAAAGATTTAGTAAATAGAGAATTTTGACTATTAAACATACCGTTTTAACAAAAATACACATAAAATAGTCTTAGGATGATTTAATTAACTTTTTAATAAATATGAAAGACACTATGAAAAAATTAACACATCACATTGCAGAATCAAAAGTAATAAAAATCACTCAAATTCTACTGCTCAAAAACAAAATAATAGTTAACCATTAGGTGACAGCATTTCAGGCATTCCTATATAAATATACTTAAATGAATTGTTAAGTAGCTAGTAGTTGGAATTAAAATGGTGTAATACATGCATTGTTCATTTATAAAATAAATTTAATATTTTTAAATAAAAAATAACTCATTGATAAAATGAATATAGTTATTTGTATGAATATATGCATGTGTGAATGTATGGATGCATTAAGAAATCTTAATCCTCAAAGTGATGAACATTTTAAAAGAAATATTTAAAATAATAGAGTTTGGGATCTGTATCTTTCTAAGTAGCTGATTCTGTATCTAATGAGAAAATTATCACTTAAAAATTCCAAATGTTTTAGTTTGTTGTTACTTTTATTATTTGTATTATTTGTAAAGATGGGGCCTTCTTATGGTGCCCAGGCTAGTTTTGTTAATATTTTTATACTGTCATGGTGTCTTAGGCAGCTCAAGCTGCCATAACAGAATACCAGAGACTGATGTCTTAAACAGACATTTATTTCTTACAATTCTGGAGGCTGGGAAGTCCAAAACAAGGTGTCAGCAGATTCAGTCCCCAGTGAAAGCCCCCTTTCTATACTTCAGGCTCCTGCCCTTCTGACTATGTCTTCATACGGCACAAAAAAGAGAAAGACAGAGAGCTATGGTCTCACTTTCTCTTCCTATAAGAACACTAATCCCATCATGGAGATGCACATGATCTTAACCAGACAGAAGTTTTTTGGGTATTTCGAACTGATAAAATAATTCACATTGATTCAAACATATCACAGTTATTAAAACTCAGGCACAAAATCAAATTAGTTCATCGTTAATTGAGGCATATAATGTTAAATCAAAATACAGCTATGCAAAACATCATTTTCTAATTATCTTAGACTTCAAAAGTAGTTAGAGGAAGAGAAAGCTCATCTCTGTGTTACAGTATTAACAGGTTTCCCCCTCTAGGTGTCTTAATCTATTTAAACAGCTTTAACAACGTACCATAAATTGGTGGATTCTAAGCAATAGAAATTTGTTGTACACAGTTCTGGAGGGTGGGAAGTCCTAGATCAAAGTGCCATAAGATTTGGTGAGGACCTGCTTCCTGATTCATGAATTGCCATCTCTTCCCTGTGCCCCACTTGGTGAAAGGGGCAGGAGTCTCTCTGGGGACTCTTTTGTAAGTGCACTAATCCCATTCATGAGGGCTCTACCCTCATGATCTAATCCCCTCCCTCTAAGGCCCCACCTGCAAATGCCATCATATTGGGTGTTACATTTCAACAGTTGAATTTTGGGGGCCACCATCATTCAGCCTACAGCACTATGAAACCCCTAATATCTGGTTTTCAAAAATGGCAATATATTTTATGCCTCTAGAAAATATTTCAATAAAAGTTGTATGTATGATGATAAAACAACAAGAAACTGAATTTCTGCAGAAAGTAAAAATGAAAATTTTCACTCTTTAGATAGGCAAATCAGAGAGTATACTTCAAGTTTTAGAAAAAACATCAGTACTTCTCATATAAAAGTATGTACTTTCACACATACATTTTCACCACATAATATCAATGTTTTAAACAGTGCCTGGGACAGGATATGAACTCAATGACTATTTATTGAATGAATTAATTGAACAAGTTGATGCAAGATATTGACATAAAATTAAACATTGTCTTCTTATACCATATACTGTCTACAAAAACTAAGTTGATACAGAACCCGTAGTGTAACATGATTAAATTTGAGCCAAGTACATTTATCTCTGAAGAATTTAGAAGTTTATAAAGAAATCAGAGGCTGGGAACTGAATAATTAATGGAAGATCTCTAAGGCAATATTCTTTTCATTGTAACTAATCTTAAATAGTTAAAGTAATCATTAATAAATAATATTTAGGTTCCTGAAAAAAATGATTAAATTGAACATCAAATAGTTTGCAGTTTTATCACACTGTAGAATTTATATTTTTTATACTGCTTTACTGTAAGATTTGGTTGAACAAATACATCTTATGATTTCAAGGTAAGATATTAAAATATGACTTTTTAAAATGTAATGCTATATTAGTGATTTTAAAATATGTAAAAAAAATGTGTGAAATACTAGAAATGTTATTTGAAATTAACCAATTCTGGTTTTGCTTATTTTTATTATTATTATTTTTTTGGAGATGCAGTCTTGCTCTGTTGCCCAGGCTGGAGTGCAGTGGCACAATCTCGGCTCACTGCAAGCTCCGCCTCCCAGGTTCACGCCATTCTCCTGCCTCAGCCTCCCAAGTAGCTGGAACCACAGGCGCCCGCCACCACCCGGCTAAGTTTTTGTATTTTTAGTAGAGACGGGGTTTCACCACGCTAGCCAGGATGGTCTTGATCTCCCGACCTCGTGATCCGCCCGCCTCGGCCTCCGAAAGTGCTGGGATTACAGGCGTGAGCCACGGCGCCCGGCCTTTTTTTTTTTTTTTTGCCAAACTCAGAACAATAGCCTACACACATTTTCTATTTTTCCGTACTGTTCTTAAGAACTTTAATTTCGTACTTCTCCATTCCTCTGTAAATGTTAATGTCTTGGCTAATGACGTTTTTCTAGATAAATTCAAAAGCTCGACCTAAGTAATGTAATGATGGCATTATGAAATGGACTCCTGGTTCTCTCAATTCTTTTTTATTGTTTATTTCTATGGCACCATCGCACTATGCCATCACATTGTTCTTGTTCTACTCTCCACATTTAAAAAGCCCTATATTCTCTGCTGAATCTTAAAGGTCACTTTGAAGCCTGAAGGCCATGACTGAAATACCGTGAAGATTAAAGATAAAATGGAGAAAAAAGGTAAAATTATAAAACCTCTAATGTCATTATTCATCTATGTGATATACACAGAGATGCATCACCTAGTTCCTCCGTGAGAGCTGTGTCAGTAGACAGGACTCAGCTGGGAGCCCCTTCAGACATAACCTCAGCTGCAGAGCTTCCCCCTGCCCAAGGTCATGCCCTTCCCAGGTGTGGCCCACAGCCAATGACTGATTAAGGTGAGGCAAGGAGGCAGGTGAAAGAGGTGGGGAAGGGATTTGGGGCCTCTAAAGACTCAGTAATGTCATTCCAATGTGAGAGAACTCCAGTGGGCTATTTTTTCTTCAAAGTATCCTGTGAGATGGTCCAAAGCTGTGGTCCAGGACTTCTTTTCAGCCCAGCTTTCTTCTCCTTTTCACAGATAATATTCCAAGGGCACTCCCCAGTATATATCCCCATCTCCAAATCTGCTTACTAGAGAACATTGTATCACGAATGACACCATTCTTCTAAACTATGGGGTACTTTGAGTGAAAGGAGTGGAACGGTATGAAAGAGCAGCTTTGGTAGAGTAGTTAGGATAGAAGCTACTGTACATTGGGTTGATGCATGAGTGGGATATGAGAAAGTAAAGTAGCAAATTGAAAACTCCTTTCAAAAGAAGAGAATTAGAAAAGGGACACCAAGAGAGTAGTTGGGGCCCGGCCATGGTGGCTCACACCTGTAATCCCAGGACTTTGTGAGGCCGAGATGGGAGATCACTTGAGGCCAGGATTTCAAGACCAGCCTGGTCAATGTAGCCAGACCCCCATCTCTTAAAAAAAAAAAGTTGGAAGCTAGAGAATAGCATAACAAAAAAAAGGTTAATTTTAGAAGATAAAATGGCCCACTGGAGTTCTCTTACATTGGAATTACATTCTAAAATTACCCTATTTTTTCTTATGTCATTCTACCTCAATCATTTTGCCTCGGTCATGTTTACAGGCAAAATAAGAGATAGAGGAGTGGGAAGGGCTGAAGGCAGAGATATAAAACACAATAACAAATGGAGAAAGATACAAGATATAATGAAAGGTATGAGCTAGATCAATTCTACAAGTGAAAAATTCTATTTAATTAAGAGGAAGGAGATCACTCATCACTCAATTATAGATAAGTTTATGGGAGGGTGGGACTGGCTACATAAAGGTAGGTGATACTTTATGTCCTTATTTTCATTAAAGAGAATATGTCATTTCCTGAAAACAAAAGATGTGGGTTTGAATAGAGAGTTGGCAAAATTTGGTATTTATTTGAAATTGGCATCTATTTGGGAAGATAATGGAGAGTAACTAATCCACTTAGATGGTAAATACTTATTAAATATAAGCCATGTACCAGGTACTTTTCTATAATATAAATGCAATGGAGAAAACCAGATTCAGTCTTGATTTGACATCCTTAACGTTTACAGCGTCATGGAGGAAACTATGATAGAAGGTGGTAGATGCGGAAACAGGCAGTTTATAAAAAGCTCTGAGACACATTGCTGACACATCTAACTCAAGATCAGGGCATCAAAGAAAGCATCACACTCTCCCTGTCTCTTGATCAAATCCTGTTTAACAAAGTATCAAGATGGCCCTCAACACTAAGGAAGAAGTGTTATTTGAAAGCATGTGTTTGAATAGTTGCATTTATCTAAACATAATTTTTCACTCCTGTATGGATTTGGCTTGGAATTGGTGTATTCTGGCATTCCATGTTGTAAAGCACTTGAGGTGCTTAAGAGATATTTGGTTGCTTGAGTGTGGTGGCTCACACCTGTAATCCCAGCACTTTGGGAGGCTGAGGTGGGTAGATCACCAGAGGTCAGGAGTTCAAGACCAGCCTGGCCAACATGGTGAAACCCCATCCCTACTAAAAATACAAAAATTAGCCTGGCGTGTTGGCAGGTGCCTGTAATCCCAGCTACTTAGGAGGCTGATGCAGGAGAATCACTTGAACCTGGGAGGTGGAGGTTGCGGTGAGCCAGGATCACGTCACTAACTCCAGCCTAGCGAACAGAGCAAGACTCCATCTCAAAAGAAAGAGACAAGAGAGAAAGAGAGAGAGAGATTTGGTAAATAGGCAAAAGTGGAAGAAAATAGTGTTCTACAGGAGATCAAATAATGTGTGAAGAGAAAATAAAAATTTTAAAGAACTAAGAATCAGGTATTGAAGTCAAAGGTAAGAGGGCCACTGGAATTCAAAAATACAGTGTGAATAGCTACAGAAGATGTCATCATTCCTGATGAGGTAATGAATGTGGGTGCCTAAATTGGAGTAGAAATACATGTTATTGAAGATAAGGAGATCAAAAGGTGTAAGGCCAGGGTGTTGAATGTATTTTGCACAAATGCAGTAACGTCACCCAGAGTGTCGGCAGGGGGAGAAACATCTGATGGCCTGTAGCCAGAGTTTTCCTTAAAAATGCAGATGTGTCCTCTTGGAAAATAGACATCTTCGAAAAAATGAAGGAAATTAGGGTCTCATGGCATGAATCTCACGAGGTGGTGAAGGACTGATTTGGGAGCAGTCATGCAGAGTTAGGACAATGCCAGCAACATCTGACCTTTGTATATGAAGCTCCAGATAACTTAGGTGATTCCTTTAGTGCAGAAGGTAACACAGTGTGAATTCCTGAGAGACTATTTACGTTTTATATTCCAGAGGTTGGAATGGAATCATCCACTCATTTAGAAGGCTTGCTGGATATCCTGTATTTTGGGGGTCTCCAAACTCATGCTAGTCCGTGGCTGTTAGGAACAAGACTGCATGGCACGGGGTGAGTGACGGCTGAGTGAGTGAAGCTTCATCTGTATTTATAGCTGCTCCTCATCACTCGTGTTATCCCCTGAGCTCCTCCTGTCAGATCATCAGCAGCATTAGATTCTCATAGGAGCATGAACCCTATTGTGAACTGAGCATGCGAGGGATTTAGGTTGTGTACTCCTATGAGAATCTAATGCCTGATGATCTGTCACTGTCTCCCATCACCCCCAGATGGGAACACCTAGTTGCAAGAAAACAAGCTCAGGGTTCCCACTGATTCTTCATTATGGTCAGCTGTATAACTATTTTATTATATGTTACAAAGTAATAATAATAGAAACAAAGTGCACAATGAATGTAATGGGCTCGAATCATTCTGAAACCATCCCCACCACCACCAGGTCTGGGGAAAAAATTGTCTACCACAAAACCAGTCCCTTGGTGCCAAAAATGTTGCTCTATTTCCCTTCAGTACTTAGAAAGTCTGTTCTTCCACTCATGATCTACAAGGACTAAATGTTTCAAACAGTTCAAGTCTCCAGAATATATTTTTTGTAAACTTGAATTTTTAGAAATCATTCACAGTGTCTATATTATATTTTACTTGCTGCAATGCCCTATACGTTTCCCTTATAATGTTCTTGAATATATTTTTACAACTTCAGTAAGATTCAGTACCCTTTACTGAATCTTAATCTGTCTCTCAATTTCTCTCTCTATCAGCAAATCTAAACAAAAGAGAAATGTATCAACTTGTGCTATGGTCTAAATGATTGTGTCTTTAAAATTCATGTGTTGAAACTTAATCTCCAATGCAACAGTATTAAGAGATGAAGGCTTTGGAATATGACGGGCAGAGCTCTCATGAATGGGATTAGTGCCTTTATAAAAGAGGCCTCCAAAACTCCCTAGCCCCTTCCACCATGTAAGGACACAGAAGTCACCATCTATGAATTAGAAAGCAAGCTCTTGCCAGATACCAAATCTGCTGCATCTCAACCTCAAACTACCACCCTCCAGAACCGTGAGAAATATATTTCTGTTTTATAATTGTCTAAATTATGCTATCTAAGGTATTTTGTTATAGTAATGTAAATGAACTAAGACAACTTGAAAATGCAAGGTACCACACCCATAACAAGGAAAACACTCATATTTTGTAACTTTTATTTTATACCAAAGATATTCGAATTACTGTATACAAATATATGCCAAGTGTTGGGTAAAATAATTTACCTTAATTGTATTAATCCTGACAACAACCTGAAGGTAGATAATGTTGTCTGCATTTACAGATGAGGACACGGGGTTTGAATTAACTAACTTACTTCACATTTCATCATGTTAACTGGCAAAGCTGGGATTCAAACCCTGCTCAGTCAGACTCCCATCAGGCTGCTCTTAGCCTGGTTATACTTTGAAGGAAAGAAATTAAGAAACTTATCCATAAACATGGTCAGGTAAGGCCAGAGCCCAGACTCAACTGACTCTTGGCCAAGACTAGCCTCAATGCTTCCATTTTACTGGTAGCCTGAACTGTTTAAATATTTTTTCTCTTGCCATCTTGTTAGAATACACAATGTCTCTAAAGATGTGACTCACATGATATAGCACAACAACACTCTGGTTTAAAAAAACTGATATGTAATATTTTTTAAAAAAATATTTTAAGTTCTGGGATGCATGTGTAGGACATGCAGGCTTGTTACATAGGTAAACGTGTGCAATGGTGGTTTGCTACACCCATCAACCTGTCACCTTGTTGTTAAGGCCCCTATGCACTAGCTATTTATCCTGATGCTCTCCCCTCCCCACTGGCCCACCGATAGGTCCCAGTGTGTTTTGTTCCTCTCCCCGTGTCCACGTGTTCTCATTATTCAGCTCCCACTTATAAGCGAGAACATGCGGTATTTGGTTTTCTGTTCCTGTGTTAGTTTGCTGAGGATAATGACTTCCAGCTCCACCCACGTCCCTGCAAAGGACATGATCTCATTCCTGTTTATGACTGCATAGTATTCCATGGAGTATATGTACCACATTTTCTTTATCTAGTCTATCAATGATGGTCATTTGGGTTGATTCCATGTCTTTGCTATTGTGAACAGTGAAGCAAAAAACAGATGCAATAGGAACGCTTTGATACTGTTGGTGGTAATGTAAATTAGTTCAACCATTGTGGAAGACAGTGTGGCAATTCCTAAAAGACTTAGAACCAGAAATGCCATTTGACCCAGCAATCCCATTACTGGGTATATACCCAAAGGAATAGAAATCATTCTATTATAATGAAACATAATGTAAAAATACCTCAAGAATCTATTTGTATTTTGGTAATACCTGAATAAAACACAAAATATAATGCACACATTTTTATATCCTTTTATCCATACCTCTCTTTCTTTAAATCCTTCTGGTTAAAATTTGTAATCACCTCCTGACTCTCTCTCTATATATTTTTTCTTTTCTGGAAGAAAGGTCACCTAGACTTTACTCAAATGCATCTTCTCAATCTTTACCTACCACCCCTCCTGCCTTTTTGGTTCCAGTTTCCTTTCATCATTGTACTGATGTGGAGATATGAAAGAGAATATCACTGCTGGATACCAGCAGTGCCTTTTCAGAGAAGAGCAATGGGGAAGAAATTGAGCAGACAAAGCCAGAATCCCCATTAGCAAACAGAAAGAGGGAGCTCAGGATAACCACATGCATTAATAATTCTTGTCCCCCAAAGAGAATCTCTGTAAAATAAGTTGTATTACATCTGTATATAGCGGTACTTTAAATATAACTCTAGCTTAAGTATTTTAAGCATTTCCATGATATGAACCTAAGGGAATAAACTCAATAAATCAATATTTATAAGCTCTGTTCATTTATTTCCTGTGGTTTCAGGCACTGATTTCAGAATATTTCTTCTGAATATTTGATTTCATGATCCCAGGTAGACACACCTCTGTATTGGGCTTCAACAAGTCTACAAAAGTTAAATATCTACTTTTAGCCAGCTTTGATTTTCACAAGTTTAATTCTGACATTTAATGATATAAAATATGTAAAATAACCTGGCAGTATATTTGACATATCATAAGTATTTGGCAGATATTTCACTTTCCTCTTTCTCATAATTGAATAATGGCTCAATAATAAAACTCCACAGGGAAAAATTTAAACTCTTATTTATCTTATCAATTACAAATAGTTTAGGACAGATAATACCCCTTTTCTTTTTAGCTTTAATGCTGAGGCATTAAAATTGTGAGCAATATATTTATTTTGAGAGAACTATTTTTTACTAAGGAATTTTCTTTGTAGAATTTTATGAGTCTTCAGAGTAACTAGAAAATCTTAAAGTGTCACCAAACAGAAGTGGACATTTAATAAACACCTCAACTTTAATACTTACAGAAAATCATTTGAAGGCTGTCACTCCTCCGGGTATTATAAATTTTAGTCTTGGTCAAATGAAATCATGAGGAGGCTACAAACTTGAACTATATTGCCTTAGTCTCCAACAGAATTTCTTTCCCTGTATTAAGTTTTGGGGTCATGCCCTACTTCTTTTAATAAAAAAACAATACAACAAATAGTCATATGAAATCCACTTTGTTCCCTAATACAAAAATATTGTTGAAGAGTATCATAATTCAATGGCCCATATATATAAAATGTCTCAGCAAAGGCATTTATATCATAATTCAGTACTAGGAAATGATTTCCTTCACAGACAAACTCCCCTTTAATTAAGGTGAGAAATGCTTAAATTATGTTATCTTCATTTTAACATAGCTACTAGGAATCTCAACTTAACACTATAATTACTACCAAGGTTCTTTTGCACTGATCATTCACATTTCTCCTTATCTGGGCCTTGATTTTCTATCTATTTATAACTTTCTTGGATTGATGTTTATATGTCTACTTTCATATATTTTCTGTTTTACACTATTATGTTCATGTCACAGTCTAAATTATTTTGTGACACAATATACACATTATATAATTCATGAGACATTTAATCTTTTGCTATGCACAAAAACCATTTTTGTTAAAATGGGTTAATTTCATCAGCAAATGTGGATGAGGGAATTTGGCTCTTACATGCTTTCCTATATATGTCACACTGAATTATTCTTTGTGCTTTGGTATTTGGAACAAAGAGAATCACAAATAAAATATCAGTATTCTGTGTAGGGATATAAGGAAATATTTTATTTTTAATATTCTTTCCTCTACCTGAGAGTATGGAAGTATAGGAAGAAATTATTTGAACAGACCATCCTCATCTGGCACTAGTAAAGGGTCCTTAGAGTACAATCAAATTCACATATATTTGTAGAAAAAAAAAATCTCATATTCCTAATTGCCTCTTTAAAATCCATCATTATTCAACAGTTATTATGTCTTAGCCTTTGCTATGTTCTGTGAACAAGATGAAAGACACACGCCTGGTGAGGTGGCTCAAATCTGTAATCCCGGCACTTTGGGAGGCTGAGGCAGGCGGATCACTTGAGGTCAGGAGTTAGAGACCAGCCTGGCCAACATGATGAAGTCCCATTTTTATTGAAAATAGAAAATTTAGCCGGGTATGGTGGTGCATGCCTGTAATCCCAGCTACTCATAAGGCTGAGATGGGAGAATAGCTCAAACTCGGGAGGTGGACATTGCAGTGAGCTGAGATCGTGCCACTCCACTCCAGCCTGGGAGACAAGAGCGAAACTCCATCTCAATAAATAAATAAATAAATAAATAAAATAAAACAAAAAAGATGAAAGACACAGACCAGTGGGTGAGATAGACAAAATAAAATAGAGAGGCATCCAGAGGGTTCTATATAAAGAAATAACAGAGCAATTCAAAAGTATGTTAAAATGAGTGCTCATCCCACCACTGCACAGTCAAGGGCAGAGATGAAATTTTCCTGCAAAGATAAGTTGTGTTCAAGCGCTGTGATTTAAGTGAAGGGAGCAGGAGCATGGGCTATGGGGCACAGCAGGAAGATAGATGTGATTAGAAGAATGTGTGTAGGATGGATACCCGTGGGTGGATGAGCCAGGAGAAGTGGTTAGAAACTTCTTTGTATTTTATACTACAAAGATCACAGGCCATATTAAAAACAGAAAGTAACAACAATTTTTAGCAAGGGAGCATCCATGAGAATTTTATTTTAAGAACATTATTCTATGAGACGAAAGAGATAGAACTTGCGTAAGTATAGCAGCAAGAAGATTGATGATGAAGATAAAGTCCAGATCACAGCTGTGGTGATGAGCATGAAAATCTGAGATGACAATGGGTGACAGAAGAAAAAGAATTGTCCAAATATAAGTGACATGATGGATGTAGAAAATAATAATAAGGTTGGATTGTGGAGTGATTCCTTGAGAAAATAAATTCAAAAAGGGAGAAGATTTGGAAAAGTAAGCGATTTTGTTTTGTGGTAGTTTGAGTGTGATAATTAAGTAGTATATCCAAGTCAAGGTTTTGGCAAACAATTCTATACACACATCTGGAACTGAGAAAAGGGTGGGAGCACCTGCTTGGAAGTCATCAGCACTCAAGTGGGAATTGTTGCTATGGATGTGAATGGGATCATCCAAGAAGAGGGTGTAGTTGGAGAGAAAGTAGAATGAGAGCAGACCTATGGAGAACGATGGTGCGGGGAGAAAGAAAAAAATAAAAGAGCCTGATAATTATCTGTCTGAGAAGCAGGAAGAAAGATAGGGGAGAGTTGTATCATAGACACCAAGTTAGAAAGGGCTTTAAAAAGAGGTTTAGTTAATAACGTCCAATTCTGCAGGCAAATCAGGTAGCACACGTGGAAAATACCCATGAATTAAATAACCTAGTGGTCACTGGTGGTAGTAAACACAATTATAGAGGAATTGTAAAACGAAAGGATTGCAGTAGGTGAATATAATACAAAGACTTGGATACAATAAATACAAACAACCTCTTCAAGAGCATCTTCTGTAAAGAAGTTAGAGGTGGCACACTGACTGGGAGATGCAGCATTGAAGGAAAGGCAGGCAAGAAGTAGATGAGGAAGGTTGGAATGTCTTGTGTTTGGGGCTTGTTCATGGGAATGTAAGATCAATTGCTACTGCAAAGAGACGAATGGCAAGAACTGACTAGTTAAATGTTATACATTGTGGTCTAAGCTGGAAAAGGACTGAGGAATATAACAGCAAGGGATGATTACCTGGGAGAATTTATATGAGCCAGAACACCACAGGTGCAGATATCCTTAAGATTTAGAAGCAGATGTTGTTGAAATAAGGAAGGAAGGAGCCTGGCATGATAGAGGCTGAGTGAATCCATTCTGTGAGCATTTAAATCACATGATGATAGCAGATGTATGTATTATGACAAATACTGTGAGCCACATGCCAAGATACTCAATTAATGTAAAGAAATGCCAGCAATTTGTAATTTAAGTGACATGATTAAAGATTTTAGAAGGGAGAGCACGAGGTGATGAGTGAATGTGGGATCTGACTCAAGAAGTAAGATCCTGGCCGGGCGTCGTGGCTCACACCTGTAATCACAGGACATTGGAAGGCTGAGGTAGGCAGATCACGAGGTCAGGAGTTCGAGACCAGCCTGGCCAACATGGTGAAACCTCGTCTCTTCTAAAAATGCAAAAATTAGCTGGGCATGCTGGCAGGTGCCTGTAATTCCAGCTACTAAGGAGGCTGAGGCAGGAGAATTGCTTGAAACCAGAAGGCGGAAGTTGCAGTGAGCCAAGATCTTGCCACTGCACTCCAGTCTGGGCAACAAGAGTGAAACTCCATCTCGGGGGGGGAAAAAAAAAGTAACATCCTGAAAAAGAAGTGGTAGTCATTGACTCACAGCAATTAGGGAAGAGTGAGGCCAGGGAACTGGATGACACCACACAGGGCTCTGAAGTCTCAAGTAAAATGACAGGTATTTGAGTATTGACAAAAAAGTGGGCACGATGGCATGAGGCCCAGGGAAGAAGGGGTAAATTATGAATGGTGTTATCCTGAACATAAGGGGACTGAGACAGTGTACTTTTAAAAATGGCAGCATGAAAAAAGGTGAATGCTTACCCCTCCCCACCTTATGGTAAGTGTCTGAATAATAATCTTTCTAGGGACTACTAGTGGGTATTCTTAAAGGACAGAGGCAGCTTTCTGTTTGAGTAGGAAGGTATTGGAAGCAGTATATGAAGGAATAAAAATATGAAAGAGAAATATCAGAGCAAGAGTGACAAGTATGATTAAAGATAAAGAAATGGCAGAGCACTTAAAGAAAAAAGAGTGTGAGACAGAAAAGAGGCATTTTTGAGAGATGAAAATACTAATCATGGCTAACACTTACATAGCATTTATTGTATATCAAGCATTGTTCTAGGTACTTTACATGTATTAACAGCTGTGATTCTTACATTAACCCCAGAAGGTCAGGCCTATCACTTCACAGGAAGTTTAAGCAACTTCTGAAATATTAGCAAGTCTTCTGAATTGCTTCTTTGGTGACCGGAATAAGAGTTGCAGTAGCATCAACTTGCTTAAAAGTTTAAAAATGGCACTCAGAATAAAGGTATTTTACTGCTTTTTGAGACTCTCTGTAAAATGACTTGAAATGTCTTTGTCCTGAATCTTTGCCAGGGGGAAATTGGATGAGTTGCTAAAGAATATGGAATTAATTATCTAAAAACACTTTAGATATTTCTCTTTGTATAGGGTATTGTAAATGGTCTTTAGCTACTTATAATTTAATATCTCACTTGTCTCTCTCATACATAGGTATATATGTATACACATGTGTATGTGTACAATTCATCTATGTATCTATGTAGCTATATATCTATGTATTCTTATATGTATGTATGTATCTGCCTATCTATTATCTATCTGAACCTATGTATCTACCTACCTATCTATATCCATGTATATCAAGTTCAGCAATGCTTGGCATTCTTCTAACATCTGTGGGGTATTCAGGGATTAGCCTATGGTGTTAGATTTCCAGCTTGATTTCTTTTTAAAATCTTCTGTTCTTCTTGCTCATTTTCCTTTTCCTGTCCCTAAAGGACAGTTTCTCCTCAATTTAGGACTTCTTCCTTTGCTCTCTTATCCACACATTTGCAGACTTTCTGTACTCAGCCAGAACTTCCCTTCTGTGCACTGTACAACCTGTTGACTCTGCCACGGTTGCCACTTGATCATTGCAGATAAAGGAGGAAGCAGCAATTCTGGAATGGATGGCTTATCTCTTGGCTTTATGACTGGACACCTTCATCTTCCATTCAGAAACTCTTTTTATTATGGAGACATGTATTCTGGGAACATGCTACCATGAAGCAGGATCAATCTCCCGTTCAAGGAACCTCTTGATTTATTCATTCCAAAGCAACCCCTGTTAGGAATTAGGGCTCGGATCAGAGAGGCATCTACTCTGTAAGTACAAGGCTGACAAAAAGTCTGTTACCTCACTGCTCTTTACATTACGGTAATGTTAACAATGGAAATCCAGTTCATTCAATAAAACAGGCGTCGACGAAGAGTTAGACTCAGGAAAATTTGTGGGTTTTTTTCCAGACAGAGTCTGGCTCTGTCGCCCAGGCTGGAGTGCAGTGGCGCAATCTCGGCTCACTGCAAGCTCCGCCTCCCGGGTTCCCGCCATTCTCCTGCCTCAGCCTCCTGAGTAGCTGGGACTACAGGCGCCCGCCACTACGCCCGGCTAATTTTTTGTATTTTTAGTAGAGACGGGGTTTCACCATGTTAGCCAGGATGGTCTTGATCTCCTGACCTCATGATCCGCCCGCCTCAGGGGAAAATATTTTAAGAGATTTATTCTGAGCCATATGTGGGTGACCATGGCATATGACAGCCCTTAGGAGGTCCTGAGAACATGTGCCCAAGGTGGTCGGGGTACAGCTTGCTTTTATACATTTTAGAGAGGCATGAGATACCAATCAAATACATTTAAGAAATACATTGCTTTGGATCAGAAAGGCGGGACAATTCGAAGTGGGGGGCGGGGCTTTCAGGCTATAGGTAAATTTAAACATTTTCCAATTGACAATTGGTTGAGTTTGTCTGAAGACCTGGGATCAAAGGAAAGGAAATGCTCAGGTTAAGCTAAAAGATTGTGGATACTAACATTCTTCTGAAGTCTTATAGTGGCTGCCCTTAGACATAATAGATGACAAACATTTCCTATTCAGACCTTTAAAAGGGCTAGACTTTTACTTAATTTCTTCAGGATTGGGAGGGCTGGAAGAAAAAGATCTAGCTATGTTAACAGAGATTCTTTACAGATGCATATGTCTCCCAACAAAGGACAGCTTTGCAGGACCATTTCAAAGAAACATGCTTTTGGGGTAAAACTTTTTTACTTTCTTCTTTGCCACGTAATGTTATGTCAGAGTCAGATTGCAAAGTAAGTCATGATATATAGGGTTAAAAAAAATCCATCTGATGAAAATTTATGGTCTGTAGGGGATGACTCCCCAGACCCCTTAGGTAGGAATTTGGGCAAGTTTAAAAAAAAAAAAAAAAATCAGAGCTTAGTCCTCACAAGTTATTGCAAAACAAAGAGCTACAAATTTTATTTATTTATATTCTTTCAGTGGTCTTCAACATGTGGCTCATGAATTCACATATTTGGCAATTTTAATGTAAAATATAGATAAATAAGAAACTAAGAAAATTATACTTTCAAACCTTTCCCTCTCTAAGACACATGGTTTATCTGATCTCACACAGGTATTGAACATACAATTTAATTTTTTAAATTAATTTTTCTCACTTTAGAAAATCGACAACTTGATACAAAAGTGTCTGCTTTCCCCTTCAAGAATAATAAAGAAATATAATAATCAATTAGCTTCAGATAGCCTAGAATTTAAAGCTTAATTAATTTTTTGATTGGCTTCAAGAATTTTATTGAAATGTCATATATTTATAAATTAAGACTAAGATGATACATATATTATCTACTGATTTTAAAATGCAACAAATCACTTAGCTAAGTAAAATTAAAGATCGCAATCTTTTAAACTCACTAACCAGAAATAATAATAAGCCAGTGAAATAAAAGATGTTCCAACAGAGAAATCTTTTGTCATGATATGACATACGTTTTAATATGTTACACAGATAATCTCTTATGTATTTAACATTTAATGATAAAAATATTTGCAATACTTAACTGAAAATGTTTATTCAGAATTCATCTTGAGACTTGACATGTATTAATATAATTAATGTGCCTTATAGGTAAATATTGATTATATAACATTTTTAGAATTGGGTCAAATATGTATCTCATCTCCTCTGATAATTTAGTACAGTCTATGTAATGGTGCTAGAGACTAAGAAATACAGAGGTTCCA
The DNA here is from genome assembly GCF_008728515.1 of Papio anubis. Taxonomy (NCBI): domain Eukaryota; kingdom Metazoa; phylum Chordata; class Mammalia; order Primates; family Cercopithecidae; genus Papio; species Papio anubis. Next base: position 70,580,859 of record NC_044990.1, on the reverse strand, counting down.
TTATCAAGTGTCATGAACTTCAAATGCCTTTTTGTTGCTAATGTTAGAGTACCTCTCTAATTATCCTCTTTAGTAAACTGTGAGCTGAAAATAGTGAAGTCTTTTATATTGCAGACAGTGTCTCCAGTACAAATTTTGCTTGAGATAAGAATCTTTTCTAAGAACATTTTTTTTCGTCACATAAAGTATGTCACATGGTGGAATATTCCCACTTAAAGTTAACATGTACTAATATAAAGGCCTCAGCAGAATGTGTTAAGTGGATTTTTTTTGGCATTGGGTAAAGGAATCTTTCAAGGATTCTGTGGATATACAAATAAGAAAAAAATTTCAAAAGAGGCATATGCACAAAATTTTTATAACCTATTAGAATCATGTTCTGGACTAAATGCAAATAAGTGAACCAAAGTACAATACAATACAAGGAAAAAAATAATAAACAGTAAATTTAATTCTATATGATGCAGAAACTATGTGGCAATACTCAGTGTGAACATACACTATTAGGAGGAAGTTGCTGCTGCACAAGCAGACGGCAGAGTTTAAGTAAAGCTGAAGTTATACAGTGGCATGCATAGAAATCACTTTGATTTTTGACTTAGTTCCTACCCTCCTACTATTCTGGTTACCATACATTAGTGAGGTGTCTCCAGCGGGTTTCTAGGTTTACAAATACCTTCCTGCATATTAGCCTACCTTCCTTCTAAAGATGGGCCATTGTCTCATGATACTCAATAATTCAGGAAAATCAAGAATTGAGATTAAAATAAACCAATGAATCACATACTTCTTTATCACAGTGTTACACAAACATACATTTTTAGACAAGTTTTCATTGCTGGCCAACTATGATATCTACTCAATGTTGTGGCCAAAGTTGGAATATTCACAGTTCCCCCACACTTATGCCCTCTGTGTTTTGTTTTTCTAGATACATGTTGTTGCTTGTACTTCAAATACACTTTCCCTGTATCTCTGTCAATTCACGCCTTTCTCAAAAAGAGCAGAGAAGTCAAATGCCTCCTGTACTAAATCTCTAAACATATATATTATTTATCCTGCCTTGACATTTTTACCAATTCCTATTCTCATTATAAGCTGTGGTATCCAACTTTCACTTCTCTTCCTCTAACACCCCTGACTTTTCTTACCCCATTGTCTACATAGCTCAACTTGGTGCAGGTTGTCCACTCTTGCTCTCTCTATCTACAGCGATTTGGCTTCTGCTTCCACTGTTCACAGAACTTGTGTTCTCAATGTATTCACTCACGATGTTTTAGCCTTGGGCTGACCACACACCGGCTGTTCACAAAATTTATGTTGAACTGAATGACACTCAAATCGATAAATAAAGGAAAAAAACGGGAACAGAAGGGGAAGCAAATGCATCTTTCTTCATATGATGGCAGGAAGGAGAAATGCTGAGCAAAGAGGGGAAAAGACCCATATAAAACCATCAGATCTTATGAGAACTATCACGGGAGCAGCAGCTTGGGGGTAAGAGCCCCCATGATTCAGTTACCTCCCCATGGGTCCCTCCCACGACACATGGGGATTATGGTAACCACAATTCAAGATGCGATTTGGGTGGGGACACAGTCAAACCATATAGTGCTACAACTGACTTCATTGTAAATGAGTTTACAATGAGTAACTCCATATTATCTGAACCAAACAGTATAGAGAGACCTCAAGAAGAGTAAAGAAATCTTTGTCTCATGTACATGGTATACCATCAATAATGAAACTCAGGAAGATTTACGGAGGAAAGTCATCACCCTGCAGCAGGCAATTACATCTAAACCAGTGAGATATGAACAGTGCGAAGAAGAATTAGACCAAAGACACTGACTGTATGGCATAGAAAGTCCAATATTAAAGACACGGAAGGCCCTACATTTGTCCAGTAAAGCCATGCTTGATTAGTGCTTTGGAAACCCTGGAGACTGGATCAGAAATCTGTATATAAAATGGTTCTTCCTGGATAAAGTTGAGAGAAAAAGAAAGCTTATCGGGTTCAAGTAGAAACTGGGACAAGCTATGGCCATCTGGCTTTTCTGTTGCAAAAGCAGGGCTTAAATCTACATCTTTCTATAGTTATGAATGAACAAACTGATTTTGAAACAATCATCTAACTTAACAAAATATTCAGGATTCAAAAATAATGTACTTATGAAAAGAATTTAACACAAGAAATATGAAAATTAGGAAATTTCCCCTTTTCCACACTAAAAAAGACAGAAGAGCCATGACTTTTAAAAAAGCTAGAGCAGTAAGCTTTCAGAGGGAAAAATGACGGTGTGAAATGCAGGCATGAAAAGGAGGCAGGTTTAAGTAAGATGAGAAAACATGGGGAAATCCAAAATCCCAAATAAAATAATTTTGCCTTAAATTTTATTAGGTTTAATAGTAGATTAAAACTCTCCCCATTGTTATTAATCTGCCTGAAAATTTATCTTCATCCTCAAGTGTCTACTCAGGAGACTGAGGCTGGAGAATCACTTGAGCATGGGAGGTGGGGCTTGCAGTGAGCCAAGATCATGCTACTGCACTCCAGCCTGGGAAACAGGGTGAGACTCTGTATCAAAAACAAAACAAAACAAAACAAAAACAAAGAAGTTAGTGGCCGGGCACAGTGGCTCACGACTGTAATCCCAGTACTTTGGGAGGCTGAGGTGGGTGGATCACAAGGTCAGGAGTTCGAGACCAGCCTGGCCAATATGATGAAACCACGTCTCCACTGAAAATACAAAAATTAGCTGGGCATGGTGGTGCACGCCTGTAGTCCCAGCTACTTGGGAAGCTGAGGCAGGAGAATCCCTTGAACCCAGGAGGTGGAGGTTGCAGTGAGCCGAGATCATACCACTGCACTCTAGCCTGGGCAACAGAGGGAGATTCTGTCTGAAAAAAAAAAAAAAAAAAAAAAAAAAAAAATTAAAAACAAATAAAATTAGCAAAAATTTAGCCAAAAATTCTCTAAAAATAAATATATGTATATGGATACATTTTATTTGTTCATTTTATATATATACATTTTATTCATTCATTAATAAAATGATGATTTTATTAATCATTCATACAATAAAATGAATTCATTTTTTATATATATGAATAAAATGTATTTTTCCATTAGGGATTTAAAAGGTGCATTGGATAAATTAAAAAAATTGTGTCTTTTCTCTTGAAAAAAACATATAAATTTAATGATGTATTTTTGGCCTTTGATTAAAAATAATTAAATTTTATCTGGAAGGATAAATATCAGAAATAAGGAAATTTAGCAGAAGGATAAGCATCATTTTGGAATGACAATAAAGTAGGGCTGCACAAGTGGAAGAATGGACATATAAATGACAGATTTTGGTATTTCAAGTTAGAGGGATAAGAAAAGTTTACTCAGCAGATAATGCAGGAACTAGGGTAACTGGTCAACTATTTAGAACAAAACAAAGTTAGATTCCCATTTTATATATACCTTAAAATAATTGCTTATAGAACAAGAGATTTTTTGCTTTTAAAACATTTTGGAAGAAAATATACATGAATCGTTTATCTGAACTTGAGTTGAATGTATTCGAAAACTAAAATTCAAGAAGAATCTATATGATTGTCCAGGTAACTTCTGAATTGTACTTTTTAATAAATATTTGTAACAAAAAAATTAAAAGGAGAATCTACAGAAACAAATAATTGATGATTTATTTTATTTTTTTTAGACAGAGTCTTGCTCTGTTGCCCAGGTTGGAGTGTAGTGGCACGATCCTGGCTCACGGCAGCCTCTGCATCCCGGGTTCAAGCAATTCTCCTGCCTCAGCCTCCTGAGTAGCCGGGACTACAGGTGTGCGCCACCATGCCTGGCTAATTTTTATATTTTTAGTAGAGACAGGGTTTCACTATGTTGGGCCAGGATGGTCTTGATCTCCCGACCTCATGATCCACCTGCCTCAGCCTTCCAAAGTGCTGGGATTACAGGCGTGAGCCACCACTCCTGGCCAACAGGTTTTATATCATCTGTAAAGTTCTATAATGTGTTTCACAATAAAATAAAAAGATATTATGCAAAGCAGACAAAATTTTGCAAGATATGTGATAAACTAAACAATACATAGAAAGTTATTGCACCTCAGTAAGAAAATAACTATAAATAGAAGGATAAAATCAATGAATATTAACAAAAGTATAGGATATCAGAGAAAAAGTATTTGACAGAATGAAAGAAAAATATGGATGTTTTAGGATAAGTGGTCTGAGATGCATTCATGTTTTACTTCATTAGCTTGTATATATTTAATATATTCTATATGTGTTCAACAACTGATGCAGATTTAAAAACAAGAAAAGTGTTAGTTTATTAAGTAGGTATACAACAACAAAAATTTGCTATAAAAGGGGATTGCGATAATGAAAGTATCTAGAAATCTAATTTTAAAAAGTGGTGCTAGTTATCTGGGATCATCTGGGAAGACCTCATTTAATAGACCATTTGAGTAGACACTTGAGGATGAAGATAAATTTTCTTCAGATTAATAACAATGGGGAGAGTTTTCAGGGCAGAGGAGATGACTTTTATTAAAAGAGAAAAGCATGAAGTTTATGTAGCTTGAAAAGTGTGTTGTATTCAGGTAGTAATGTAACGACTCCAACACTCTTGCATTTTTTTATTGGAGGCTCTGAGGAAAGGTCTGCTTCCAAGTTTGTTCAGGTTGTTAGCAACACTTAGTTCCTTGTGCAGGTAGTATTGCAGTCCCCATTTCCTTGCTGGCTGTCAGCTGGGGCCAGCCTTTGCTCCTAGAGACTGTCTCTGTTCCTTCTTATGCTTTATTCATGGCCCTCTCCAGCAGCGCTAACATTTCAAATATCTCTGCCTTCCCTCCTGCCCTATCTCTCAGAAATCAACTGGAGCTTGGCCTCAACTTTTAAGGGCTCATAGTGATTAGGTTGGGCTCATATATAGTCCTCATTTTAATATTATTCATAATTCTAACTGCAGAGTCTCTCTTGTCAGGTAATACAGCATATTCAGGTCTCAAGGATTAAAGTGTGAACATCTTTGGGGGCTTTTATTCTGCTTGCAACATTTACCTAGAGTATAAATTCAAGACATAAGGCAGAATCTCATGGGCAAAAGAAAGTACTATTTTGAACATACCTGTGGGAATCCCAAATGGGAATTATATCCAGATTTGGCAGTTCTGGATAAAAGTCAAGGCTGAAGAAATAATTTGATGATAGTCATTATCTTATACATTTTGTAAATGAAGCCATTATTATATATGAGAGGGTTAGCATTCACCCAGGAAGACTTCAAGTCAGTTTACAAAGTTAACATAAGTTAACATTCTATGGCACGTTCAATAGTAGTACCACCTTTTATTCAATTGGATATTAGCCTGGGGTCAAGATTAAGAAGAAAGAAATATAACTATCTCTATACGGAGATGCCATGAGGCATAAGGAATTTGTATATAGATGTATATGGAGAAATATTTATGCATATAGAAAATCCCAAGGAACACACACATACACACACACACACACACATTAAGATAATAAAGCTGTGATATTTTCAGGCATAACTTTGTAGTAAGATGTTACATCAGCAATAGGAAACTAATATAGCAAAGTGCCCAAAACAGTCTAAATAATCTTGAAACAAAATTTTCTACCAAACTATATTGATTCAATGTTGTTCTAGCATATAGACATATAAATTTAATGAAATAATATTGAGCATCAATAAATAAACCTCACATTTATGAGCAATTTATTTTTGAAAGGATGCCAAGAAAATTCAATGGGGAAATAGTATTCTCGTCAAAAATAGTGTTGGGACAACTGTACATATGCATGCAAACAAAAGAAGTTGGATTCTGACCTTTCGTTACACACAAAGTTGATCAAAACCTAAATGTAAGACCTAGAAGTAAAAAACTCATAGAAGAAAACATAAGCAAAATCTTCATGACCTTAGGTTAAACGATGGTTTCTTAGATATGACACCAAATTACAAGCAACAAAAGAAATATTATATTATGCTTATAATATTATATTATATTGTGTACTTAGTTGCATCTTTTTTAAAGGCAAGTATTATGTTGTATGAATTATACCTTAATTTTAAAAAGTACAAAAAATTAAAAATAAATTAAGTATTTTCAATAATGAAATATTGTTTTAATATCACAAAATCAATTATTGTAATTCACTATATTAACAATATGAAAGAAAATCTTCTCTCAATGGATACAGAAAATATTTTTAATATGCAAACTAGGAATAAAATGGAATTTATTTAATCTGATGAAAGATAATCATAAAATCTTACAAAAATATTATAATTAATAAGGAAATACAGAAAGCTTTCCTTATGGGATCAGATAAAAGATTCTCTAGTCAGTTCAATAAGAAAAAAAGTAAGAATTAGTAGTAAAGAAATACACTGGTCATTATTTGCTAATGACATTATTGTATATGTAGAAAATCTAAACTAAAATATTAGAACTAATAACTAAAGATAGCTATCGGGATCACTGGTTACAATATGAGCACATAAAAGTCTATTTTATTTCCTTACACTACCAATAACCAATTATAAAATAAAATTTTATAAATATATCATTTAGAATAAAGATTTTGTTTATTTCATAAAATTAACTGGAAAGTTTTTCTTTTTAAATATATTTTCAAAACTTGAACAATTCTTCAAGACAGTTAAATAGTTTTAAATATTTCTATCCTGCAACAAGGTTCAATCTGCATGTGATAATGGATATCTCTACTGATATTAGAACTATCCCATTATTGAAAACCATTTTAGATATAAACAGCAGGCACCTAAGAATGACCTAATTTCCTGTGGTGTTCCTTTCCAAAAATTTTCCCAAACAGGCAAATCTTTCTCTCTCCCTTTCCCTTTAAAAAGTGACATGGCTTATTTTTAAAGTTGCAATCAAAACAGACATGTAAAAAGTAGAAAATTAAAATGACCCATCAGGCTTGTCTTAAAATTAACTACTGATAATATTTTGGCATATGTCCTTATATGTGCTTTTATACTGTGTGTTTATACATATGGTTATGAATGTATGTTCACAAGTGAGGGTGTATATACACATACACACATACATGTTTGAGATAGAGACATAGGCAGAGACAGACAGAAAGGCAGATTATTGCCTTTATAATATACATGTTATTTTAAAATTGCTTTCATTTCTGAATTTAGACAGTGTATACAACTTGATAAATACAGTAATTAGAAATCCAAGAGTTATTTGCATACTCACACATCTCTAAAATATCTTCCTATGTAAAGATAAACATTAACCACAATTACCTACACGTGTTGCGTGGAATTTTTTCTTCCAGCTGTCATGTTAAAGCGATGATTGGCACCTGTTTGCATACTATTTGGGAATTTAATATTTGGTTGAAATTCTCTGATCCTAAAACACACAGCTTGGAAATACACATTTTGTTTGCATACACATGGGATGTTGCACGCATACCAGAATTAAAGAATTACAATTAGTTGGCACCCAGCTTGCATTCTTAAGCAGTCTTTGTAAATACTATTTTTCTTATTAACGCTGCCTTCTGTTCTCATTAGGTTTCAACAGAGTACTCTAAGTAATTTAAAACATATTTTTCCTCCATTTAAATGGGCAATTTCCCTCTCAACAAATGCCTGGACCTTATCATAAGGTGTGGAAATGGAGCAAATAGTCCTAAATATTTTAACCAGCTATATAAACTTTTGCAATGTTTTTATAGGATGTTTAAAACAACAAAAAAGACTTTGTTCTCATGATTTTCACCAACAGTGGTTACAGTTTTCTTCTTTACTATGTTTGAATGGCACATTTCACTTCATATATCCTTTACTTGCGGCTAGAGCCTTAATATTGCTAGGGGAAAAGCTTACCTAGCTCAGTGTTTGTAAATGTCAGCTAGCCAAAAGATATTTGGAAGCCTATAAATGTTCACCTTTCTAACATTTGCTTAAAGCTATCTGGAATTAATGTTCTCCTCTTTCGTCTCCTCTCTCTTCAAGAAAAAAAAAATCTGTGTACAGAAGTTGACACAAAATATATTAAATACGGCTGGTATTCAGCCCTCTTGCATTCAAACAAGAATTACACATGTATGTAAAACAGAAGAAACTATCTTGATAGTATTCTGTACCCTTACTGTCAAATTACCCTTTGATATGCTTGCAATTTTCTCAGTAAAACACATTTTGTTTATTTTGGATTAAGAGCAAGCTCTTGCATGTCTACCAGGATTTATTTGCCTGGTAAAGAAGCACTACCCAGAAACAACGAATATAATGTGTGCTTTGCTATGGTTTTAATGTTCTCTTCAAAACTTGTGTGAAATTTAATTGCCATTGGAACAGTATTAAGAGCTGGGGACTTTAAGAAGTCATGCAGGCTGTTTTGTTTGTTTGTTTTTCAGGTTTCTTTTATCAAAACCTAATTTAACAAAATCCAAGCAAATCATCCACTTCCTTTCCTAATATCCCCATTTTCACTACTCTCTCCTTCAGCCACAATGGTCCATTCCATCACCTAACATTCATTTAGTAAAGATTTACGGAATCCCTTCTCTGTATAAATCATTTTATAGGATCTGTGTAAAGATACAGTGATTAGCATATGGCAGCCCTTGTCCTTTAACATGACAAGAGCAACTTTTCCTATTTTCAAGAGCTTGAGTATTGTCACTAATCTAAAATTATCCAAGTTTACCTAACCAACATTTTTCCTTAAACTTCTGCCTCCCTTTTACAAAACTTCAAAAAAAGAATTCCCAATTTAATCATGCTGTTAAAACAGATTTTCTCATCATCCCCTAGTTACATAAAGTGCAATGTCCTTAGCTCATACTTAAAATAATATCTTTTCAACCCTTGAATATTGTTACCATTATCTCAAATGATCATATAGCTACTGTCTTTCAGGCTACTCACAATATAATAAGTTGAATATGCAAAACACCATGAAACTTAAATAAAAAGTAACTAACCTACCCTACTACCCTCAAAAATCAATTAATAAAATTTGTAATTTCAACAAATATTTTTAAATATTTACATATCAGAAACAAAACTGGCTAACTGGAAACACAAAACAGATAAAGGATTAGGTAAATTAACCCTACATGCAATTTTGAAAATGTAAATTTAATTTTTACTTAATAAATGATTTTTCAAAATGCAACTTATTAATAAAGGGCAATGTCAGAAATTTTGAGTCTTTTAGGAGTCAAAACATCTGTTCGATCTAAAACTAGGAGACACAGAATGATAAGAACATATGAAGTTTTAGCTAAATAGCCATGAATTTTAAGGTAATTCTCTATTGGTTTGGAGTACTCATTTACACACTAATATTCAGCTTTAGGAATTTAGGGACTCATTAACTTTGCTAAACATGGAATTTAGGGTTTTAAAAAACTAATTATTTCTTTACTATTTTTATATCCAAGTATACTCTTCTCATTACTCACAAAGGACAAATCTTCACCAAGTCCCAACCCCTGCAGTCAGGGAAGTAATTTCATTCAAGCATCCCTTGAAAGCAATTATTTATGCTCTCCGCAGAAATTGGGGTAAATTTGTTGTGGTTCCATTTATTTTCTGGAGATTGGAGATTACATGTAAAATAATTTGAATGCTTGATAGATAGACTCAAAACTATTTGGTTAATACATTTTTAAAAAGTAGAGCATAAGTGAATGATCCCAACCATATATCAGAGAGAGTTTGATCCAATTTAACTGACCTTCCAGGTGCTCTCAAACTGCTATTTTGATATTTAAGAACACTGATGTGAGAGCTGCTTTCTGCATTATCAAAATTTTCAGAACCAAAATTATTATTAACAAAATTGGTTTTATTGAGAATTATGTTGATTGTTGTATTCATATGAATTACTTTAATTGTTGTTTTCATGCTCTCTGCATTAAAAAAAGGATCATTTAAATCCGTGGTAAACACTTAGGTATTTGAAGAAACACTCCTCTAGGTATCTTCTCTACCTGATATGTTCTATCTTGGAGTAATAAGCATCATTTATTTTGTCATAATGATTGCAGCTCAGTTGCCTCTGAGTTTTTAAAATCTCTAAGCTTCTCCTGTTTCAAGTTTCTTTATAACAGTGCTTGTCAACCTTGGTTGCACTGTCCAAATGTCCAGCCTGGACCCCAGATCAATTATATCAGAACTCTAGGGGTGAGACCCAGATATAGGTAATTTTTAAAACTCTCAGGTGGTTTATATGCACTTATGTTTGAAAAACACTATTTAGAGTGAGAAATAATCTCAGGCTATAAGTTTTCCTATTAATAGCCTAACGTATTACAAGTGGCAAAATGGCATCAGCGAACATTTTGGCTATAAAATAGAGCTACCTGTTTTATTCTAGCACTGCTGAGATAGTTTTGTGAAACTTTTGTGTCTATGGCCCTATACTTAGAAATTTGAGACATTAAATGGTGATAAAAATCTCTTAGCTATATTTATTCCAAGGCTGGAGCATGCTTCTTCTGATTTAAAAATGGCAGCTCTTTCTCTCTCTCAGCCAAATTTGTTCATTTAATTATGTACCTAAAACAATTACAATTTGAACAAAAGTGTCACTCTTAAATAATGAAAACGTTAATAACTTTCAGGTAAACAAAAAGTTATAGATGCCATTTATTTCAAGCAATTTATTAGTACACGGAGTTCCTAAGGGCATCATTTCTCATTAATAATGCCTTTATACGAACTCTTAAGTATTAAACTTTTGATGCTAACATTTATGGTACCCAAAACTCCTTCATGTCATATCATTAGGCATTTTAGCTTACTAGTCAGGAAACGTCCTTTTTATGGCTCATTATAGCTCAAAAGAGAACCATCTGATTTTGATCTCACCTTCAAATTTCAGCTTTAAGTTCTTATTTATTTATTTATCTTAAATTTGCTGCAGTTAATTTTCAAAACTCTCCCTTGGTTTATTTTTTTTTTCAGCAATTTCTTTCTTGGGCCCAAAGCATGGTAGGAGTAAATAATACATACTTCCTTCATTAATAAAGAGCAAATAATTTTTCAGAAGGTTTCACTCTCATTTTTATCCTTACCATAACATACTCAGTAGGCCCAGAGTGATTTTGATTTGGACAATCAGTTTGTCATTTTCCTTAGTGGGACCTATTATACTCTGAGGTTTCAAAAAATCCTTCACCATGACATTTTAAGTTAGTAAGAGATAAAATTAAGAGAATATGATTGATTATTAATCATGATGTAAACTCAACTGGTCTTGGAAATGCAGTGAATCTCATGACTATCTGATTTATGGGACTTGGTTTCATGACATTCACCCATAAACTTCACCTGAAATTTTATTTCAGGCAAGCTGTTGGTGCCAGGTTGCTAGGATCTGAATAACAATGTAAATTTGGTGTATTCTGTTTAAGTCAGTGTTACTTTCCATTTGGTAAGGAGGAGCAGGACAAGAATATTATCTTCTGCAGAGAGTCTTTCTTGATTTGCTTCTGAAAGTAGAATTGACCACTCTCTTACTATCTCTCCTTCATGTGCAGATTTATATATTAAAGAGCCCTTATGGAAAGTCATTTTTCTTGTCTTCCTCCTCAAACTTCAAGGGCAGTGATTCGATCTGACTCATAACTGTATCTCGAGCAATTAGGGGCTCCCACTAGGTGCTCAATAAATGTTTGCTGAATGTTACACTGCATATAAATTGTTCTTAAACAATAAGGAATAAAAGGAAAAGTTTTTAATTCTCCTTGGAACATGAGATCAGAATTAGATCACAAACTATTATAGCATTTAAGACTTACTACGTGATTATAAAAACATTAATATGCAACTTGATAGTCCACATTATTCACCAAACCCAAAAGTTTATTTTACTATTTTACAAAACCAAATTCACCCACACATTTGCTGCCATTATGTATATTCAATTAATGTTCAGATACACATGTCAAATTCAAGGGCTATATCTTAAATACTAATTGTTTCCTTGGAATAAAATTTGAACTTTCTATAGTAGTAAACTATTTTATGAGATTAGGCAGATTTCTTGTTACGACATAAAAAATGACAACATCCATTAATAGCCAAACTTTGTGTAAAAGAAACACTCTGATTTATTTTTAGCAGTGTCTGGAAAATCTCACAAAGTTAGCTTTGAGTAACCAAATATAAACTTAGAAATAGAATAAACCAATGCAAATGGATGTAAGAATAGTATTTCTTAGCAAGCAATCTAAATAATGTATACAAAGTGTATCAATATTTCTCATAAATGAAAATCTATCCTGTGTCACCTTATCAATAGTTATATAATTGGTAGTTATTAACTAATAACAAAATGACATATGGAATGATGAGAGTCTAACCACCCCCCACTAAAAAAAAGCAGGCAAAATGAATAGTGGTTCCTTTCCTAATCATCTTAGCCTTTTTCTTTCTTTGATATCATTACTTCATCTTTTAAAAATAAGAAAACTTGGAAAGTCTGGATTTTCTTAACATGAAAACAGAAGCATCATTTAATGGATGTCATTACTTGAAAACACGTTACTTAAACAGCGTGGTAAATTATTGCCTTTCTTAGAATAGTAGGAGTGAAAAAGATCTTATAGTCTACAGTTTTATTTTCTTAAGAAAAATTTTTTCCTTATTAAATATGCAGCATATCAACATATGGAAATAAATGGAAATGGATGAGGCCCACAGACTTCTTTGCTGGCTCATTCTTTGAGTTTTGGTAATGGATCCCAAGGGATAGCTACAGAAAAATAAAACTTCAGGGAACAAATATATCCTCATGGACATAGACAACGTCTTCCATTCCCCAAGACAGCATGACTGTTCTGTGTTCACAGAGTCCATTTACAGTAGAATATACCGCATGCCCATGCTTAAATTATATTTCTATTTAATATTTCTAGATAATATTTAAAGTATAATCCCTTATGGAAATTATTATTAACTTTTAAAATTTAATTTCAATAATTTTGTTCCCATAAAATAGAAACAGCATTATTTTTCCTTACTGCTTGAATTCTTCTTCCCTATCACTGAATAAGATGCCTGCCTATGTAAATACACCAAATTTCTTAGCATTTTCATGTGCTTTGCAAATAAAGCTGTCTAAAACAAATTCTCTAACTCAATTTCTGGTTTTGTTGTAAACCACATACTAGTTAATAGCATAGCACACCTGATTTGACTTGGCATTTTCAAAATTGATTTCTTGCACTCTGCAAAACCAATTATCTCTAATCTTGAAAATGCAATAGGTTTCTCTTGCCATGATTATTATTATGCAACCTATAGATATATTATGTCATCTCTTGGTTTATATAATTGTGATTTGCCATTCATTTCCAAGAGAAAACCTATCCCTAAAGCAATAGGTTCTGCCATTTTCTATTGACGATAAAGTGGTATGTATTATCTTAACAGCAAGCAGTTTACAAAGAGGGGTCTATATAAACCACCATACTCCAAATCCAGAAGTAATTCCTGGGGAGGAATTGATGTGTCTTTAATGTTTTGCAGTAAATGTCTTAGAATTTAAACACAATTAGCCTTGAGTTTGTGGTTTGCTTCTATTGCCTATGGATAGCTGCAAAGAACAGGCTAAATATGATGGATTTCCTAAAGGTTTTCAGAATATGCTGAATAATTAAGTAGGGTTGGTGACAATTTAGGCTGTATTAAGGTAATGACATCTCTTTCTGTTTTCTTTAATAATTTCTATTCTCAAATTGTAATTCCTTCTTTAAAATTGACAATAGCAATTTGACAAGCATTGTATGTAATTACAGTTCACCTTTTTATTCAATATGCAATGACTTCTGTTCATTCACAATAAAACTAAATAGATCTACTATCCTGGATAGCTATTTCATAGCCATATTAGCAAGTTATTTTTATATATGTCTTTTGTTTTCTGTGTCATTATCAAATAAGAAAGAATTCTGAGAATTCTACATCTTGTGTTTCTGTTGATGAGAACCCTAAATAACTTATGCTTAAAGAGATTTTAGAAGAATACCAACATATGTTTCTCTGAGGTTCCTCTTAGATTATCAGGAGGCAAAAACGTGAAATAATGGGAAATCAAATTTTTAAAAATCCTTAATTTTTATACTGTGTATGGTTATATGAGGAAAAATAAATGAAATGATTTTAGGATTAGTTAAAATATTTTTAATTTTTATTTCAAATTTCAAATGCAGAATGAATTATATTCAATACAAAAGGCATCTACTATTACTACAATAACTACATTTTAATCAATAATTCGTGTATTTATATTTACATAAATTCCATCCATTTTCTCATTGTACTACTGCAAGCTTCATTGTATAAGACTTTGATGCTTTTAAAGAGCAATAAATAACAAAAATGAAGAATACACATTAGACCTGAAAAAATCATATCAACACTCTATATCAAATGTATTTGTAATATTAATAAAATAATGAAATCCAACTTAAATATGATAAACTCCTTTTTATAAAATGAGCAACTTATGTGAACTTTAATAATATTTTTTAAAGTTTTTTTTATTTTTTTAAATAATTGCACCAAGGTAAAGCAAAGCCCTAGTTGATGCAGGCATGTTGTGTGGGCATTAGCAGTACAGCCCTCATTATGCACTCATTGGACAGTAGCGCAATCCCAAGGAAAGGATGGTTAACTTATGTGAATTTCACCTAAAAAATACTTATACCTCTATGCAAAAGTGAGTCTCCCAGCTAAGAAAATATTTTATATTTGCTGCAGTGGTAAACAAATCACAACTAGGATGATGTTTTCTAAATATTATTTATAGTAATGAAATACAGAAACATTTTAAAAGTCAATCTTGGCTAAATAAATAAGGGTACATACTTATAAAGGAAAACTATCCTACAGTCATTATAAATGACATCATATATTGACATGGAATGATCTCAATCATATACTATTGAGTGAATTTAAAAGATTATACACAAAAGCATATCTAGTATATTCTATTTTATATAAAATAATTATAGGGTATAGATATATATATAGGAAGAGATGGCTATATGTATGTCTTCAACATAAATAGTGGTTGCCCTTGGGGAGCAAGATTGATACTGATATATATTCATTGATATTCAACAATGAATATCTATTTCTTGGCCATGTGCTAACAGCACAGATGATCTTTCTGCAATGACTCTGAATCTTTTAGTTTATTTGTGCAAATTTATAAGGTGCATGAGAAAATTTGTTACTTCTATCTAATAGGTAGTTACCCTCCAGATGTGTGCCGCATTGTTGAGACTATTTGTGGTCTTCTCATCTTAGACATTTTAAGATGATATAGATATGAACATATTCTGAGCAGCTGCAGCCAATTAATAAATAACCCCTCTGTGATTACTCCCTAAATCTGCACAGGAAAAAGCAGGATACAGTACAGTTCAGTAACAACCACATATCCTAATGGTCAAGTCTTCTTAGATAAAATGTACAGTTTTATGAGAAGAGAGCAAGGCAATTCAAGTTTTTTACGAGCAAAAATTAAGAGAAGTAAGAAAGAAAAACATGATACAGTGCAAAACAATTGCAAAGGCTCAGAGTCAATGGTTGTCTAATTGGGATGAAAGAAAACCTTAACATTTGCTCCAATCTTTGTGTAAGGAAATAAATCTAAAGACCCAATTCTGGCTGAGTGCGGTGGCTCACGCCAGTAATCCCAGCACTTTGGGAGGCCGAGGAGGGTGGATCACCTGAGGTCAGGAGCTCAAGACCAGCCTGGGCAACCTGGCAAAACCCCGTCTCTACTAAAAATTCAAAAATTAGCCGGGTGTGGTGGTGGGCACCTGTAATCCCAGCTACTCGGGAGGCTGAGGCAGGGAGAATTGCTTGAACCCAGGAGATGGTGGTTGCAATGAGCTAAGATTGCACCACTGCACTCCAGCCTGGGTGACAGCGCAAGACTCCATCTCAAAAAAAAAAAATAAGTAAGTAAATAAATACCCAATTCTAATGTAAACTACAGACTTTGATAACAGTGAGTCAACATAGATTTAAAATGTAAATATTGGTTAAAAAATAGTACCACTGTGGTGTGGGATGTTGATAGTGGGCAAGGTTGTGCATGTGCAGGGATGGGCTGTATGGAAACTCTCTGTATGTTCCACACAATTTTGCTCTCAAACTAAAAATGCTACTAAAATAAAGTTTATTAATTTTAAAAAATTCTGGCCATGCTCAGTGGCTTACACTTCTAATTCCACCACTACGGGAGGCCAAGGCAAGTGGATTGCTTGAGATTAGAAATTCAAGACCAGCATGGGCAACACAGTGAGACTATCTCTAAAAAATAAATAAAAATTAAAACTAAATTTAAAAAAAATCTAAAGACCCTCTGTTAATTTAGCTGTTGGAACCACAATAGTGGTTGTCTTCTAATCAT
Source organism: Papio anubis (assembly GCF_008728515.1). NCBI lineage: Eukaryota > Metazoa > Chordata > Mammalia > Primates > Cercopithecidae > Papio > Papio anubis. The sequence continues at coordinate 70,564,375 of NC_044990.1, read as the reverse complement.
CCCAGAGGACTGAAGTGAAATTCAATCTTCTTTGTGTGTCTCTGGAATTCATAGTCAGATGACTGGGATGGAGTCAGTGAGATCCCATTCAATCGTGTCTTCCATTTTCACCTCTCAAAAGGACCTAGGAGACTATAGGCCTCCATCCAGAACTAACCTGCTATTTCAGAGGTGTAGGAAAGGAATGAGACAGCTATACAATGCTTTTTTTTCCTCTCTTTTTTTCTGTACCCCAATGAAACGGTCTACTTTAGAGGTTAGATATAAAGAGTACAAAATTTGTTTTAAAAATACAAAGGTTGTTATTGGGAGCTCTAAGTCTTCAATCGTATTTCGTATCTTGTAAGGGTACTATTAGCCTCCAAATAAAAAATAAAATTCAAACCATTATACCATCATCCTGGATCCATGTCAAACAAACCAACTTAGAGCTTTCCACAGGCTATGATGAGATACATGTCTAGATACAGAAATAGCCCTGTGCCATAGGGAGATGCTGTATCATATTGACATTTCAAAATAGATTAAAAAAAATTGAAATCTACTTCTGGATGCATCACGAAAAAGCAAGAGGCTTGGAGCACATTACTAAATTAAATGTACTAAAGAGAGAAAGAGTATTTCCTTATCCACTGCTGAGTAACAAGTTACCCCTAAACTTAGTGATTTTAAACAACAACCATTTTAGTTTTTCTTGATTCTGCAGGAATTCGGGCAAGGCTTAGTTGGATTTGGTATTCTGGTGTGTTTTAGGCTGGGAGCTTTAAGAATTCTTTTTTTTTTTTCTCCACATTTCTTCACTTTATATGGCCTCTCTCAGTTTGGCTACCTTGAGCTTCCTCTCTTTCTGGAGATGTCAAAAGAATTGGACTGCTTACGTGGTAGATGGCCTCCATGAGGGAGAAAGAGGAAGTAACAAATCTATTGCCATCCAGACATGGAATCAATTGGCATCATTTCTATTCCACTCCATTTTAGTTGAAAAAGCCAGTCATAAACCAGTTGAGATTCCAGGGAAGGGGCAATGGACCCCACCTCTCAATGAGAGGCATGGGAAAGAACTAATGGTCAATTTTTAATCAATTACAGGAGGGAGTAAGAGGTCTTCACAGGGTGTTTGGCAAATACATCTGTTTCTATTAGGCAACTGAGGTTAATCAAACTAGAGACTGTTTTATGATATTTGAATCGATATTTTCCTCCTTATCTGGGTTGGAGAGAGGATATCAACTTGATAACAGTGTCATTATTTTAGAAAAATAATGTAGTATATTATATTGCTTTCCTTTATATCTTGACAACTATATAAACCTACAAAAATGAAACAAATAAGCAAACAAACAACCTAATATGTACACACGCGATTATTCCAATTTAATTAGTATGGCATTGGATCACTACCTTTTATTTCCCATTTAAAAAATATGTTAGTGTGATGTAGTTACAGAAAAAAAAAGACATTCAAGAAAATATTAATTCTCATTACCCTTAGTACAGAATATTTTCTTCTAAATGTACAGGTAAAAATTTATACTACAAATGATATAAATGGAAAAAAAACAAACAAACAAACCACGATTGTGGTAAACAGATTCATGCTCCCCTCTCCCGAAGATTTTCACATTCGAATCTCCAAAACCTGTGACTATGTTACCTCACATGGCAAAAGGGCCTTTGTGGTTGTGATTAAACTGAGGATTTTGAGATGAGGAGATTAACCTGGATTATCAGGGTGGGCCCAATATAATCCCAGAGGTCTTCATAAATGAAAGAAAAATGCAAAAGTATAAAGGAGAAGGGGTTGACATGATGGAAACAGAGTTCAGAATGATGAGGGCAGCAGCCAAGGAAAGCAGGCAGTTACTAGCAGCTGAAAAAGAAAGGGAAGAGATTCTGGAGCCTATAGAAGGAACACAACGTTTCATTTTAGCCCCATTAAGATCCATTTCAGACTTCTGACCCGCAGAACTATAAGATAACATATTAAACCACTAAATTTGTAGTAGTTGGGTATGGGAGCAACAGGAAACAAAGTACTAAACATTTAAAATAAGTTTATAATTATTTTTAATGATAGCTAACATAAATTAATAAATCGTTTAGAAAAAATTTAAACTAATGGTACAGTAAAAACAGTGAACTACAATAAGGCTATTAAAGTATTGCATCTGGGATTCAGAAATACTCTGATTTTTAATAATATTGATTGAAGGCATGCAAATGATGCTTTGAAAATGATGCCTCGCAGATACATAATTCCTTTCTGAAACATATTATGTAATCTACTTTAAGATTTTGGAAATATACACGAACACCCAATGATAAATTAAATATACTTACTTTATTTTAATTTATGCAAAAGACATGCAAGGTATTTAGTTTATAAATTCAGGGTTATTTCCGTATTAGAAGGAAACAAGCATTTCAACTCAAAATTGTTTGATATGATTGGAAAATAGGCAGTAAATATTGTTGCTTTACATATTAGAAAAATTAAAACATTTAAACTTTTGAGATTTCAAGGACTTCTATTTGGCTTTATAGAAAATCCTCAAAAGAAGAATATTGTGTTACCAAACAAAGCAAAACATGGTTCACACAATTCTACATAAATTAACCTAGAGATAAAGTTTACATCTTGAATTTTATTAGCAATTTTGAATTTATAATTCATAAACCTTAAAAATTTAAGGGTATAAATCCTTTAATAATCAATTACCACATGCAATTAGCCCATAATCACTGAAATATACAGTTGGGACTAGAGCTCATTTCAAATCTCAAAATACAAAGTCACTTAATTCAGAACTCCATCTGTGCCTCAGTCTCTAGAGTCTGACAAACAGCCTCCAAATTGTCTTCAGAGTTTTCATCAAAACAAGACACCAGTTTGGAATCTATTTTAACATTACTTGCAACATATAGGGACTCACACTGCATCTGGTTTGACTTTTCTCTAATGAAAGTTGCTAGTTGTTCTGTGTCAGGAAGGATGTAAGTATTCCCTAGAAATAGTGCTGTTATTTAGAATACAACAATAGAGAAATCAAATCCCCAGATCTTATATTTCCTATTCATAAAATTGTAATTGGCCTTTTTATATCTATGTTACTCTTGAGACAGAGAATTAACTTTATGTACATATATGGGATACCCATAAAACTCAGAATAGTTCACATTTTTATTCTCTAAAAAGAATTAGAAATATAGTCAAAGCATATTTTCCTTTAATCCTGGGGATTTTGTATAGTTTAATGTTATCTCTTGAGGTGATGTTAAATATCAGTATTGTAAATAACTGGCAAGGGAAGAACTGCAGCATCATCTTTGCAATAGTACTGCAAATAAAGAAAAACAGCCTCACAAAAATTATGTTTCAGTTGTCGGACAATGTCAACTCCTTGCAGATAGCAAATATTTATATTCTACTTTGTCAAGTGTGCAGGTCTTGTTGTGTAACTCATCAGGTTCAAAGTCTGGTTTCACTAGTCTCTATAATGTGGGTTATAACTTGGGCTCATTGACATCCTGTAAGCTTCATTTTGTTCATATAAATTGCAATTTAAAATGCCTGCATCAGCAATTTGGGAGGCATGAGTTCTAAGTAAATTAATATACATAAAATACTCACCACAATTTCTGATTCACAGTAAATGATCATAAATGATTGCTGATATTAAGGGTAACCAGAAAGAAAGCACACTGTTTCAAGTCATGAAGAAGTGAGAGTTCCAGAGGCAAAAGCCGCCTTGTCTTTTGTCAGACTATGAAAAACAAGAATATAACTTTTTTTTTTAGAAGAATCAAAAGTATGTCTTTGTCCTGTATCTCTGTTTATTGTGTGTGTGTGCGCGCTTAATAAACAAAGTCAGAATTCATTCAGCATTTGAATCAGAGTCTACACACACACCTCCAAAGTAATTTATTATATTTAAGATGTCTATTATATTGTCTCCTCCATTCCTCCCTCTATAAGTGAAATCTATTTTATTTATTTATTTATTTATTTATTTATTTATTTATTTATTTATTTATTTTGAGACAGAGTTTCACTCTTCTTGCCCAGGCTGGAGTGCAATGGCACGATCTCAGCTCACTGCCATCTCCGCCTCCTGGGTTCAAGTGATTCTCCTGCCTCAACCTCCTGAGGAGCTGGGATTACAGGTGCCTCCCCCTACGACCAGTTAATTTTTTTTGTGTTTTAGTAGAGACAGGGTTTCACCAGGTTGGTCAGGCTGGTCTCAAATTCCTGATCTCAGGTGATCCACTCGCCTCGGCCTCCCAAAGTGCTGGGATTACAGGCATGAGCCATTGTGCCCGGCCATAAAATCTATTCTTTAATTCCATAAGGCAATGAATAAATGTCAAAGTAATATGCAACTTCTTTATTGCTATACATTAATGTATAGCAATGTATTTTGTACATATTTTCAGATATGTGTATATAAAACTTTCACAAATAATAATAAAACAATATAAGTAACATTTCAAAAAACAAATAATAGGAAGAGAAAGAAAGATGACCCAAACCAAAATCTAAAAAGAAGAAAGAGAAAAAAGGAAATAAAAAATGTTGTAGACAAAGGTACATTCTCTGGGTTGAAATTCCAATGTTTTATGCAAGGAAGAAGAGTCCTTCTTGCCTCGGCTCAGCACCTTCACGGGCTGAACATTTGTGCTCAGGCCCTCTGTTGACTAGAAATAGCAGATGAAAGGAGAAGAGCAGAGACACTGGCCACAGAGAGAGGTGACCTTTGACGTCAGTGGTAGATAACTGATATGTATGAATCTTCCATGACTGATGTGCTGAACCTGCCTTACCCCTAACATAAACAAAATACAATTTAGTGTCCTCTTCCACCACTCCTGAATTGAAACTTTATTCAGCAGGCCTCATTTTCACATGTTCTTGAATGGACTGGGAAACAACCATGGCTGCTCTATTCAGTTTTAGGTAATTGAGTCCTACAGTCATTTCAAGTACAAGTTTAAATTTAAGTACAGTTCAAATTTAAATTCAGAAGTCAGTAGTCCAGTCCAAGATCATCATAATAAAAACAAACAAACCTGATTTACAGTAAAGCTCTGTTTCCTCTCCTGGACCTGCTTTAAGCTGGAAACCTAGAAGGGGACTTTTAGGGGAGAAGGTGGTATCTTTCACCTTTCGGGACCCTTGAGGGCTCCTACAGGGTCCTTTCTTCCTGCAGATCCCTTGACTCAGGTGGAGCCAACTGTGTCCCTTTGGGGTGTCATTTGCAACTTCCTCATCTCTAGGAATCTTTGCTGTATAACTCGACTCTTTCTACAGATGGCTGTTTGTCCTACAGGCAACCTTAGTGGACATAACCCAAAGCAGTTTTGTTTGGTTTTCTCTCCCATGCATTCCATGACAGGTCTATGGGAGATACTCACATATCTCTAACACTAATAGATTTCAGCAGTGCAGGCCAATTTTAATCGGATGTCACTTATGCATAAGTCCAAGCATGGATCAGACCTAATACACATTCTGTTTTAGTGTTCCCAAGAATGAGTGTGGCACAAGCCCTCTGTGTCTCCCACCCTCAGGGAATATATTTCAAAATTGATCGTTTGCATTTTATTTGCTATCACTTGGTTTGGAAACATAAGAGCTTTCCCTTACTCCTACCTCAAAAAAAAACTAGGGACTGATGCATCAGCTCTCTAAAAAAAAAAAAGTCCTGTCATCAATGTTCTCTTTCCACATCTGACCACTTCATACGTCTGGTCTAGAGGGTGGTCCAGAAGTTGCGGAACAGATTCTTCTTCTCTCACTCTTGTTGTTAATTTGTATATGAGGGGGACTCTGGCTTTTGTCTTACCTTGACTTTGTTAGCCTGACGCCAGGCAAAGCTGAAGTAGATTTCCACTGTAATGATGTGTTTCACACTATCAGCCTAAACAGCTGAACCTACTGATGTCAAAATGTATATCTATTTAAATCTCAATCATCTCTGTGATACTGACCAGTTAAAATGAAACAGAGCTGGTCAGCTCAAGGTGTGGGTTCCAGACCAGCAGCCTATGCATCACATGGGAACTGGTTAGAAATGCAGTCTCATCCAGGTGCAGTGGCTCAGGCCTGTAATCCCAGCCCTTCGGGAGGCCGAGGCAGATGGATCACAAGGTCAAGAGATCGAGACCATTCTGGCCAAGATGGCGAAACCTTGTCTCTACTAAAAATACAAAAATTGGCTGGGCATGGTGGTGCACGCCTGTAGTCCCAGCTACTCAGGAGGCTGAGGCAGAAGAATCACTTGAACCCGGGAGGTGGAGGTTGAAGTGAGCCGAGATGGTGCCACTGCACTCCAGCCTGGCGACAGAGCGAGACTCCGTCTCAAAAAGAAAAAGAAAAAGAAAAAAGAAATACAGTCTCTCCTCTCCTCCTCAGACAAACACTGAATCCCAATGTGCGTTTTAGCTGGTTCCCTGAAAGAGTCATATGCATAATAAAGTTTGGGAGGCACTGCAATAGGCAATTATTAATAATGATGCTTTTAAAGTCATCTCTCAAACTGTACTCCTTATAAAATTAATATCTTCCAAAATGTGTTCCACAAAAATTGAGGGTTATAATCAAATATATTTTTAAAATATTAAGTTAAATAAAGTGCAGCAAATTTCCTTTCTGCCATACTTCGGAGAGTCCAATTAAGCATTGCTCTACTCCAAGAGAAAAATGGCATGTGCAATATGTCTTCAAGCCATTTCACCTTGAAGCTACGTTTTCTTAGGATGATCTATTAATATCTTTTGGAACACTGCGGTTTGTAAAAAGCAGATTGAAAAATGATGCCCCAATTTGCGAAGAAATGATCAAATTCTATTATACAGACTCAACTTTACACATCAGGAAAAACGCCTATTTGAGGTTTCAAATTATACATTGTAAAAATTGTTTATGTGAAATGTCTTATTTTCTAAAGATTATATGGTAAAATAGCTTATCTTTGCTCCTGTCTTCCCACTGCTGTCTCCAGACACATTACTACTCTCATTCTGCCTACTGGACTCAGGGACTTGGCACTGATCTCAAACAAATCTCAACATCTTTTTGCATGTTCAGACTCAAGATTTCTCCCTCCTTTTGCCTCTTACCAAATTGAGTGTCTGTATTACATTCCTCCAAAAGTAGATAATCCCCATATAACCACTCTGTGAAAGCCACCCTCTGATAGGTAAGGTCTGAAATTGCCTGGATATGCTATTCCTTATTGCTTTTTTTAAAATACAGAAGAGCTAGGCTTTAAAATGTCTTATCCCAAGACAAAACAAAACAAAACAAAATTACGTATGTTGTTACAATTCAAATATGTTTTGCCTAAAACAATCTCTGAATATCATGAGGATGAACTCTACTTAATCATTGGAACGAAGTACCATGTGCTAAGAAATCCCAAAGATTGTAAATACGGACATATGAATACACTCTCCTCATTTTCTCTTAGAATCAGGTCTTCATTGGGTACCCAGTGTTTCTTTCTTAGTTATTTCATTATTTAAATATCTTTTGTCTTTTTTCTATCATTTTCCATGACCCAGGAAGACAAGTTTTCTGCTTATGAAGAGTTTCCAGCCAGCTTTTTCTCCTTTCCACTTAGAGCTTATCATAGACAATTTGTATCAAAAATGCAAGCTACTTTTGAATTTGCTTTTAAAATTTTCCAGACATACTATTTTGTAGCTTTAAAAAAATCACATTTTTAGATTCCTTCATTTCCTCTTCGCTTTCATCATAAAAAATAGAGTCTGGCTGCCATTTTATGCATTTTTTGGTCATAATACAATTAAGTTAGTTAACATTGCAATCTAATTTCATCTAGCATCCCAAATTATAATTTCTGCTATATTCAATAGGTGCAGAGACAATTAAATGATTAAAACATTATAAAATATTAATTTGCATAATACTAATAGTCTGAAGCATTTTAGAGTATCTTTCCCACCCTGCCTATTGTAAAGGAACAATTAATCATCAATATGAATAATTCCCCAAGAAAAAAACTAAGCAGAATTGATAATACGCAAAGAAGCTCAATGGTACATAAACATCTATAATTTCTGCTTTCCTAGTGTCTTTTTATCTGGAGCTCAGATTTTTACCAATGCCTGTTTTACTGTCTCCCTGTATTTATTTATTCAATAAATGTTGATCTAATGCATATTAAATACTAGGCTCTGTTCCTGACTTTGGGGATTCAAGGAAAGTTAAAAATATATATAAGGTCAGATAGTGATATGTACTAAGAGCAAAAATGAAGCCATTTAAATAGAAAATGACTTGGGTAGAATAACAAGGAGTTACTAATTTAGATATATTTAATCAGCTATATATTAGGTATATATTTTTGATCAGATTATCCCAATTACACTCTGTCAAGTTAGGTGAAAATCAGTGTTCATTTTAGTTGCTCTTGAAGTCATTGATTATTAATAAGGTATCCCTCCATGACTTTTCTGTGGCCCATATATTTTAGACTATACCAAAATTTCTGTCCAAATTTACTTAAAATCCATATGGCCTCTTTCATTTGACATGCTTAGATAAAAACAGATAGAAAATTCATCTTACTTATATAAAATAAATCTATTCCAGCCAGGTGCAGTGGCTCATGCCTGTAATCCCAGCACTTTGGGAGGCCGAGGCAGGCAGATCACGAGGGCAGGAGATCCAGACGATCCTGGCTAACACGGTGAAACCCCTCTCTACTAAAAATACAAAAAAAAAAAAAAAAAAAAAAAAAATTAGCCAAGCGTGGTGGCGGTCGCCTGTAGTCCCAGCTACTCGGGAGGCTGAGGGAGGAGAATGGCGTGAACCCAGGAGGCCGAGCTTGCAGTGAGCCGAGATCGCACCACTGCACTCCAGCCTGGGCCATAGAGCGAGACTCCTCTCAGAAAATAAGTAAGTAAATAAATAAATAAATAAATAACTCTATTCCAAATAAGCCATGTTTCAACTGAAATCATGATTATTTTAACAATGAGTTGTTGTGTCTTCTTGTTAAGGAAAAAATGTTAAGGACCAGAAACATATAGGGAATTTCTGATTATTATTTGGTCAACATTATAAACAAGCCATTGGTCAACTTCATGAAATTGAGAAAAAACCCTTGTGACAGCTTGGTGTCATATATGAAAGACGATCTGATAAAACACATTTAAAAATTGCTAAACATTTGTTCAGGCAATCTATTAACAATGTGAAATTAAATGTTTAAAAGAGTCAACACTGGAAAGTTCATGGATGATTGGTATAAGGATCACAGAAGTCAGCGTACTGAATGGAAACTCTGCCATGTAAAAATGACCACTACGAGTTTTTAAAACTTACACAAAATATATTAGCAATGGATGTGCTGGCTTTCTGCAGAGATGTTCCTGGAGACAATCCTAGCATGCAAGAAGCCTCTTCATCCTCCTGGCTGACTTTCTATGTTCTCACAATAAAACTCTGCCCTCCAACCTGTTATTGTTTTAATTCATCTGCAGTATTTGGTGGGATGTATCAAAAGATTGTTATAAACACCCAAGAATTGTAATACAGCATAGCCAACTCTCAATTTTGAATATGAAGTTAATATAATAAAATATATGTAATATAAAATAAATTTATATAATTACATATACATAATCTATACTACAATGTCATATGCATAACATATTATACATGATTATATGTAATACGAAAATGATATTACATATAATTCAGTAATTACCACAAATCTGTCAGATGAGTTTTATTATTTAAGCAATAAATATGGGAAGAAGAAGGCTGAACCTTGATTATTTGGCTTCATGTCTTTATTTTTGTAGTATAATGTTATCTTTCATCTAAGGTTTTCACTATATACAACTGTGTTTCTAGACTATAAGTTGAACTATTATATTCCAAATAATTAATATAATACCTCTTTTTTTTTTCTTTTCTGAGATAGAGTCTTGCTCTGTTGCCTAGACTGCAGTGCAGTGGCGCGCTCTTGGCTCACTCCAACCTCCACCTTCCAGGTTCAAGTGATTCTCCTGCCTCAGCCTCCTGAGTAGCTGGGATTGCAGGTGCGTGCCACCATGACTGGCTAATTGTTTTTTGTTTGTTTGTTTGTTTGTTTTAGTAGAGACGGAGTTTCACCATGTTAGCCAGGATGGTCTCAATCACCTGACCTCATGATCCTCCTGCCTTGGCCTCCCAAAGTTCTGGAATTACAGGAAATACCTCATTTCTTAATGTTTGCTGAACAAATATTAACCAGAAATGAAACATACTAGTTTAAATATGAGTTAGAGGGTTTAAAATAAAACTACTGCAAAATAATACCTATATATGCAACACATGCCCTTCATTGACTCGCTAGCTTTATAAAGGTTAGAAGTAACTGCGATAATAATAATAATGATAAAAGTAATCATATTATGTGTCAGAATATATGGAAGATACAAGGCTTACTGGATGATCACAGAAATAAGGAAAAAAATACATATATATTACATATATATGGCATAAAAAGAAAGTCAATAGGAATGAGAAAAAATTGATGGAGGAAGACATTTGTCATTCATATTCTGGGTACATTTTTCATTACTGGAATCGAACTCCTTGGTGTTGGTCTGTGTTTTCATGCTATCCAACTGAGAATTCAGATCTAAGATGATTTAATTAATGCTGTTTTTGCAATCTATTTTGTTATGAAAAAAGAAAATGATCAGGGATGATGTAAACTAATCTTGCTGTAACCGTAATTATTAGCATGGGTTTCTTTTCTTTCCCTTCATTCTGGATTCATATCAAACCACGGTCCCTAAATAGACAAAAGTAAAGGTAAGAGGAAAGAGGAAATATTGCACACATCTATGGTATCACTGTGTGTTCTTATTTGAAAATTGAATTCTCTGTGCTAGAGAGGAAAAATAAAACAAATTCTGTGAAATCACTTAAATCTACTGCATTTAATGAGGCAAGAATGGACCTCAAAAGTGCTTTTGAATATTACTTGTAATTGGTTTATAAAAACATTAGTGATTTTAAAACATTCAGTGGTATCATATAGGCATTTAAGAAAATCCATGCAAAAATATACACAAATGCCTTATAAAGACAGAAGTCTGCATGCTGCCATTTGCTGCTCAGAGGTAAGATACAAGTGTGTTTTTGTCCTTTCTTTCCAATGATGTAAAATTCCATCTTCATTAACTCCATGGTTTATTTACAAGTACTTGAGAAGCAGAACCTCTTTACACTTGTAAGATTTTCTAATAAGATGCAGAACTGTGTGACTAATCAGAAGAATATTGGAAGGACTCTTAACCAAGGTAAGAAGATAAAGGTTTTGGGGGGGACAGTGAAATAAAAATGAATTTTCCTTCTGGAAATCAGTATTCACTTGAAAGAAGACCCAATTAGAAATAAGAACATTTGTTTCCTTTGGTGGAATAATCTTTTGATCCTCAGGACTGCCTAGAATTATAAAACTTGATATAGTGTCCAGTTGAAACTCCTAACATGATTCTTAGTTTTCAAAAGATAACATGCGGAAGAAAATAAGCATTCAGTGTAAGGACTTTGGATGGAAGGGTTTGCTTGGAGAATATAAAAACGAGATGACATTCATTTTGAACAAAAGTTCTTTCTTGAACTTGTAAGAGATAGATGAAATATTTTTAGAAGAACATAATGGTATAAAGAAAACTAGATTTAAAGAAGAGACTTTAGGAAATTTAATCATCTATTGTTATACTCATAAGTAGGTAATAGTGATTTTTCTTTCATTAAAGATCAAGCTTATTTCTTGAGACATTAGTGATTTTTTTTTTTTTTTTTTTAGATGGGGTCTCTGTCACTCAGGCTGGAGTGTGGAGTGCAGTGGCGTGATCTTAGGTCACTGCAACCTCCACCTCCTGGGTTCAAGCCATTTTCCTGCCTCAGCCTCCCGAGTAGCTGGGATTACAGGCGCATGCCGCCATGCTCAGCTAATTATTTTGTATTTTTAGTAGAGACGGGGTTTCAGACATTGGTGACATTTTAAACTGAATATTCATAGCCTCTGGAATGTGGTAAATTATTTTTTTTTCTCATCCCCCATATCTGCACTAGGAATATACTCTGAGCATCAATATTTATCCCAAGACCCAAATATGGTCTACCCCTGTGAAGCCTTCTTTTATTATCTCAGTTGCCATAGTTCTTGTGTATCACTTCCTGGCCCCCCCTCACATTTTATTCTTTCCAACAATACATCTTCTCTAGTGACATTAATTATAAATCCTCCTCAGTTTTTCATTTTTAAAATCATTTGCATCTTAAGTACCATGAAAGTGGTCTATATATAGTAGACAGCTCTACAAGTGCTTGAAATGACGATGTTTGTGGCCCACGGTGATGGTGACAATCATGATCATGATGGGGGTGGTGGTGATGACAGTGTGATAAATCATCCTCTCCCTCTCCAAGTGTTCTAGCAAGCCCATAAAATATCCCAGGGAAAGTTTAGGAATGAAGTTACTCCCTTCTCCTTACCACTGTTTAGCTTCTTCCTTTGGTAGGAGTGATCTGATAGTGATATAATAAGTTTGACATCTATTTGCTCATGGTCGGGGTTAATGTCCTAAACTTACAGGTTCACGTATTGGTCCTCTTTCTCTTTCTATATACCCACATTGATTCTCTGTCTTGGAAATTGCTTGCCTGTAAGCACGACACAATTTTACACAAGATTACTCTTGAATCTTGCCTTTTCCATACAATAAACCAAAGAGAACAGGCTATATTTTATGCAGGGAAGTATTCAGTTATTCAACTGCCCTGTTAGCGATTTTGGGGGGTACAAGTTCTCTGGAGGGAAAAAGAAAGTCGAGCATACTCTGAAATCCAAGCTATATTTTCTAAATCAACTATGCATCTATAATAAAGCAGATTATTTCTTCTCACTCTGACTTGCTATATATTTCCAAATAGGTTCAGAAACATGAACCTATTTGGAATAAGATGGGGTATTTAATCAACCAAATAAATACACTAACGATAGTGATCATGATAAAATTATTTTCACCAACCTTTTAAAGTTGAACAAAGCCAGGGTTTTAATTTTCTGCCAGAAGTAGTCATATTCAAAGAAAATTTTCTATTAAAACTCTCTTAGGAAGATACTAGGAATAAATACATCAATATCTGGATGGGTTATGTCTTTGGTATGATCAAATATTGTTAGTGCATTGAAACATCTTACTATACTTCAAATTATATTAAAAGCTGGTTGATAAGGTGTAATACTCTCAATATCCACCCTAACACCTTTCTGGCATGCCAGAGCTGGACAGAAAAAACTTCAATTCCTATAACTCTTGCTGCCAGGTTTTATGTTTGCCAATCAGATATCATAGTGCAAGATTCCTATTCAGAACTGAGTCACTGGGCAAAGTAAAACACACACGTTAGCTTTGGCAGAGGCAACTACCCAGCATTCAGATTAAACAACATCCTGACTAGTTTTTGAGACATCACCTATGATGACAGCTTCTGATTCTATGGCTCCCCAATCCATGTAGAGGCAATGCTGTGTGGCCATCCAGTTCTGCTCAGTACAGGACTGTTTCTAGAAGCTCAGCTTAGGGCCTTATTTTCATAACCATTTTAGTTAACCTGTGGGTTAGTTTTACTCCTTAAAGAAAGATGTATTCTTATGAAGAATAGTCTGTTATATGCGGTTAAATAATTTGGCTAGTGCAGTCACTAAAATGATTCAGGATGGAAATACAAATATAGGTTAAGAATAGGTGACAAGGTATAGATTTTCTGGTACAGGAAACATTGTACAGGGTAGAACTAAGAAGAATAATGCCAGGACCTGAGGAACTTATGAGGGCAAACGGGATTAAACTAAACGTAACTGTCAACTCTCCATGGTTCAAGACAAAGGGGACACATTTTGTTATGCACTGATAATTATTCCAGATGAAGAAGTCAAATTTTAAGCACACAGAATGAAGAAAAAGAGCGTATGAAGTTGTCAGATTCAAATTGCATATGTACCCGATAAGATGCAACAGTCATCTGTTGGAAAGGAAACTACTGCTGTCAGCTACTCACATCTAGGATCATTCACATGTATTCCTCAAAAGTTTTGGTTCCTGATTCACTCCTACCCTATTAATTAAAACATCTGACTCATGGCAATGTCTGTATACATATACATGATTTTTCCAATATCCTGTATTCTTAGCTCCCTAAATTCTTCCATTCTAATATCTACCTTAGTCACTCCTTCCAAGAGCAAACCCCAGACCTTGTCACAACCAGTAACTGCAATGTCTGCAGGGAACTCTGACTATGTGAGCTACATATAACAATGAAATGAATACCTCTCATTGATTGGCACCTCAAATCTACGTGGCACATGAAGACCTCCAATTCATTGATACTATCACCTTTCCCTGTTCCTCACTCACTTGATGCTCTAGAAATCCTCTCCTTACCAATTTCCCTGGCCCATTACAATCACTCTTGTATACTATACTCCCTTTCTTCCCTTGCCCCTCACATTTTCCTGCTTGCTTGGCACAGCCTCACGCCTGGTTTAAACAAGCTCTTTCTCCATCCCATAACTGGTACCATGTATCTGAAAGTGGCTGGAGAATAACAAACAACAATACTGACTCATCTTACTTGAAATTTACAATTCCCAAGGACCCATAAATGTGATTATCATATGTGCTCTTTTGTTTTCCACCACTATTTCTTCAATATTTTTTCAGTCTATTTCTATTTTCTCCTTTTGGTAACTCCCATTAAATGTATATTTGTGTAATTAATGTTCTCCCACACATCTTTGATATTCTGTTCATTTTCCTTCATAGTTTTTTCTTCTCTGTCTTCTTTACATTATATGGTTGGTAAAGATTGATTTACAAGTTCACTGCTTCTTTCATCTGTATACCCAAATCTATGTACAGCCCATCTACTGAAGTTTTCATATCCATTTATTCTATTTTTCACAAGAGAATTCCCATTTGGCTCTTTTTAATAATTTTTATTTTTTACGAATAATCTGTATTTGATGAGACATTGTCACTAGACATTCCTTTACTCTTTCCATCATGTCTCTTTTAGTTCTTTGAACCTGTTTTGAACACATTCATAATTAGCTGCTGCTTTGAAGACTTTGTCTGCTAAGCTCACCAATGGGCCTCTTCAATGGCAGCTTTCATTGCCTGATTTTTTTCTTCCACATGATTCACATTTTCCCGTTTTTGCATGTCTCATAATTGTTTTAATTAGACATTTAAAATAACACATTGTAGCAAATCTGATTACCCCTCACTCATTCGGTGTTTCTTCTGCTTGGTCACTTGCTTATTTGATGAATGATTTGGCTGAACTAGTTCTGCAAACTCTATTTTCCCTATGGTGTATGGCTTCTCAAACATGTTGCTCAGATTTTTTTTTTTTTTTCCATTTGTTTTCACCTCTTAGGGATCCAGGTTACTCAGGGATCACCCCTGTGTTGCCACATCCCACTTATTGGTGAAAGCTTATGCTGGAGCCCTATTAGCAAGTTAGATTTTTATCCTTTGCAGTTGGATATATGTCTTGGAGGCCCTGGTGCTGTCACGGTTCCAAGCACATACACTTTTTGCCCCACCTGTCGTCAAGGATCAGTAGCTAGCAGCTTGATGGTTCTCTGTTCGACTGCTGAGAAGTCCAACTTGTAGCCAAAAACCTATATGTGATTGTTAATTTCCACGGACAGGCAACCAAAAGGCTTTATCTTGGAGGCTGCACGGGGGGAAGTGGCCCTCCCCATACTAGACTTGGTGCACAACCAGCGCATCACAGTATCTAAGGGGAGGTGCCATCAGGACTCGGGACCCCGGTCAGACGTGCTCTTGTGCACCTCTGCATACCTAGCCCAGCCGCTTCATTCAGAGCACTGTTTATTCGGTGCCCATCTCCAGGTGCCTCTGTAGAGACGCCCTTATCAGAGGGAGGAGGAAAACCTTGAAGACACTTTCTCCACTCTGATTCAGTACTTAGAATTTTCCTCTCCTAGCCACTTCCCCCCTCCCTGCGTCTTGACCCCTGGATTCACAAAAGGACAGAAGGCTTTTGTACAAGGCTGCTTCAGCAGTGACACCATTCCAGCCATATGTGCTGATAACATCTCACTTTCATCCATTGCTGTTTCATGTTGAAGAATGGAACACTGTGGGAGCCAGCACCTTCTTTCTGGCCTCTTGCTGGTACCATAGCAGTGGATGAATAAAGGCGTAATCATTACTTTTACTTAGACTTATGGTATTAATCCACAACTCCAACACCTGGCAGCTCGGTTCATAACAATCACTTGAGTGGACACCGCTTTAGCGGGGCGGGCAGTTTTCTAGACTGTCAGGGATGAGTGTGACTTTATTTTTAAGCCCGGTTTCCTATGAGACACCCCTGGGTTAGAGTTAATTATTGGTCAGTGTTTTGTCAAAAGTTAAAAACAAGCACCTTGTGCAAGTGAGCCTTCTGCCGTGGGTCTTCTGTTCATCAAGGTCAGTGTGAGGTTGGGAGATGCTTTAAAGTCAGCCTCACATTCTTTTCTGATTAATCCTGATGTAGTGCAGACTAGTGCATGATCACATCCTCCCCAATCTTCAGGGTTAATTGTTATCCTCAAAGACTCTTCTGGTTTTCTGCTATTTTGATTGTACAGTAAGCCCTCACTTAACATTGTTGACAGGTTCTTGAAAAGTGCAACTTTTTGCATTTGTGAAATGACATATGATGAAATCAATTTTACTACTGTTTAATTGATATAAATAAGAGTTAAAGTTGCGTGCGGTGGCTCATGCCTGTAATCTTAGCACTTTGGGAGGCCGACAAGGGTGAATCACTTGAGGTCAGGAGTTCGAGACCAGCCTGGTCAACATGGTGAAACCCTGTCTCTCCTAAAAATACAAAAAATTAGCCGGGTGTGGTGGCGGGCACCTGTAATTCCAGGTACTTGGGAGGCTGAAGCAGGAGAATTGCGTGAACCTAGGAGGTGGAGGTTGCAGTGAGCTGAGGTTGTGCCATTGCACGGCAGCCTGGGTAACAAAAGCAAAACTTTGTCTCGATAAATAAATAAATAAATAAGAGTTAAGTTCCTACAGCAAAATTCTGCTCACAGAAACATCACCAGACTTCTAAATAAAGACCCAAAACACTTCAAATATTAAACACAGAAATAGGTTTAAGCAATACATATATTCGATAAAGATTACTAAAAGCAGAATTATTTCCCCAATTTTTGGTGAATCAGGAGTAATGGCAGTTGTAGCAGCAAAGGGTTAAAGGAGTAAATGTTTGCAAAGTGAATATTGTAAGGAGCACCTTCTCCCACCACAGGTTTCGAAAACAAACGAGAAATAGGGTGGGCTCACTGGGCACCTTCATTCTACCTGGTTTATTTTTGTGCATTTGTGTGATTATTGTAGACTACATGAATTTTTATTTTACAATAGTTTGTATTCATGCATTCACTCACTTTCTAACCTGCTTATTGCTTTTCCGGTGGCCAGGTCTCAAGCCATTCCCTGCAGCTCAGGGTGCAAGGTGGGAACCTGCCCTGTTTAGGACACCATTCCATTGCAGCATACACTCACACACACCCCAGTCACTCAGATGGGGGAACGTTTAGTTAGGAGATGCACTTAACGTGCACATCTTTGGGCTGAGAGAGGAAACCAGAGACTGGCGGAAACCCACACAGCTGGGGAGAAAGTGCAAACTCCACATATACTGTGGCCCTGGCTAGGAACTGATTTTTCCCCCCATTCATGTTATAATGAAACAATGTTGAACGAAATGATGTTATTTGAGGATTATGTTGTATTATGGAACTAAGAGGCTCATTTTAATTACTCTCCACCAACATCCTCATTGTTTTTGTCAACATCCTTAAGCACAGAGTTTTCTATGTTCTACTTCAAATAAAATCAGTCCCTTTGGCAGAGCTATGGAGTGGGTTATGACTCAAATGATATTACAGGCCGAACTGTGCCTTTCCTCAAAATTCATGTGTTGAAGTCCTAACCCAAAGACCTCAAAATGTGACTGTATAAGAAACTTGGCCTTTAAAGAGGTAAATAAGGTAAAATGAATTCATATGGGCCGGCCCTAATTCAATATGACTGATTTTATTTCAAGAAGAGGAAATTTGAACTGACATGTGCACACACATAGAAAACAAACAAACGTGAAGGTATAGCGAGAAGGCAGCCATCCACTATGAGCCAAGGAGAGAAGCTTCAGAAATCAACCTACCCATACCCTGATCTCATGCATTTAGTCTCCAGAAATATGAGACCAATTTCTATTATTTAAGCCACCCTGCCTGTGGTAGTTTGTTATGGCAGTTCCAATAGCCTAATACAGCCACCAACTTCTGCTGCTCTCAGTGACACTTAGTAGATTTTCTTGAATTAATATTTCCTCCCTTGCTTATGCCTTTAGCACAATTTACAGAGACATTAAATGAGCATTGGAGTTTCTTATAATTACTGTAAAATTTCCAACAGTTACACTGCTGTTATGCTGAGGAGAGGGTTTACTGAACTCCCAACCCCAACATTATAGAAGTCCTGCTGCCTCTTCTACTCTGTTCCATCATTTTCCACTCTCTACTGATGATTTCCATTGGCACATAAACATGCTGTTACTTTTTCTATTTTAAAAACCATAGTAAAAGAGAAAACTGAAAACATAACAACAACTTTTCTTTATCCAGCTTCTTCCAATTCTTACTCCCAATTTTGGCAAAAATCTTCAGACAGATTGACCAGAGTCACAGGCTCCAATGCTCCTCTTCTCTTTCTCTCCCAAACCTACCACAGTCTGGCTTTACTCCCTCTACCCTTCCTAAATTGCTCTGACCAACTCACCAATGATTTCCTTCTTGCTTAATTAAATAGAAAAATTCAAACATCTCCTTATGTGAATTACCAGCAAGATTTCACATAGCTCATCACTCTTTCCTCTGACATCCTTTCTTCATTTCACTTCAAAGAAAACACACTCACATGGTTTTTCTGCCACCTCCTTAGATGTTTTCTTCTCAGTTTAATGGGCCTGCTTCTCCATTTTTCACCTACTTTTTAATGTTAGAGCTTCCTGGGGTCCTGACTGTGTTCTTTTGACTTCTCTATTTGCATTCACTCATTTGGTAACCCATTCTTTTTCAAGGTATTGAGTAATACATATATGCCAAAGACATGTCAAATATATGTATATCCTATCTATCTATCTATCTATCTATCTATCTATCTATCTATCTATAGATTTGCACTAAAGTGTTTATTGTACATTGAGGGAGAAATATTCATCAGGCACTTGGTGTATAAGACAGGAGTTTATGAGCATGATCTATACTATAGTAATGAATATATATATAGTATATATATGTGTCTATATATAGTTTATTGTACATTGAGGAGGAAATATTCATTAAGCACTTGGTGTATAAGACTGGAGTTTATGGCCGGGCGCGGTGGCTCAAGCCTGTAATCCCAGCACTTTGGGAGGCCGAGACGGGCGGATCACGAGGTCAGGAGATCGAGACCATCCTGACTAACACGGTGAAACCCCGTCTCTACTAAAAATACAAGAAAATTAGCCGGGCGAGGTGGTGGGCGCCTGTAGTCCCAGCTACTCGGGAGGCTGAGGCAGGAGAATGGCGTGAACCCGGGGGGGCGGAGCTTGCAGTGAGCCGAGATCGCGCCACTGCACTCCAGCCTGGGGCACAGAGCAAGACTCCGTCTCAAAAAAAAAAAAAAAAAGACTGGAGTTTATAAGCATGATCTATACTACATAGATCTACACTATATAGAGTTGAACATCCCATGTCCCACCCAAACAGGGATCTATCTATCTATCTATCTATCTATCTATCTATCTATCTATATAGTATAGATCGTGCTCATAAACTCCAATATTATCCACCAAGTGCTAATGAATATTTCTCCCTCAATGTACAATAAACACTTTAGTACTAATCTCTGACAACCCAAAACTTGTTACACCACAGTACTCACACCTTGTTGATGTCAATGCCATCATTCCACATTTAAAGTGACCCTTAATTCCTCTCTTTCTCTAATATCTTATAGGAAATCTAACAGAAATTCCTGTCAGGACTATCTTTTAAATAGATCCAGAAGCCAATCACATGCCACCACCTCTGCTGCTAACACATAGTGCCACTGCCATCATATTTCACCTCAATACTGTCAATAACCTAAGTGGGTTTCTCTGTATCTATCCTTATCACTCTCACCATTAGGTTATTCTTATCAAAGCAGCCAGAATGATCATTTTTAAAGATAAGGAAGGTCATATGATTCTCCTGAAATCTGCTCAGAATCTTTCAGTATCTGCCCATGTTACTCAGAGTAAAATCCGAAGTTTTTCAAAGGCCCAAAATTAATATAACCACTTGTGTATAAGCAAATGAGGGTTTCTTAAATCCACTATGGCAGGAGAAATTTATATTTGTCATCTAAGTTTCACATAGGATAATGGTTCATACAGTGACCTTTTAAATAGTTGGTTTATAGGTTTCAGGGATTTATGTAGTCATTTATTGGATTCATATTTATTAAGGACTCCCCCTGTGTGAGTCAGGCACTATTCTAGGCCCTAGCAATTTAATAAAGAATCTAAATCCCATATCTCAGGGAGTTTACCTTCCAGCAGGGTAAATGCAAATCAAACAAATAAATATATACTATAATATAAGGAAATAGTACATGCTATTAAGAAAACAAATCACGGTCAATATATAGAAATAATGGTGATGAGGTTTACAAGGTTCATGTTATATAAAGCTGTCAGGGAAGACCTTCTTAGAGAGGTGACTATAAAACAGGTCCTTGAATAAAGTATGAAAGCAGGTCTCCCGAATAGCTGAGGGAAATTGTTGTACAGTCACAGAGAGCAGCAAGTGTAAAGGCCCTATGGTAGGGACTTTACTTGGTATTTTGGAGGAATAGCAAGAAAGTCAGTGAGATGGTAAATAAGTAAGCAAGATGTGTGTGCACGCATATGCGTGTGTGTATGAGCATGTGTGTGCATGCACACATCTTGAAAAAGGTAAAAGATAAAGTCAGAGAGATAGGCAATAGACAGAATATAAAAGTCCTTAGAGGAAAGAGTCAGAGTTTGGTTATCTGTGACCATAATGGGAAATCATTGGAAAATTAGGGCAAATAAATGGCACAAATTGAATTACATTAAAAAAAATACCATTTGACTGCTCCTTGAAAAATTGACTACAAAAAGGTAAGGAAGGAAGCAGCAAGGTATTTCAGAGACTACTATAGTACTTTAAGTTGGAGAGAGTAAAGATTTGAACTAGATCATTATAGGAAGAGTTGGAGAGAATTACTAAATGGTGCTTATATACTGAAGGTACTAGTTAATTAACTAATGAAGACTAGTATAACAGATTTTTGTTAACTAATTTTTGTTCTAAGCAACTGCATAAACACTCATGCAATATAGAGATGTTTAAGGCTGGAGTAGGAGAGGATACAGGGGAAAAGGGAGAGTTGTGTTTGAGAGATGTTAAGTGTGAGTTACTACTTTGACATGCATATTGAGGGAGGAGTCAACAGAAACTCAGTAGAAGGGTTATGAAATATTAAGTGTGGAGGACAAAATAAAGTTTGAAGCAAAATATATTTCACAGCAAAACTAAAGCTTATGTTAATTTTCTTCTCATGCCTTTATTCAAAGAGTGTGAAATCAACTTCTGTTTTTATAATGAATGACCCTTTAATAAGCATATAAGAGGAATCAAGAAAGCTCTTTAAGAATTTATTTTATAATATTTCCTATAACTTGATCAGAAATATGCTGTTTATTTTGGCCAGTAACTAGACAGCAAAACACCTTCTGTAAATGTAGAATTGTTATAACACTATCCTATAAAATGATATCTTTGCCCAGCTTTGCTTCATTTATTTTGTACCAAATTATAGAAGGAACATGAAACAGAGAAATAGCAATGCTGTAAAACCATTAATATGTCAAATCCATAGGAAAAGACTGTTTGATGTATAAGCAATCAGCAATGAGAAAACCCTGCTTGATCAAAAACTTCCTGTTAATCAAGACTAATAGATGGTAGACTAATAAATAATCTCTGACACAGAAAAGGCAGCCACATTTAACTAGAAGATAGATTTTACATGTGGTTGATGTGATAGAAGGATCAAACTAACAACAACCCTGGGGGCCAGTTTGAATATTCATTAATCAGCCCTACTTTGGATTTAACCTATAATGCAACTGTCAATGAACAAATGGGCTTTTGTAGAAAAGGTGATAAACACAATCCAATGAATTGGCAAACTGGAAAGTCTTGAAAGAGAATAAATGCTGTAAAATTAAAAACTGAATGGAAGACGAGCTCAGATCTCTGCAGGGAAGACAAAAAGCTTCGCACTGAATCAGGTAGCTTTGGTGAACCTTTTTTTTTTTTTTTTTAAACATTTCCTCAGAAAGAAACATCTGCCATGCTAAGAATACATTTTAAGAAATTTTTTGAAGAAGGCTTAAATTTTTAATACCCTTATTTTCTACAGCAATTGAAAAGACAGTCTCTATATAAATGGATTATTTTTTCAGTTCAAAAATGGCTAATCTTATTTCCTGGATGAGATGATTTATACAAAATGTACACAGACATGATTTTCTCCAAAGGCAGAGAAATAAGGGTCTTGATCAATACCAGTGGGAGAACTGACACAAACAGAAATAGGGGACCGATCCCAACTAAAATGCCAATTGCGATAAGGCAGTCAACAAATGATCAGAGCACCCTGTGTATAAAAGCAGAACAAAAGATATATAAACAAAATAAAATCTATGCCAGGAACTTCAACACAATGCTGAGTGTAACTGACACGGTCTAAGACAGGAAGTGATGGAAGAATCGGGGCAGAGAAGAGCCGAACGTCCCGTGCCCCACCTGAAAAGAGAGCAGGTACTTGTCATCTTGGAACAGGTTATAGTTTTGCCTCATCTCTAAACTCTTTTTTTTTTTTTTTTTTTTTTTTTTTAGACGGAGTCTGGCTCTGTCGCCCAGGCTGGAGTGCAGTGGCGCGATCTCGGCTCACTGCAAGCTCCGCCTCCTGGGTTCACGCCATTCTTCTGCCTCAGCCTCCTGAGTAGCTGGGACTACAGGCGCTCGCCATCACAACACACAAGTCAACTTGAATGTCTACGTTAGATTTACCAGTTATTTCAATATTGGTTATGAAATTCAAAGGCATTTAAATACTGTGTAAGCAACTATTTTATGTGTCAAACCAACCATGAATCTTGATAGAATTCAGCTAAGTGGGCCTCTTTTATTGCCTCAGCCTCCCAAATAGATGGGATTACAGGCGTCCACCACCA
The DNA here is from genome assembly GCF_008728515.1 of Papio anubis. Taxonomy (NCBI): domain Eukaryota; kingdom Metazoa; phylum Chordata; class Mammalia; order Primates; family Cercopithecidae; genus Papio; species Papio anubis. The sequence goes on along the minus strand of NC_044990.1, from coordinate 70,540,941 downwards.
TACCTGCCATATATATATATATATATATATATATATATATATATATATATATTTAGTAGAGATCGGGTTTCACCATGTTGACAAGGCTGGTCTTGAACTCCTGATGTCAGGTGATCAACTCGCCTTGGCCTCCCAAAGTGCTGGGATTACAGATGTGAGCCATTGTGCACGACCTGCTTTCCTTTTTATTTTGTTATACATCCTTAAATAATTTAGTTTGCCATATCAAATTATAAATTTTTTATGAATAAGATTATAGTATATGTATTATTTTGTTTCTTGTTTTGTTAGCATTAGAAATTCATTGTGTTGGAGGATCTTTAGCTGTCACTCCTTCATTTTCTTTGCTATATAGTATTCCGTGTAATGAACACACCATAATTTATTCATTCATTTATCTCTTAATGGAAAACTATGTTGTTTAAAATTATTGGTTATTACAAAACAATCCCCTTGTTTTTCAAATGACGACATTAAGGCTGGTGGTCACAACTATTAGTGGCCAGCTAAGTTGAAATTCTCTTGTTTCATGCCTTATAAATTAGTGGGATTTCTACCAGTCTAGTCTGTCTTATTGGCAATTCCTACTGAAGGGAATGCAGACTCCACCCTATATCAAGATCACTGCTCAAACTGAGGTAGGAAATCTATTTCTGCTTAAACATCAGGCAGTTAAAAATATCCCACATAACTTAATTAAATTTACTCTTCAGAATCTTATTTTACTTATATTGACACTGAAAAATCTGGGGGAGAGGGAAAAAACCTAGCGTCTTACATATTTAAAAGATAAAAATATTGCCTGAAAATTAGATTGAATGTATCATGTACAGCACATAATTTTTCAACCTCCAACAAAGGAAGTGACAATCTGTCTTCCTCATATGTTCAGCGGGAATAAGCATAATATATCCATTTGGTTGGACACAAAAGACTGTGGTAAATATCCTTGTGAAGAGCATGGTCTAATGAGAGTACTTTGCAACAGATCAGTTAAAATATCTGTATTTCTTGAACCTCATGACACTGGCATTAAGACACAAGCTTTGAGTAAGATATTGTATTACATGTCTCTAAGTTTTTTTCTAATACTCATTCCTTTATTCTAAAAATATTTATTGAGACTCAATTCTGTGCCAGATCCTTTGGAAAGCATTTGGCTAAGATGTTGAACAAAATCAAATACTGTATTTACTCAAGTTACAGGTTTTGGAGGTTGAGATATAAACAAATGATCCCACTCAGAAATATATCATTCCTAAAAAGTGCCCTGAAAGAAACTGATACGGTTCAATGAGAAGCGCACACACGTAGAAGACAATAACTAGCCCAGGTAGAAGAACACCAGGACTGCTTCCCTGAGGAGGTAGTACTGGAGATAGCACTAAGCATGATTTGGGGTTAACATAGGCAAGGAGTAAACCAGTCCAGGGAGAAAGAGAAGCTTGGATAGATGTATATGGAAGAAACACTGGCGTGATTAAGGAACTGATGCCTGTAGTGAAACAGACGGGCAGAGAATGGGGGAGAAATCATGCATCTTGAAGCTTAAGAGAAACAGACAATGTGGGCCTCCTTGGCATGTTAAGGACTTTAGAGTCTTTCCATTGCTCTCTGGGAAGAGGACAGAGAGGGCATTGAACAGTGGTACAAAATTGTGTGTTTTAGTTACAATAGAGGACACATACAGGCAATGCCTTAGATACACAGTAAGAAAATAGGTGGTAATCATAAGGAAAATGCAAATCAAAACCACAATGAACTATGACCTCACACCTGTTGGAATGACTGTTATTAAGAAAAACAAAGGATGCAAACAAAGAAGAACACTTGTCCAGTGTTGGTGGGAATGTAAATGAGTAAAACGATTATAAAAAGCAATAGGAAAATTCCTTGAATAGTTAAAAACAGGACTACCATATGACCCAGCAATCCCATTTCTGGGTACAAATCCAGTCATTGAAATCAGTATCCTGAATAGTTTGCTGAACTCTCGTGTTTATTGAAGTATTATTCACAATATCCAAGATGTAGAAACAACCCAAATGTTTATCCATGGATGAATGAATGAAGAAATCATGGCATATACTAAATTATGGTAAAATTCTGCCATTTGTGATACCACAGATGAAGTAGAGGGCATTATATTAAGTGAAATAAAACAGTCACAGAAAGACAAATACTGTATAATGTCTCTCCTATGTAGAAGTTAAAATATTTAAACTCAGAGAAGCAAAGACTAGAAAAATGGTGGTTGCCAGGGCCTTTGCATTTTCCTTATGATTAGTGATTTTGAGCATGTTTTAACATATCTATTGGTCACTTGTATATGTTCTTTTGAAAAACGTCTCTTCAGGTCCTATGCTCTTTTTTATATGGGTTATTTGGCTTTTTGCTATTCAGTTGTATGAGCTCCTTCTGTATCTTGGATGTTAACCCCTTATCAGAACTATAGTTTGCAAAGGAGAAAAGTATATAACGTAGTAAGTGCTAAAAAAAAAAAGGGTTGTTGTTATAAATCTATTAATTAAAACAAACACACATTTAAAAAAAAGAAAATAGGTGATAAGCAGATCTTAACGCTGGATCAGGGACAGGGTGAGACCAGGTTTTAGGTCATGTGAAACTGGAAGAAGAGACAAGCCACTCATTTGGTTCAAGAATACTGAACAAAACTTACATTAGTGTAGGGAGGAGGTAAAAAATTGAGTTTTCTTGTTTTTGTTTCTGTTTTTCCCCCCCCCCCCCATAGGTTTTTGAGGAATGGGTGGTATTTGGTTCCATGAGTAACTTCTTTAGTGGTGATTTGTAAGATTTTGGTGCACCCATCACCCAAGCAGTGCATTGTAGTTCAGACTACAAACTGAACCCCATTTGTAGTCTTTTATCCCTCACCTGCCTCCCACCCTTTCCCCGGAGTCCCCAAAGTACATTGTATCATTGTATCATTCTTATGCCTTTGCAATCTCATATCTTAGCTCCCACTTATGAGTGAGAACATAGGATGTTCGGTGTTCCATTCCTGAGTTACTTCACTTAGAATAATGGTCTCCAGTTCCATCCAGGTTGCTGTGAATGCCAATAATTTGTTACTTTTTATGGCTGAGTAGTATTCCATCAGATATATTATCTATAATATAATAATATATAATATATATAATTTATAATCATATGTGTATATGGTATATGTGGCGTATATATATACCACAATTCTTTGTCAGCTCATTGATTGATGGGCATTTGGGCATATTTTTGAAATTGCAAATTGTTCCTTACTCCTGCAAGCATGGCCGAAAGAAAGAAAGAAAGAAAGAAAGAAAGAAAGAAAGAAAGAAAGAGAAAGAGAAAGAATACATGTTGGTGTGGATGCGGTGATCAGGGAACACTTCTACACTGCTGGTGGGAATACAAACTAGTACAGCCACTATGGAAAACAGTGTGAAGATTCCTTAAAAACTAAAAGTAGAACTACCATTTAATTCAGCAATCCCACTACTGGGTATCTGCCCAGAGGAAAATAAGTCATTATATGAAAAAAGTTTGGTTTTCTATACCTTTGTGACCTCCAGTCTGGACCTCAAAGGTGAACTCAGAGTTGGAGTTAGATGTTTGGGATTCAAAGACATGAAGATGGTAATGAAACATAAGATACCTCAAGGAGAGAACACGCAGCTAAAAGAAAAAGAGGTTTTAAGGCTAAGCCTTGAGGAAATCCATCACACAATGGCTGAGTAAGGAACATGAACCTGAATGAGGATGGGTAAGAAGTGGGCAGGGGAATAAGACAGAAACCAGAAGGCCATGGTGTTATAGAAGCCAAGAGAAAAGAGTGTGCCAGAAATCAAATGAGGGACCACAAAGAGGGATCAAAACCTGTAAAAAGGCCATGAAAAATTGTTGTAGGACTTTGTCCTTAGCTCAGCTAAAAACAGGGTCCTTGTCACATGGCCAGGAAAGATTAGGCTCACAGACACTTTGAAGGGTGAGTAAAATGGAATTTATCGGGCAAAAAGAAAAAAACTCAGCAAAGTGAGAGAGGTTCCTGTTAACAGGCCCTCGTCTCAAAGACTGAATCCCCAGGTAACCACCCCAAAACAGGAGAGGCCAGGCTCTTCCCCGCTGCAAATGGCTTGAACTTCCAGAGACTCTACCCCAGTGCGCACTCCTCCCGGTAGGTGGGCCAGTCTCCAGGGACCTCTTCATACTTGGCTGTCTCAATATGAATGCTGAGAATGTCTACTAGATACAGTGGCAGAGGTCACTGGTGACCTTAATAGAACAGTTCGTGGGGAGTGTTAGGGCAGAAGCCTTAGAGAGTTGTGATATATGTAGGAGGAGGAGACAAAATGGAGGCAGTCCTTATAGACAACACTTTAAGGAACTTTGGGGAGAAATGAGATGACTATTACTGAACTTGCATGGTATTTGTTTCTAATTTGGAAAGAGTTAAAGTTATTAAGAAGGGGGTAAGATCTAAAATAATTATAGGGCCTGAAAAATAATGAGGGATTACATCAACGAATGCAACAGAAGGAACAGGAAAGGATGGTGGAGAACTTAACAGAACTTAACAGGAAAGGATGGTGGAGAACGTAACAGGTAAGATTGCAACTATTGCAACTATTCGAACAGGAAATTGGTGAGTCCCCAACCGAGGGCTTCATTTTTCTCTGGTCTTATGCTATGGACAGAGAGTCAGAAAGTTATGAAACTAGTTTTTTCAGTACTAGTAAGGTTTTCCGAAATATCTTCAATTAATATCCTGCTTTTCTTTCTGTTCAATATTTGGACTGTTGCTGTTTAGTCAGCAGAATTATATTGTATGCTTTCATACAATGTTTAATTGGATGTATTTCTAGTGTTACTGAAAATTATCAGGAGGTATGGTGCATTTCTGTTCTCTGATATGGTTGATAATCTTTATGATTCCAAACAATTTTCCTAGTACTTTTTCTTTCAGTTTCCTTCAGTAAGCAATGGATTCATGGTTAATTTTCTGTAGGCTGTATTAGTGTGTCTGAGGCTGTCACATTTGATATTTAATGTGAAGGAGACTGGCATACCTCATCTGTTTTACTACATCCCTGTGGAAACATCAAGCTGATGTTTGAGATTACATCAGTCAAGATCCATCCAAGAAAGCAGAAACCATTCTAAGTGTTTGAAGTTCAGGGAATTTAACCCAGGGAGTTGGTTAAACAGGTGAAAGAAAAACTAAGAAATCAAACAGCAATGAGTCAACCTATACATTAATCACATAATAAATCACACTCTCTTCAAACCTAGAGAAACAAATGGAGAAGACAGGGGTGTCAGAGTTTACCCATCAAAAGCTGGAAACACTGGACTTGCCCAGAAGGAGCTGGAGCCCAGGAAGTGGTTCAGATGCTGTTGAACCCGAGAAGTTATCCAAGGTGGAAGAAGTGAGAGAAAAGAGCCTGGCTTCTCCCTTCTAGCCTGGATTATGAAACTTGCAGATGACCCTCCCCTGCCATCTCAAGACCCAACACACAGCAGTTGAATGTCAAGAAATGAATGTGACAGCGCAAGCCAAATACCACTTAGAGGTTAACTGAACTCTGTAACATTGTCAAAAGCTCATTGAACATCAGTTTTGAGGACCTGATGCATTTCTGTAAGTTTCATACCTAGTGCATGTTCATCACGATATAGTGGCTCAAGCAATGGCACTTTCCCCCTTCTTTTTTCTTCCTCACAAAGAAGACTTGTTTTATCCACTCTTACCCCACTACCTGTGTAATGATTTCTAAAATGGTGATGCTGAGCTAGTAAAAAATATCTTCAAGAAATTAGATAAGTACATAGATTTCTGGATCCTATGAAAAAGTTTGAGTTAAGGCTCACAAGTCTGAACTGAAATAAAACCAAACAAACACAAGTAATTTTAATGAAGTGTTGCACTAGTGAAGCCAGGTTCAGGGAACAAATATAATCATACTGCGACACATTCTACTGTATATGAATTTCTTGCCACCAACATCCTGGAATATAACTTTAGTCTTTGTTCTGATTCCATTGGTAGCTTCCCACATCCTAAATTAGGATACAGCCTTTCAACTCACTAGAGATACTTGCTCTTTTTATTATAATAATTTGGAAACTAAATAATTTTGCTCTGTTTTTCCCTCTCCTCCCTATCTCATTCTTACCACAGATATGCAAAAGAGTTAGTAGAGTAACAAGATTATATTTTAAGTGAACTTTGTTTTAAGGTAGAAGTGCTCAATATTAAAAGACAAACAAACAAAATACAAACAGAAAATATGAAGTAAACTTTAGGCTGAAATCCGAAGCCAAATAAAGCACATGATAAATGATTCAGTGAAATTAGTCAGTGCAAATACATTTTAGATTCTTTTTCAGAGGAAACCCACTGCATTCGACAATTAGAAATTAATTCAGGAGACAGTCACCTGAAGTTAAAAGAAAATTATTCAGCATAATAGCAATTCAAGAACTACTTTGTCTTTCCCTATAGAAGCACAACACTCTAACAGAAGTATAAATGATGTAACAGATAGCATTTGAATCCAATTACTAAGCTCCATATGCTATATGATATTTAAACAGCTGGACCTGCTGTTTCTATATTAAATAATTTATTTTTAACAGGTTTATGATTTATAGTAGTGCTCCTCATTTAATGAGTCATAAGAAGTTCGTTTTTATCTAGCGAGATTGCCCCTCCCATGCAAGCAGGTATAAACCATTTAAAAAACGTTAATCATCATATAATGTTCGGTTTTGAAACACGGATTATAATAGAAAGTCAGCTAAGCATCTCTACTTATCATTAGGAATCCACCAGCAGTCTATAGTAGTATTTCCCTCCAAATTTACCCCTAACATTATTGACATTTGCTTTTTACTAACATCTATATTTCAAAAGAAATTTGAGGAGTTAGTTCAATTCCAGTTTTGCTTGTTATCAGTCCTGTCCATTTTGATGAAAAAATATTTCGCATATTGATGTTTTAGGTGTGAAGGGATAAGGCATATTGGTATTTGGTGGGGAAAGAAGGTAGTCTTGTCACTGAACAAGTGACCATTGTGTGCAGTGTTGGATCTGCCACCTACTCCTTACTGGTTATCTCAGGGACGCCCAGTCACTGCTTTTATTCATCTATTATGTTGTTAAGTGAATGGGTAAGTTTAGTGCCTTTGCAATGAGAAACTGTGTAAATTCCCTTGAAAAAGTCTGGGAAGTCATGGGAGATGGTTAAAAACGAAATAAGTTAAAAGTATTCAGATTCAATCCTTTCAACTGTTGAATAGCTATAATAATCCCTACCCCAGAGACTTACAGAGACATTGTGGAAATGAAGTTAGGTAATATGATAAAATGCTTGTGAAATCACCTTGTACATTTCGAACACTGAACAGAATGTCCTCACTTAAGGTCAATACATTCTTGAAAACCATGGCTTTAACCAAAACAATGTACAGCAGGGCCTCAAATATTGTAATTTCCTTCAGTATTGTCATTTTATTATAATTTTGAGAGAAAAAATTGGTTTTGTTTTATATCACTTTGCTTAAAGTCACAGTTTCCAAGAACCTATCAACAATGTTAAGTGAGAACATAATGTACAGTGTACAGGCAGTTTACCCTTTAACTAAATCAGCATATGTGGAAATTAAAACCACCAAAAGTGTTTTCTTTCATTGATAACTCTATAATTCCTTTATTTCACTTTTCTCCTAAAAGGAAAGTATGTACTTATTAATGTTAGCGATAAAACACCAGATATGACTCAATTATTTTCACATGAATCCTTCATGATTTCAACAAAGACTTGTTTTACAATTTAATTCATTAGTGACTGTAAAAACCAGTCAATTTTGCTTAGGTTACTGAAATGCTTGCAGCCAGCTGTGAAGATAGTGGCAAGCTATGCAGTGATTATTCAAATAAATACTTAAATGAAATTCTTAGAACATTCTGTTAAAATTACTAAATACCCATGGAATCAAAACAAACCACTTGACACCTAGCCATCTGAAATTTTTAGACTCATAGTTTTGAAACATGTTAGTAGAAGGAATCTTTGTTATGGACAAAGAGATAATTTTCCTATTTTACCTCCAAAAATGTGGTAAGCTATATATATCTAGCCACCAATATAATGTCTCCAATTAATATCAGTTTTCACCAATAATAATTTTTCATTAATTCTGATAAGAGCAAAGACTTTTTTAACAACATATTCTCATTGGATCTTATGATTGGCAACACTGGAGTAGGTATGCTTGAGAAAAATAAAAGTATCAGTAGAGTTCAATTATAAAAGGGGATAATATTTTTATAAGGTAGCTGGACCTCATTATTTGCATGGCTCTATAGTCACTAAGATCCTGCAAGTTCTATGATTAACGATTCACTTAAATATCTTCTTGGCCTGCTGCTTAGCTCAGTACAAAAGAAAGAAAAAAGAAAAAAGAAAAAAATCCTATTTCATAAGATACCTTTAAGCAGTTTACCTTAGTGAAAGTGTTGAGAACCCTGTTTTGCTTAGAATTTACTTTTTTAAAAAGTCAGTTTGGTTTTGGACTTAGGAATTTATAATCTAATACATATATTATCAAATATGCAAAATATAGAAATATTTATATAAAGAAACTATACATTATTAATAATTTGCATATGCTATGAATAAAATATCTGAATAAAATTTTTGTTCCCACAATAATATGTACCACTTCTCTAGAAAAACAAGGATTTAGAACACTTTAAGAAAGAAAGACAGGTATGCTGGAAAACATTGTTAGTTCTTTGGTCCCCTTGCCTTTATTTACAAGCAATCATTTTTGTTACAATTCTACCTCCTGCTCGGAAGTGCTGTGGAAGTACTGTTTATAATTAGAGATCATTCAAATCTTCCCAGGATCCAGTATTTTATTGCAATAGTTTTCTTAAAATTATTTTTCACACCAATTTTGTTTCAAAACAGCCCAAGAACCAAGACATTCACAAAAACTGACTTTAGTACAGCACTTTTCTATGTTACATATGAAAATGTATGTATATACCACTGCCTCAGATAATTTTAAAAAGAATGGTTTAGCTATGCATTACCAGAAATGTCAAGGGTCATATTGAATTATGGTTGTATATAAAGAGATAATCATCTACAATAATAAGTAAAACCAAGACTTATAATGGACATGCATATACTACACCAAAGACGATGGAAGTGTCTCATGGACAAAAAGGGTACAAAATCTCTCTCTCTGTACATGCACTGGCAAGTGCTGACACAGTTGGGCCAATTCTTTGAGATCTTTACTTTCATTTCATGGTTTATACTACATGACGTGTAGCAAGCCAGACCCTGGCATCAGCTTCACTGACTACTTCCGATGTGGAATTCTCACTACCTTGTCCCCTCATCTGCTTATGAGCTGATGGACTTTCTCCATCAGCTGGGCAGGAGGAAGTGAAGGGAAGAGAACTAATGAAAAATAAATTTTAGACAGTTACTTTCCTCCTTCTGAAATTTTTAGTCTTTCTCTGTGTACACAGAAGTGTTTTGGGGGAGAGGTCAGGGGTGGAAGAGAAGATAAAAAATGAATCTCTTTAGAAGCCTTATCTTTGTCTTTTGTTCTTGAGACCTGTGTAGTCTTGGGAAAAACTGTCCAACTATAAATTGTTAAGAATCTTAATTAGAATTTACTTAAAATCAAAAATAACAATAAATAATAGAGTGAAGCAGCCACATTCTGGCCAAAAGGGGGCTTAAAAAAAAAAAAGAAACAAAAAGAAAGCGGGAGGCAAAAATATGGTAAGTGAAGACAGTAACAGAGGAAAAGGTAGAGATTAGTTCTTAAATACCTCTGCCACTGAAGGTTTCATTTTAGAAAGGCTGTTTTTGATGTATGATGACAGGGAATAGATCTGAGTAAGCATGATGACTTTCAACTCTACTCACAAATTTAATAAAATCCTACGGGATCATAAACTGGCAGCTGCTTTGTGAAAATGAAATGCTAATGCTCACAATTATAATTTTTATACCCATAGCCATAAAATATATAAAGGTATTAGGTTATTTTCTAATGCAATACATGTATGATTTATGTGTATTACAGCAGATTAAATCTTTTGAGGTAAGAGTGGAATAAAAAACACCAATAAGTATGTATTTGGTCATTTGAAATATGCCTCCACAATTTCATCTCAAAAGTACTTAAGTAGATAAACACCTATTTGGAGGTAAGAATAAGAGGAACATTTTACCTGAGGCAAGAATCTTAATATACCACTCTAAAAAGAGAGAGAGTCATGACAGTATTGCACGCTGCTGAAATTTTAAACAATGTAAGATAAGAATAGAAACAGTTTTACAAGAAAGTTTATTACAGATCATGCTGCTATGTTAAAAAGCTTTTATAAAGGAAAGAAATAGGGTAAAGTGGGGAACCACTAATGTGTTAAGAGATGAAGAGACAGAGGTCTGGACAATGACTGCAATGAAACCGTGAATAACTGTATTTCCATTGGCAGTAAATTATCACAGGATAGAGAACTAGAAATCATTAATGGATTTCTGGATCCAAACAGAATAGCAGTGCCAATACAGGTGTTTAAAAACTGAAAATGCATAAAACAAAAAGAAAAGTTTCCTACAAGACATCTAGGAGATAATATGAATGAAAATGGATGGATTCACAGGACTGTGCAACCAAATCAAAGAAGAAAGCGTAGCCCTCTTTCTGAAATTAAATATTGATTCATTAATATATTAGGCACTGTAATTGACGCTTAAGGGCCTGGGCTTCAGAATCAGAATATACCCTTAAATTCTGGCCCTACAGTTTAAGACATATATAATCCTGTGTAAATTCATTTCACTTTCTTAAGCCAAGTTTTTCATTTGTGAAATGGGTACAATAATGTCACCTCATAGGATGTCTATAGGAATTAAATCAACTTAATTTTTTAAATAATTCACAAAGTACCTGGAACTTATTGTCAATAACTGACTTGATTCTACATATTGAGTGAATTCTATATAAACAAGTCTTGGAAATAATTTTGAAAGGCTCCATGTAAAATGAGGGCTATTTTCCAAGACTGACAAAAATGGTTTGAGGATACCAAATAGATCAATACAAAAATAGATTTGTATTGATAAATAAACTTGACTAAAATAAATGTGTGTGTGTGTGTGTGTGTGTGTGTGTGTGTGTGTCCCCAGCAAAGGGGCATTTTTAAGGGCAAAAAGATCTAAGGTTCAATCAAAATTGAATTTTTGGCTGAATAACTCCAAAATCATAATAAAATGTAAGTACTTCTCATTTGCTGAGAATAACAGCAAATGACAGTTTTATTCATTTCTAGTATAAAATGTTCAAGTTCATTGAATGAACCATGATATTCCTTAATACACCTAGTGAACACAAATTTGACCCTTTTTAAAGCAGTTTTGTATATATAGCATTAGTTTTTCTTGACAGATGAGGAAAGTTGCATGTAGAATGAACAAATAAAAATTTTACTTGGAAAAATTATTTTTAGGATCCTTTTGCTTAACTTCTGTTTGATTTATGACTTCTTCCAATCATTCATGATGTAATTTGATTTGAGACAACATAAAAAAAATTGACCCAGATCCTAACAAGAAGTCTCAAGTAAATAGAGGAAACTGAGAAAGAAATATAACCATGTAATGTGCAAACACATGAAAATTTCTTGGAAAATTTAACACTATCATCACTTTGTTTATTCTAAAACATTTCTGAGACGCTGTCAGGTATTATAATAGGCACTGAGAGAGTTTAAAGTAAGTGAAACAGAGTCAAATATTTTATTAATAATAATATTAACATTCTGTAAACACAGAACAGTATCTTATGAAAATATAGTGTTATACTCTGTATAAAGAAGCACCAAATTAAAAATTAATTGAAACAAACCGAGCATTCCTCTTTCTTAATTTGTTTAATAATTAACAAATATTTGAGTTATTATTATCATACACTTATTTTTAAGACTTCATTTGCCCTTACTTATATCAAAGATGTTATTTTACAACATTCTATAAAGGAATGCTAACAATTAAAATGGTTATCTCACACTCACAGATTAAAGTTATTTTATATTTGGGGCTGATTTTGAAAATTGTAGGAGTTTTACTTGCAAAAGTAGTACATATTAAAAGATATAAACTAAGCACTCTTTTATATTTAAAAATAACTACAGGTCCTAATATTTTATTATTTAATTTTTGATTAAAAATGTATTCAAATATTTTAATATATGCTTTTATTTATTAAATACACAATTATTAAGATCCATCATGTACCTGACTCAATGTAATTTCACGGGCATACAGAGATGAATAAGACAGTCTATATCTTTGAGGTACTTACAAGCGAAGGAAGCCAATACCTGTTTAGGCTTCACCCTTTTAAACTATTCCCAGTCTATTCGTATGTTATTTTTACTTTTAGTAGTTTAATCCTATGGACTAAAATTGGCTTCACAGAATCTCCCCCACAACTGCTACACAATCAAAAGATTTCTGGGCCAGGCATGGTGGCTTACACCTGTAATCCTAGCACTTTGGGATGCCAAGGCCGGTGTATCACTTGAGGTCAGGAGTTTGAGACCAGCCTGGCCAACATGGCAAAATCCCATCTCTACTAAAAAAATATAAAAATTAGCTGGGCATGGTGGCACGTGCCTGTAAATCCAGCCACTCAGGAGGCTGAGGCTGGAGAATCACTTGAACCTGGGAGGCAGAGGTTGCAGTGAGCCGAGATCGTGCCACTGCACTCCAGCCTGGGCAACAGACCAAGACTCTGTCTCAAAAAAATAAATAAATAAAAAATAAATAAATAAAATAAAATAAATAACCAAAAGCAAACAAAACATTTCTGAAATAAATCAATGTTCCTTACTATAGCAAAATTTCCTGTGCTTAAAAATAAATCATGGACAGTTTGACTAATAATCTAAGTGATTATTATTGGAATGGTGGATGTAGTTTAAAAAGAGAAAGGGAAAATCTGAAATTTCTAAATGGATTGGCATAGATGAACATTTCTCATTTTGGATGTTTATGTGGATTTATACAAGCTATACTATAAATATTAAAACCCAAATAGATAAATGGATAAAGCCTAATGTTAGGCTATTGACAGAAGTAGAATTACAGCTGATATTCTTATGAAAATAGCATATATTTGTAAGTAGGATTTTATTTTATTTTGGAAAGAACACTTAATATGATCTAGACTCTTAACAAAAGTTTAAGTGTACGACACATTATTGTTGACCACAGGTGCAATGTTGTACGGCAAATCTGTAGAGCTTATTCACCCTGCCTGACTGAAAGTTTATACTCACTGATTAGCACCTTCCCAGTTCCCTGCACCTGGCCTGGCAATCATCATTCCACTCTTTCACTCCACGCTTTTGACTATTTAGATATCTTATATAGGTGGAATCACATAGGATTTGTCTTTCTGTGACTGGCTTATATTATTTAGCATAATGTTCTCTAGACTCATCCATGATGTCACGTATTGCAGAATTTCCTCCTTTTTAAATGCTGAATAGTATCCCATTGCATGTATATACCACATTTTCTTTATCTGTTCATCTGTTGATGGGGGTTTATTGGTTTCCAAATCATAGCTATTACGAGCAATGCTGGTAGTATCTCTTCAAGAGACTAATTTAAATTCTTTTGAAGAAATCCTGTTGAATAAATCCTCAGAAGTGGAATTTCTAGATCATATGGTAGTTTTACACGATTTAGGAGAAAATAGTTTCTTCAACAAATGGTGTTGAAAACTGGATATCCACATGCAAAAGAATGAAATTAGACCCTTATTTTACAGCATAAAGAAAAGTCAACTCAAAATGCGTTGAAGACTTAAATGTATGACCTAAAACTATAAAATTGCTAGGAGAAAATCTTCATGCCATTGGTCTTGGCCATGATTTCACGAATATGATACCAAAAACATAGGCAACAGAAACAAAAATACACAAGTAGGATTGTAACAAATTAAAAATCTTTATAGTATAGGAAGCAATTAACAGAGTGAAAAGGCAGTCTTCAGAATGGGTGACAATATTTGCAAATCATGTATTTGTTAAGGAGTTAATCTTCAAATTCTATGAAAAGCTCTTAACATAATAGTAAAAAAAAGAATAAACTAATTAAAAATTGGACTAAGGATTTGAACAGACATTTCACCAAAGAAAATATACAAATGGCCAACAGGTATACAAATAGAATGCTCAATGTCACTAATCATCAGCGAAACCAAAAACCACAATGAGATATCACTTCACACCTGTTAGATGTCTATGATGAAAAAAAAATAGACAAGTGTTGGTGAGGATGTGGAAAGCCTGAAACTGTTGCACACTGTTGGTGAGAATGTAAATTGATGTAACAGCTATAGATTGATTTGTCTCTTAACAACAAACTTAAAAATTCCTTGCATTAGGCAGAATAATGGTTCCTAGAGATGTCTCCTTCCTAATCCCCAGGTCCTATGAATGTGGTAGGTTATGTGGATTAAGGCGGATTAAGGTTGCAGATGGAATTAAGCTTGGTAATCAGCTGATTTTAAACTAGGGAGATTAAATAGGATTTTACAGGCAGACCCAATGAAATCACAAGCTTCCTTAAAAGTAGAAGAGAGACAGAACAGAGTCAAAGAAAGAAATAGGACTATGAAAGAAGGCTCAGAGAAATGCAATGTTGCTGGTTTTAAAAATGAAGGAAGCAGACTATGAGACAAGGAATGTGAGTGGTCTCTAGAAGATGGAAAAGGCAAAGAAATGAATTCTTCTCTACAGCCCCTGGAAAATAAACACAGCTCTACCAATATCTTTATTTTAGCTCAGTGATACGCATATCAAACTTTCAATCTGCAGAATTATAAGATAATAATGTGTTGTTTTAAGCCACCATGTTAGTGGCAATTTACTATCACACTAAATAGAAAACTAATGCATTATTCAAACTGGTAAAATTTGCCACTATAAATGAAATAAACTGAATGGCAAAAGAAAACAAAAAAGTACAGTTCTATTCTTTCCTTTTTTGTTTAGAGTCCAAGGAATGTCCCATCAAATGCCATCTCTTTTATCTATACAAATTTATTTTGGTTATTATTGATCCCACATAAACCTAAAAATTTATTGGCCAGAAACATGCACCATAGTAATATAATTAGCTCTCCATTTTAACACTGAAAAATCTCTAGTGGACACTTTAGACCAGCCTGATCATGGCTGAATTACCACTTAGACATAGAGAAACTCGAGCAACAGACATTCATATCATATTCTGCATGTATTTGTTCTCTTACTTTAGGTTCATATTTTGTAGTTACATAAGATGTAGCAAAAAAGAAGTAAGCTATGAATTATTTTCCTTTAAGTTATATACACACATTCACATACACCTATGCAATATTCAGTAATCTGTTACAATCATGTATGTAAGCTGTGTCTTCTATATTAAAGACCAATATTTCTGGAACTTGTTTATAGAGAGATAAAACATTCAAAAATATTATGAATATTTATAAGTATGCTTATATACTTACATATACTTATATATATTAAGTTAGAATATATAGAGAGAGTATGTGCATGTGATAACTTGAAGGAAATATTAATTGGAGAGTATAAGGCAATAGCAAATAACAACACATGTCCTTAAAAAGGCACTTAATTTTATTAGCATATATGTATATTTTAGTAAAATTAATGTTTCCAATTAATGTGTGTCTTAATTCTCTTTCAGTGGAAACAAAATTGAACATACACCAATATTTCATTATTAAGTACCAAAGAATCTAACAATATTTAGAACAATACTAATGAAAGCATTGGTGTGACTTTGACCATATTCGTGGTTTTAAGTTTAAGCATCAAGGTTTGCTCTGCATCCTTTAGTTTTTGTATTGGGTTTCAAACAAGGAATTAGTTCCATAAACATTATTTTGCTATGGAAATGTACTTCTATATTTATTGGCATATAATGTTGAAAAATATCCTGAATTCTTAGTGATTATTTATGATTATAACTGATTATAAAAACTCATATCATAGAAAAAAGGACATACTAAAGATGCTGAAGAACTTGAAAATCTTGATTCCTAATTATGTATTTTTAATGACATCTTTTGAATTCTTCAGAATTTGAGCTTTTTTCTTAAATTTCACTGAAATATACAATGACATAAACTGCTCCCTCATCACCCCAGAGATTGAGGATGATTAGAAGCATAAAATATTTGAATTTGGTTATCCTGTGTTGTTTTTCTTTTTTTAAGTACGATTCGAACACAAATGTTGAATAAAAAACAGGCATGTTACGTTTTGTTTCTGTCCTAGGAGATGGGATAACATTAGATTCCTCTTATTTCCATCTTCGTTATGTAGTTGAACGCCCCAAAAGTCTGTTCATATCTACATAGAGCCATTAAATTAAACTTTTTAGGTGAAACCTTCCTTTAAACATACACATATAAAAATATTTTTTGACCGGGCGTGGTGGCTCATGCCTGTAATCCCAGCACTTTGGGAGGCCGAGGCAGGTGGATCACGAGGTCAGGAGATCGAGACCATCCTGGCTAACACGGTGTAACCCTGTCTCTACTAAAAATACAAAAAATTAGCTGGGTGTGGTGGCAGGTGCCTGTAGTCCCGGCTACTCGGGAGGCTGAGGCAGGAAAATGGTGTGAACCCAGGAGGTGGAGCTTGCAGTGGGCCAAGATTGAGCCACTGCACTCCAGCCTGGGCGACAGAGTGAGACTCCATCTCAAAAAAAGAAAATATATATATATATATATACACACACACACACACACACACACACACACACACGTATATATTTTACTATTTTATGATCTGAGGATATTATGGAATCCAAGGCATATACTAATTGGATGCTGAAACAACTTTAAAAAGACTTATTTATTGTAAAAAATAAATGCCTACCTTTGTTAGGTATTTATGTGATTCTCAAAGAGCTGTTGCACTGGGGTTGCATTTCATTAGCAATGAATTTGGCAATTCTGAGGATTTGCTCCAGATACCAGTTCTTTAAGTAAAAAGCCCTCAACCACTAAAGGCCCAGTTGTTTTGTGGAAGTTTGTGTGTGTGTGTACACATGCATGTGTATGTGTGTATTTGTGCAAGTGTATGTGTGTATTTTGTGGAAGTGTGTGTGTACTCGTACACATATGTAATCATGCATGGGTGTGTGTACTTGTGCACGTGTATGTGTGTATTTTGTGGAAGTGTATGTGTGTGTACTCGTGCATGCGTGTATGTGTACTTGTGCATGTGTGTGTGTTTTTTGTGGAAGTGTGTGTGTGTACTTGTGCACATGTGTCTGTACTCATGCACGTGTTTAGACCCACATAGCTCTTGTAATTTCTAAAAGTCATTGTGCACTGATTATATGCCATCCACTGAATCATATTTTTATATGAATTTTCTTTTTAATACAGAAGTTCAGCATCTTATAACATTATTTGGAACTTTAAAAATTTGAGTTGACAGACCAGCTCTCAGAAAGGTGGGGACTTTATGTATAAAACAAACATAAGACAACCCTCAAGGCTAAAGAAATGATAGCTTGCCAAAGACATTGTGGCAAGAAGGATGACTTGGCAGTGAGTTATTTGGGTTTTGTTTTTGCATCACTTATCCCAGATTGAATGCTGGAAAAGCCAGAAAACCAGGATGACCAATGAATACAGGCAGAAAAAAAAAAAGAGCCAGCTCTCTCTACCTAAGAACCAGAAAAGGATCAACCTATGAAAACAGAAAATATTAAACAATAACATATCACTAGAAAGAGTCAGCGGAGGTCCTAGATCTCCACTCTTACCAGGTTGTAATGAGTTGTTTCAGCCACCAGTCCCAGCATTTTTGGGGTCCGAGGATGCTAGGTGGAAAACCAACCTTCATTCCTGCCAGAGAGTAAAGATCCCCTACACCACAACCACCAACTCCACCACCCCACCGCAGGGTAAGAGGATACCTCATTGGTTGGTGTAGAGATTCCCATCACCACCCAGCATCAACAGGCCATTGTTCCCCTCTCTGCTGAAATCTTGTCAGAAGAAATTTAGTGGAGACGGTACTTTTGCCATTGTCCAGAAGTAATGAGGTCACTCTACTCCCCATAATATCAGCAGAGGCCACTGGGAAATAGAAACAAAGCATTCCTACTCTTCCCAGGCAGGATGATATTAGTGGAGACCTAGTAAGACCCAGAACTCCCATACTTATCATCCTTATCAAGAAAAAAAGCATCCCTACCACATCAAGAGACAATGAAGTTTGAAAAAGAATCTGTACTTACACCACCACTTTGCCTTAATGAGGCAGCATCTTACTAGTCCTGACAAACTAGTTTCAAAGGAGACCTGCTAAAAGAGATCACTAAATTAGATAATACATAACACCAAAAATGTCCAGGTTTCAATTGGAAGTAACTTATAGTATCAAGATTCAGAAAAATCTCAACATGAATGAGAAAAAATAAACAACAGAGGCTAACACAGTGATGATAAGAATGTTAGAACATCTAGTAAGGACTTTAAAGTAGCATGCTTAAATCAGCATTCTCATGAGCAATTATTAAAAGGCTTGAAGAATATGAAAAATAGAAATTCTTGGCCAAAAAAGAAAATATAAAAAAGAATCAAAGAAAAATTTTAGAACTGAAAAATACAATAACCAATAAAACCTCAGTGTGAATGCATTCAAAAGCAGAGTGAAAATAACAGAAGAAAGAATCAGGACCTTAGGAAGAACAATAAAAATTACATGATCTAAACAGCAAATAGAAAATAAAGAATACTGATATGGTTTGATTCTGTGTCCCCACCCAAATCTCATCTCAAACTGTAATCCCCACATGTTGAGGAAGGAACATGGTGGAAGGTGATTGGATCATGGGGGTCAGCTTCCCTCATGCTGTTCTCATGACGGTGAGTTCTCATGAGATCTGATGATTTTATAAGTGGCAGTTTGCCCCTACTTTCCTTTCTCACCTGCCACCATGTAAGATGTGCCTGCATCCCCTTTCACCATGATTGTAAGTTACCTGAGGCCTCCCCAGCCATGTGGAACTGTGAGTCAGTTAAACCTCTTTTGTTTATAAAATATCCAGTCTCAAGTAATATCTTTATAGCAGTGTGAAAACAGACTAATACAGAGAATTAGAACCAGTAGAGTGGGGTACTGCTATAAAGATAACCTGAAAGTGTGGAAGCAACTTTGGAACTGGGTAACAGACAGAGGCTGGAAAAGTTTGGAGGACTCAGAAGAAGACAGGAAGATGTAGGAAAGTTTGGAACTTCTTAGAGCCTTGTTGAATGGTTTTGACCAAAATGCTGATAGTGATATAGACAATGAAACCCCGACTGGGGTTGTCTCAGATGGAGATGAGGAATTTATTGGGAATAGAGTAAAGGTCACTCTTGCTATGCTTTAGCAAAGAGACTGGCAACATTTTGCCCCTACCCTCGTGATCTTTGAAATTTTTAACTTTAGAGAGATTATCTGAAACTGGAACTTATGTTTAAAAGGGGAGTAGAGCATAAAAGTTTGGAAAATTTGCAGCCTGACCATGTAGTAAAACAGAAAAAAAAAAAAAAAAAAAAAAAAAATTTCTGGGAGAAAATCAAGCCTACTGTAGAAATTGGCATAAGTAATAAGGAGCCAAATGTTAATCACCAAGACAATGAAGAATGCATTTCAGAGATCTTCAAGGCAGCCTCTCCCATCACAGACCCAGAGGCCTAGGAGAAAAGTGGTTTTATGGGCCAGACCCGGAGCCCTACTGCTGTGTGCAGCCTTGGGACTTTTGACCTGTATTCCAGCTTCTCCAGCTGCAGCTGTGGCTAAAAGGGGACAAGGTACAGCTCAGGTCATTGCATCAGAGGGTGTAAGCCTTAGCAGCCTCCATGTGATGTTGGGCCTGTGGGTGCACAGAAGACAGGAGTTAAGCTTTGGGAACCTCTGCCTAGATTTTAGAGGATGTATGAAAGTACCTGGATGTCCAGGCAGAAACCTGCTACAGGGATGAAGCCCCTCATGGAGAACTTCTGCTAGGGCAGTGTAGAAGGGAAACGTGGGGATGGAGCCCCCACACGGAGTCCCCACTGGGGCACTGCCTAGTGGAGCTGTGAAAAAAGGGCCACTGTCCTCCAGACTCAAAATGGTAGATCCACTGACAGGTTTGCACTGTGCACCTGGAAAATCCACAGGCACTCAACACCAGCCAGTGAAGGAGCTTTCCAAGGCTGTGGGAGCCTACCTCTTGCATCATAGTGCCCCAGATGTGAGACATGGAGTCAAAAGAGATTATTTCAGATCTGTAAGATTTAATGACTGCCCCACTGGATTTCAGACTTGCATAGGTCCTGCAGCCCCTTTGTTTTGGCCAATTTCTCCCATTTAGAACAGGAATATTTATCCAATGCTTGTATCCTCATTGTATCTTGGAAGTAACTAACTTTCTTTTGATTTTACAGGCCCATGGGCAGAAGGGACTTGCCCTCTTCTCAGATGAGACTTTGAACTTGAACTTTTGAGTTAATGCTGAAATCAGTTAAGACTACTGTAATCCCCACATGTCAAGGGAGGGACATGGTGGGAGGTGATTGGTTCATGGGAGCGGTTTTCCCCTGTGCTATTCTTGTGATAGTGAATGAGTTATCATGAGATCTGATGGTTTCATAAGTGGCAGTTTCCCCTGCTGTCCTCTCTCACCTGTCACCATGAAAGATGTGCCTGCTTCTCTTTTTGCTATGATTGTAAGTTTCCTGAGGCTTTTCCAGCCATGCAGAACTGTGAGTCAATTACACCTTTTTTGTTTATAAATTACACACTCTCAAATAACAGTGTGAAAAAAAAAGTAACATGAATACATATACAATGAACACCAACTCAGGAACCTTTAGGACTAAAACAAAAGATATAACATTCTTGTTATCATAGGGAAAGTAGAAAACAAATATCAGGTCTGAAAAAAATATTCAAAGAATTATAACTGAAAATGTAATAAATTTGCAAAGTTCATAAAATTATGGTCAAGAAGCTGAGTGGACACCCAACAGAAGAAACCCAAAGACATTCATGTCATGGCATTTTGTAATCAAACTACTAAAAGCTAACAAGAAGGAAAAAAAATCTGGAAAGCAGTAAGAGTGTAAAGGCACCTTCCCAGAGAGAAAAAAAAAATGAAGGAAAGTAGGTATCTCATTAGAAACCCTGGAAATTATAAAGAAATATATAATCTTTTTTTTACATGTGTGAGAGAGAGAAAAAACAAAACTGTTATTCCAAAGTTCTATACTCAGCACAAATATCCTTCAGGAAAATCAGAGAAGTCAAGATCTGTTTGGATGATGACAAACTGAAAGGATTGATTGAGAATTTAACCTTAAAATAAAAATTACCTAAAAAATAAATGATAAAAGAAGGAATTGGGGAATATCAAGAAGAAAAACAACGGAAAGAATAGTAATATGAGTAAATAAAATAGATTTTCCTTCTCTCAAGTTTTCTCCATTGAAGAATTTTTAAATCAAAACTATGATTATTAAAACAAAAATTATGACAGCTTATGAGTCAATAAGCTGTTATTGACACATTATATAGTTATGAGTTGGATTGCGAGATATAGAATGGAAATGTTAAAGACAATTACATTACTTAAAAAGGGAGGATAAATAGATATGAATGGAGGCAACCTTTCAACACTTTACTTGAAATGGTGAAATGGCAACACTAATTTCCTGTGATAAGTTACATATATGTAATACCTATAGGAGTCACTAACAAAGCTATACACACAGTTATATTTAAAAACAATCTAGATAAAAAAATAAATTCTAAAAATGTTCAAGTAACTAACAAGAAGGCAGGAAAAATAAAACAGAAAAAAAAGGAGAGAAAGAAAATAAAGCATAAAATGTGATGGCAGTCTTAATGTAGCAATAATTAGGTTAAATATAAGTAGTCAAAATATACTCATTAGAAAACAAAGTTTGGCAGACGGGAAAAATGACATGACTCAACTATGCATTGTAAAACAGAAAGACACTGTAAGTATCACATTATAAGTAGGCTGAAAGCAAAAAGATGGGAAAACATACACCATGCCAACATTAATAAAAATAAATCAATAGTGGCTATATTTATATCAGATCAAATAGACATTTGAGCAAAGCAATTTAAAAGGGACAGAGATAAATATAATATAATGATAAAAGTTCAATCCACCAAAATGATAGCTATCTTAAGTGGATTTGCCAAATAATGAAGCTGCAAATACGTCAAGCAAAAACTTAAAGAACTGAAGGAAAAACAGAACAATTCATCGTTATAGCTGTAGACTTCACCCCTCTCTCAACAGCTGATAGTATGACTAGATGGAAAATCAGGAAAAATACTGCAAAATGCAACAATACCATCAGCAGGAACTGAAAGATATTTACAGATTACCACCCAACAACTTTAGGATAAGCTGTGTTTTGAAGTGCTCATGGTACACATTCCAAGAAACATCACATTCTGTGGTATAAAACTAATCTAGCAATTTAAAAAAATGATTGAGTTTATACACATTATCTTCTCTAGCCACAATATAATAAACTAAAAATCAATAGCAGAAATATAACAGGAATATCTCCAAAAACGTAAAACCAAAACAATTGACTTCTAAATAAACATGTGTTAGTAAGGAAGATTCAAGGGAAAATGTTTAAATGCATCGAGTGGAATAAAAATGAAAATATATCAATATTTGTAGGATGCAGCAAAAACAGTACTAAGAGGTAAACTTATAGCACTAAATTCTTACATTACAAAAGAAAAGTATCAAATAAATAAGCTAATATTTCATCTCAAGTACCTAGATAAAGAAGAAAAAAATGAACCCAAGACAAGAAAAACAAAGGAAATTACGGTAAGAGTAGAAATAAAAAAACAAGTGAAGATAAGTTAAACAAAAGACTGCTTTTTAAAAAGACCAGTCAAATTGTCACACTAGCAAGACTGATGAGGAAAACCTAGAGATGACATGTATTAACATTATCACAAATGGAACAGAGGATAACACTAGATCCTACCACTATTGAAGAGTAACAAATGAATACTGTGAACCACTCTACACAAATAAATTTGCCAACTTAGATGAAATTAACCAAATAAATTTTGGGAAAACTAAAACCAAACAGAAAGCTCAATGTCTTCCATAATTTTTATATAAACAAGTCAAATTCGTTATGTTTGCTTGCTTATTTTGCTAGCTTCTTTTTTGTCTTGAATTGAACTGGTTGTATAATTACCTTGGTTGTACTTATGTAATCTGGGGAAATTAAAATAAGATGGTCTCTTCAAGTACCTGATGCTTACTAAAGATTTCGTGGTGACATGAGGAATCTAACTGTAATCAATCATTATTTTTGAATGCAAGGCATTATAATAGTCACAGGAAAGGTATTATTTAGTTCAGAATAACATCTTTTTATATATATACTACTGCTAATACATATTAAATGCTAGCCACATGTCACATGTGAGGTTAATGTATTTATTTATTATGCCATTTTATCATAATGGCCATCTTATGAATTTCACAGATGAGGAAGCTAAGGCTAGGAAAGTTTAAAGATCCTAGGGCCAACAGATAGCAGAACCAGTACTCAGAGAATGTTTGTCTAATATTTGTATTTTACAGGCACTTCATAAATATAAATGTTATAACTTTTTGCTTTGTGAGGTCAGCATTATTTCCATCTACAGATGGGAAAACTGAGGCTTAAATGGTGAAGTAACTTTAAAAAGGTAGTACAATGGTAATATACATAAAGAACTATCTGGATGCCATGTTTTTCACTCCAATTGCAATTTCTTTCAACTGATTTATTGTTCAAGCTATGCTAAAGAAAATAAGAAAATAGATCTGGTGTGGTGGCTCATGCCTGTAATTCCAGCATTTTCAGAGGCCAAGGCGAGCAGATCATCTGAGGTTCGAAGTTTGAGACCAGCCTGACCAACATGGTGAAACTCCGTCTCTACTAAAAGTACAAAAATTAGCTGAGTGTGGTGGCACAGACCTGTAATCCCACTTACTTGGGAGGCTGAAGCAGGAGAACTAAGTGAGCCCAGAAGGCGGAGGTTGCAGTGAGGTGATACTGCACCACTGCACTCCATCCTCAGTGACAGAGCAAGACTCGGCTGAAGTAGGAGAATTGAATGGGCCCAGAAGGCAGGGGTTGCGGTGAGCTGGTATCGCACCACTGCACTCCAGCCTCGAAGACAGAGCAAGAAGCTGTCTCAAAAGAAAAAAAAAATAAAAAGAAAGAAAGAAAATAAGAAGAAAACACTTTTGTTTTACAGGATTTTTGTTAAAATGGCTATCAAAATAACACTCAAATATGAAACCACATTCAAAGAGCCTATAGACTCACACAGTTTAAAAGCTTAGGCGTGTATTGGCAGTAGTACATAAAGCACAGAAAGGTGCATAAATATGGGTAGAATCAAGTATATGAAATCAAAAGGAAGAGAGAAAATAAAATTTAGAATCAGAAGTTGAATTATAGGTCATCCACCCTAAATTCTTGCTTATAACAATTACAGGGTCACTAGAACATGGCAAATCTCAACATTACTATCACCTAGCTGTGAGCCTTTAGATAACATGATTCATTCCAAAAAGCTTCCAATTTGTTTCCTGCAGAATAAAGACAACGATTCCCATTTCATAAAACAATGTATAAATAATATATGAAAAACATGTATAACATTATGTCTGACATATTGGAAATACTGGAGAAATGGTAGACATTTCATCATAAATTATTTTTCTTTTTCTTTTTCCTCTGCTACCTTTTCCACCAAAAGTCTGTACGCCAAGTTTGATAGTGTGCATTTGACATTGAAAAGTGCAAGCTGCTCTCCCAGTAACCACTTTCTTGACCCGATTCTTATCTAAATGTGGTCCTGTACTAATTATTGCCACTGCAGAGGTAAATGGAAGTGATGTGTATCAGAACAAAGACTTTAGAAGTGATTGTGTCTTTTCCACTTATTTCCCTGCACTGCAGAATTACTGCATGAAGAAATGCGGCCATCATCCAGAAGCAGTAGAGTACATTGTTGTATGGACAATATATAAGCTATTTTTGTGTAAGCCTTTAAAAATAAATAAATGAAAGAGATGCTCAGTGAGGTATATTTCAACTCCCAAAATAATTCTATTCATTCATGTATTTGTTTGGCATTGGTTGCAACAATAATTGCTATATATACATAACTGAATCTTAAATAGTTTGTAAAAGTTGTGTGGGATAGAGAGAGATTGAGATAATTAAGCACCTGAAAGTCTGCCACATGAAAAAGTTATTCTACCTACAGAATTAAAAAGCTTACTGGGCACAAAATATAAGCTCTTCGTTTGAATTCTACTAATTTGTGACTTACAGGACATAACTTGACCCCTTTGAGTTTTACTACCTCTCAAAAACAAATAAAAACAGTAAGTACTATGTAGTGTAGATAAAAATGTATCTACAATATGTCCATTTGATTTTCAATTTATTTACTTTTATGTGGTTTTCCTTTTGCAGGAGGAGAGAGACCTGGGTGGAAGATATGCAGTAGCATGTTTCATTTGACCACAATAAATATATTTAGTGAGTAAAATGGTCCTCTAAAATGTGTAACTATAAAAGGGGATTTTATAGAAAGAGGGTTATTTCTCTAGACAGTTAGAACCATATCACTGGTGTTCAGTGTTTTCTCAATCTAAGACATGGTTTCTAAATAGCATCAGTCACTACTGATATTTTGGGCTAATTCTTTGTTGTGCTTATCTGTCCTGGGTATTGTAAGATATTTAACATATCCTTGACCTCTACTGCTGGATATCAATATCAACCCTCTCCCCAAGGATACAACAAAAAATGTCTCCAGACTTTGAAAAGCATTTGCTTGTGGGGCACAGTTTTTCCCAAGTTCAGAATCACTGGTTTAATGTTCTTACTAGATGCATCTCAGGCACTCCAAAGTGAGAAGAATAAGGAACCTCCCTGTGACTGACACTAGAACCCCTGCCCAAATATACACATCAACTTCATCACTCAAAGCAGCCACCAAAACTCTTCCATTTCTAAGAATCAAGGCACTCCCATATTTGCTAAGACGATTCAGTTTCTAAGCACACTCTTTTTGCCCAATTCAGAATCGTCTTTCTAATGCATACATCTGAGTGCATTATTTCAATATAACAGTGTAAGTATATTATAGATGACCTCAGGAAAGAAAATATTCAAGACGTCACTAACAAATTGAGTCAATAATGTATTTATTATACTAGTTCTAGTCACTTGTTCATGGTCAACATGAAAAGTTATTTGCATGCTCATATTGTAAAATATTGTAACATACTCTAGAAAATTAATATGGTAACATTAGAGTCTCCAGAATGGATTAGGAACACATTAAACACCAAAAAAAAAAAAAACAAAAAACAAAAAAAAAAACCTTCAAATCTCAAGGAATAGATTCCATTAGAGATGTGGAAGTAAAATAATATATTTGATTAAAGTTTCATTATCAAAGCTTGCCCTTATGTGTTTCTGAATTATACCAGAAATTCCTTTCACATTGTAAGGAGGATGCTGTTTGGTGTTGGGGCTAACATAAATACCACCAACAACATGGGCAGGATGAAGAATTATGATGACCAAAAGAAACACAATGAAAGCCCAGTCAATTCAGCCATTCAAGTGAGAGCATTACATCAGAATTACCCAAAAACTTCAGCTTATCAAGCAAGAAAAACAGATTTTTTTCACAGTGATTTTTCTGCCCAGTTGAATTTTGACTTTTGTGTCTATCATCAGCATTACATCATAGGGTCGTGCATAATGAGCACTCCCTAAGTGTCAGTTACTATACTAGGAGCTAAGTAGAGAAAGGCAAGCTAGAAAGTGTTCTGTCTTTATGGCATTTGGAATCCACTATCTATAAAAATGATTAAAGTATGCAAATGCATTTAAAGCTTAATTATCCTAGAAGTCTCAACTTTTTGGATGAATCTTGAAAAATAAACATGATTATTACAGAAACATGATTTCACTATATCTATGATCTCTTAGTTAAATTGATGGCAAAAGGTGGCAATATCTGTTTTAGGAAATAATAAATATATATATCATTATATATATTAATTATGATTTATGAAGCTTTGTATGACAATTTATGTTTTTCTGAACTTATGAAAAATAATTACAATATAATAAAACTTTTTCATGTTAAAATTAAAATCAGAAATATTTGAATAAAAATTTAAAAATTATATGGCTTGGAATCTATCAAGTTGGGTACGTTACTGGTGGGAAAAAGGGAATTTAATACGAATAATGATAGAGGCAGCAGGCAGAGAAATTTCAGGCAGACAGGGACAGGTCCCTGGTGAAACCCCACCTTTAAGCCAAAGTAGCCTGAAACCTACGGCCCAAAGTGAGAATGCCTGTCTATTCCTGTTTGCCCACTCTCTCCAATTGGTTCCTTTAAAATAATGCCTTTTTGCCAATCAAATGTTGCCTTTTGCAAAACTACCAATGGCCGACCCCACCTCCCCCATCCTGTGCCTATAAAGATCCCAGACTCAGTCAGAGGAGGAGAGAGAAGCAGCTTGACTGGAGAAAGGCAACTTGACTTCAGAAAGACAGCTGCACTTCTCAGGAGAGGTGGCTTGACTTTGGAAAAGAACCAGCCGAACTTCAGGGGAAGATTACCTGCCCATCCCATCCCCTTTCCAGCTCCCCTCTCCGCTGAGAGCCATTTCTATTGCTAAATAAAATTCTCTGCCTTCACCATCTTTCAAGTGTCCAATCGATTGACCTTATTCTTTTTGGACAAGAGTTTGGGAGCCACCAATTGCGGGTATCCAAAAAAGGTTGTCACACTGGCCCTTTGCTCTTGCTGGCAGAGGGCAGCTGCCCCATGCAACGAGGCAAGGGGCCAACTGAGCTGATAACAAACAGCTGTCTGCAGATGGAAGAGCTAAGACAGCATGTAACATACCCTCTGGGGCTTCGGGGTCACAGGGCCCCCCAACCTGGTCTGGGTGTGGGCCCCACACAGAGCTTGCTGGCCAGGTCCCACACTCACTCACTTGCGCCTGGTCTGGCTGTGAGTCCTGCACTCACTCACACTCACTCACATGCGTGCTCCCTCCCACAAGAGGTGAGCACAGCAGGCTAAGTAAATGTTCACCCCCATCACGAGTCTGACAAAGGGGCCAAGAAAAATCCAGAATCAGTAATTCTTAATTCTTATTTTAAAGTTATTTTATAATAAAATGTAAACTTAGATAGCATTTATGTAGAAACATAAGTATTATTACTCTATGACCAATTCATAGATTGGAATGCAGTGATCCAGTATTGGACAGAACATCCCCGACTTTTTATTTTTTAACTCTGCCTACAAAAAATAAAGAAATGAATACCTATTGCATGACTAAAGATTCAAATTTATAATTTACTTCAATTAAGTGGTACTTATTTAACTTTCTCAAACCATCAGTATAAGTGCTTTGTTCTTTCATTCAAATGACTTTTCTTTTACACCTATTTGTGATTTTCTCTGGCATCCAAATATGCAAGAAGAAAATACTCTTTTTTAAAAAAAATCAGGATGATAAACAATTAAAGTTGAAAGTAACAAGAGGAGATAAAAAAATGTTTTTCTTTATAAAAGTGTTTATTTTATAATTTAATACAATTAACATGTTTTGATAGTTTAAGTTCCTATGTATTTAGAGCAAATAGGTAGAGACAAGGCAAAAAGGAAATGAAAAAATTAAATATTTTTCAAATCAAGCTATTATAAAGCAATGCCAAATGAGGATGTTGAAAAATGGAATGTATTACTGAAATGACCTTATAAGACAAATAAAACTGTAATTTCATTAATAAAATATATTTGACTAAACTCAGGTCTACATTATTAGCGCTTCATAGAATATTAGATTCTCTCTTATTATTTTCTAGAAGTTCTACACTGAATTAGCCAACTGTGACAGGGTCACTTCCACAGCCATCCCCATAGAATCTCCTCAAACCTTCCCCATTCCAGTTGAGAACAGAAGATTTAGGCTTTTGGAAATAAACTCTTTTCTGTAAGTCTGACTTTTAAAAATCATTATCAATGTGAGCACTGACCTGTGAACATTACAGCAATTAATTGTGGTAGTGCAGATTCTAAATTTGTCAGTGTCCACTCAATTTGTAAAATTGAGCAGATTAATTAAAGATAGTAATATACTGATAAGCATGTTATTATTTTATTCACTGAAGATTCCAAACTAGCACTTTCTATATAAATGATTTTTTAAATGTTTAATTGACTTTGAAAATGTTAAGATAAGGAAGAGTCTTGCAAAATTGAGTTCAATAGCTGCTTTCTAATTCTACTGTAATACCCCATAAGAGGATGCCACATTATTATATCATCTCCTGCTGCTCTCACACTGGCAG
Organism: Papio anubis; assembly: GCF_008728515.1. Lineage (NCBI taxonomy): Eukaryota > Metazoa > Chordata > Mammalia > Primates > Cercopithecidae > Papio > Papio anubis. The sequence continues at coordinate 70,511,364 of NC_044990.1, read as the reverse complement.
CATCATCAGTGCCCAGAAGCAGATCTGGGACTAAGATGGCTATTAATGAATCACAAGCTTACAAGGCTTAAAAATATAAATCAAAATTCAATATTTTGCAAAGTTCAGATCTCCTTGGGAAATATGACAGAGTATTTATGTTCCATCATATTTATCAGGAAGGGGGAGTTCTGTGACTTTGACTTTTCAGACCAAGAAAGTTTAATATTTCACATGGATAACACATTGCATTTTTTGTTTTGAAACTTTTTACATGTTAACAGCTACAAATGATGATCACACACTAGTATATATTTACACTTACGGACCAATTCATCTATTAAATAGAGGATGGAAAGGAGAAAAGAACAAAGGAACTACTCCTTAATGAATCCTATCATGTTCTAGACACGATGTAATATTTTGCATATATTCTATCTTCTAATGAAAGATCTTTGCTTAGAATGTATTCCTTATCTATATAGTTATCTATACATAGAGTTATATTTACATCTATTGAGAGTATTTTCAATGTATTTTATGTTGATACATATTCACACACATGCAAAACTGTTGAAGATAAATATAATAAAGAGCTACATACCTCCTTCCAGAAAATCTATAATATTTTGGCATATTTGCTCCTGATATCATTTAAGAAATATTGTCTTACAGTTTGTATTAGTCTGTTCAGGCTGCCGTAACAGAACATCACATACTGGGTGGATTACACAATGGAAATTTGTTTTCTCACAATTCTGAAAGCTGAAAGTTCAAGGTGCCATCAAGGTTGGTGCCTCGTGTGGCCTCCCTTCCTGGATTGTAGATGCCTACTTCCTTGCTGGGTCCTTACACAACAAGAGATGACCACTCTCTTGCTGTTGCCTTTCTTCCTTGTGGTGGGGGTGGAGAGAGACAGAGAAAGGGAGAGAGTGCTCTGATGTCTCTTCCTCTTCTTGTAAGGATACCAGTCCTATTGGATTAGAGCCTCACCTTTATAAACACATTTAACCTTAATTATTGCCCAAAAATAGTGTCTCCAAGTCTAATTATGTTGGGGATTAAGGCTTCAACATAGAGATTCTGGGGAACACAGTTCAGTCCATAACATGTGTGCAGTTGCAAAATCCAATTAGCACTTCCTCAACTATCTCCTCCTTTTCCCTTGCCAGATAAAACACTTATTGTGATGTTCATTTATTTGCTCAATCAACTAATATTTATTCAACCTCTACTATATGTGATTTACTGTCCTACATACAAAAAAACAACAATAAATAAAACGAGCAAAATCCCACACATGTATGTGACTATACTGTACTTCAAGGCTGGGGGAGAGCAGAAAATAGACAACATAAATATGTAAAATATATGATATGTTAAGTGGTGATAAACATATTGAAGCAAGAATGATTAGGGGATGGGGGTGTAAACTGAGGAATGTTTTTACATTTTGACCTGCCAGAGAGGAGAGTTCTAATTGAATAGTTAGTAGAATCCCTAGACATTGTCACCTTTGTTGTAGAACTAGACTAGCCTCAGAACAAAGGCTATTCAAGACCCACACAAAAAAAGCTTAAAAATAAGCTCTGAAATAAAATCACACTGATCTCCACATAACTAAATCGGTTACTCCAACAAAAGCCATCCCATATTGAAACACAGACACACAGACACACACACACACACACACACACACACACACACACGACAATCCAGCAGTCAACAGATTAAAAAAAAATGAGCATCAAATACAAAATTACTGTACATGCCAAGAAGAAGAAAAAAGTGAACTCTTAGCCGAGAGAAATGTTATTCAGTAGAAGCATAACCAGAAATGACAGAGATAATGTTATAAAATAAAAGTTGTTATAAATTTGTTCAAGTATTTAAAGGAAAACATAAAATAATTAGGCAAGAAATGGAATATACAAGAAAATAATCAGATGAAACTTCTACAGATGAAAGTAAAATACATGATATAAATAATTCATTAGATGGTATTAAAAGCATATTGGATATAGCAGAAGGAAAGATAAGTGAATTTGAAGACATAGCAAAAGAAACTATGCAAACTGAAGCACATAGAGAAAAAGAGACAAAAAAATGAAGTGAATACAGCATAATAACCTGTGAGACAATATTAAACTTTACAACACATGTGAAACTGTTATTTTTAAAGGGAGAAACGGGAGCAGAAAATAAAATTCAAGAAGTAATGTCAAAAATCTACATTTGATAAAAACTAAAAACTCACAGATTCAAGAAGTTTAGCAAACACAAAACGGAGACAAGAATTAACTGCTGGCTTTTTCCTCAGAAACCGTTTAATTAAACCAGAAGAAAAATGGAACTACATTGTCAAATAGAATTCTATATCCGCAAAAATGTATTCCAAAATTGTTTTTTAAAAATATAACTTTGCTTTTAGTCAAACACTGAAAGAATGTGCTGCCAACAAACAGCACTCAAAAAAAAAAAAAAAAAAACCACACACACAACTATAAAGAGATACTTCCTCACGGGGAAGAAAAATGACACCAGATGGAAACACTAAACTTCACAAAGGAATGAAAAAGGAGAAATGTTCAATCTGTAGGTAAATATAAAACATTTTCGGCCGGGCGCGGTGGCTCACGCCTGCAATCCCAGCACTTTGGGAGGCCAAGGTAGGCAGATCACGAGGTCAGGAGAGCGAGACCATCCTGGTTAACACGGTGAAACCCCGTCTCCACTAAAAAAATACAAAAAACTAGCCGGGCTTGGTGGCGGGCGCCTGTAGTCCCAGCTACTCAGGAGGCTGAAGCAGGAGAATGGCCTGAATCCGGGAGGCGGAGCTTGCAGTGAGCCGAAATCTCACCACTGCACTCCAGACTGGGCGACAGAGCAAGACTCCATCTTGGAAAAAAAAAATTTTTTTTCTTCTTATTCACCGTGTTCTTTGATAAGTCATTTTCTGTTTCAAGCAAACTAATAACCAGGAATTACAGAATTTATAACATAACATATGTAGAAGTAAATGCTATGGGAACAATAACCCAAAGAGTAAAGTGGAAATGGAAGTATAGATTTTGGAGTCCTCATATGTGAAGCGGTACATGACATAAAGGGAGACTAGGATATGATGCCAGCGCCTATTTCACCTTGAGCGACCATATTTTAAAAGCCATATAGATAATAAACAAATAGTGAAAATAAAAGGAAAAGGAGGAAAAGAACAAGCCAGAACAGATTAGAAAGTGGAAAGCAAGTATGAGAACTATAATTTCAAATCCAGCTATATTAATAATTACACTAAAAACTAAGGATTCAAAGCTCTAAAAAAGCAGAGATTGACAAATTGTGTTTTAAAATAAACAAACCATACACGGCCTAAAAGACACACAATTTAAATATAAAGACAGAGATGAATCTAATATTAATATTGGTGACAAATGAATCATAAGGATGCTAGAGTAGCTATTCAGACAAAGCGTATTTCAAAATATATATATTCATGTGGAATAAAGACAGACCCTTTATAACAACAAAAGGGCAAATTCATCAAAAACATAAAACAATCCTAAATGTGTATGAACCTAATATCAGAACTTCAAAATGCATAAACCAAAAACTGATGGAATGAAAAATGTGGTAGACTAAACCACAACTCTAATAGAGGATTTCAGCCAATACATCTACTATTATGATTAGTAGAGGCAAATGATGACAGGGAGCCAAATGCATAGTGCAATGTCAAATGATTATTGCCCTTTAAAATATGTATGTTGGCCTGGCCATTATGCAGTGTGTTGATAAATAGAAATCCTGTTATATCTTGATATTGAGAGTAAATTGTGAAAACAGCTAAGAATATTTTCCCTGGAATGAAATGTACACATATTGCAGACTGAGCTTTTATGGTTTAAAATTGCACACTAGCATCAATACAAATTTACTTTATCATATTAAAGGTCACAAGAAAGTGCTCAATAAGACAAACTCAATTATTAATACTTAACTGAGCAATATGATTGAAGATATGTTATTAAAGCAGAATTCATAACATCCGCAACTTGGTATGCTACAATATTACAAAAATGTACTGTATAATAAAACAAAGTTAATTCACAAATGAGTAGATAATGAGAATCAGCCAACTCGATCATTCTCCAAGTCTATAAGCTATGAAATTCACAAAATTAAGAAAAGAATATACCTCTACTATATCTGTGTGGCTGTGTATGGTTATGAATGTGTGTCTCTCTCTCTTCATTTTCATAATCTAAAATAATGAAGTCTACTGAGAAATACAAGCATCTTTGATTGTAAGATCTTGGTAGATCAAGGAAGTTCTCTTTGGAAGTAACTTAAAGGGAAATGTTTTCCACTACATTTGATACAAGATCAAGAGTTTACTTGGGTATGAATCGACATTAGGAGAGCAATTCAGAGCCTAGTATAAGACAGAAGTAATAGGAAGGCACTTTTGTGCTAGACAAGTGGAGTTTCAAAACTCTTCAAGCCAAAAGGAAATCAATATTTATTTACTTTTCTAAAACACACAATTTCTTAACCTTAGAGAGTGCTAATTGCTTATCACAGAAGTACAGCTCTTCCAGATAAACCAACTAGAGTTCATTTAGGAAGTAATCTCACATTTCACAGAAATGGTTTTAGGAAGCAAACACTGTCAAAATATACATATATTTCTATATATTTAGCTGTCATTTATCCACTTAAATTAGTTTGGTACATTTTTCCAATTTTACTTCTGATGATTCAGACCATGCCATCATTTTGAGTACAGAAGAGACAGATAATACTTACCGTATATTGTTTGCACATATGTCATAAAAGCCACAAACATTATACATTTATAATATACAAACTCAGTGGTGTAAGACGCTTTTTATGGTATAACTGGACTAAGTATTTCTCCAAGTGACAACATTAGAAAGGAAAATACATTTTGTTTCATGTCTTGGAATAGATGCTAAGTATAGACTTTTGTGGGTCTTTTATAGTCAAAACAAGGTTTATCAGGTTACATCTAGTTTCTTTGAGAATACACAGTGCTCCTAGCTTGAGGATACTTTTCCCCCACTATCTATGAGTAATTAATTTAGTGGCATATAAATATCTTCTCACCCAATAATGATATAAACTCAGGAAACATTCTGATATTGTTAAAACATTCATTCATTCAATGGGAAAACTGGATATCCATACGCAGAAGAACCAGCAGATATTTGTTGATCACTAATTATAGGCCAGGAACTGTCCTGGGTGCAGGAGATACAGCAGTGAACACAACAGGCAATGTTTTTGCTTTCTTGGCGCTTACAGTCTAGTAAGGAGATATGGATAATCAAATAAGTTATATGTATCTGTGTATATACTTATAAAATACATACACAAATATTTGTCAATAGCAATATATCCTATACATAAAAATTAGGGATTAGAGGATGATAAAGAACCCTGAAAGGAGAAGGGATGATATTCCTTTCTATGATGTCTGCGTAAGACATCACTAAAAACGTGGTATTGGTGTAAAGACCTGAAGCTGAGGGCCCTAACCACAGGAAATCTAGAATCAAGAGGGCTGTAGCCAAATGGGAGGAGAAATCAAGGCAAAGACTCCATGGTGGCAGAGTGAGTTTTCAGCCTCTAGTCACAACAGATTTAAACATGAATACAAGGCCAAAGTAGTGTAAGGCTGTTGCAGTTTTGTGAAGTGTAAGAAATTTCTTGGGGTCCCTCTTCATTCCTCTTGATGGAATCCTGTAAGCCAGGGAGGGAAAATCTTAACTGACTTTAGTTCTCTTTTTCAGGGTTTGCAAATAAAGGGGATTTGTGCTAACCTTGTGTGATGGTTAATACTGAGTGCCAACTTGATTGGATTGAAGGATGCAAAATATTGTTCCTGGGTGTGTCTATGACTATGTTGCCAAAGGAGATTAATATTTGAGTCAGTGGACTGAGAAAGGCAGACTCACCCTCAATTTGAATGGGCACAATCTAATCAGCTGCCAGCATGGCCAGAATAAAAGCAAGCCATCCACATTTTATTTTGAATTGTAGCTCGCATTATTCTCACATGTTATGGGAGGGACCTGGTGGGAGATAATGGACTCATGAGGGCAGTTTCCCCCACAGTGCTCTCGTGGTAGTGAGTAAGTCTCTTGAGATCTGATGGTTTTACAAAGGGTTTCCCTTTTCACTTATTTTTCATTCTGTCTTGCCTGCCACCATGTAAGATGTGCCTTTCACCTTCCACCATGATTGTGAGGCTTCCCCATCCACGTGGAACTGAGTCCATTAAACCTTTTTTTCTTTATAAATTATCCAGTCTCGGTTATGTCTTTATCAGCAGCATGAAAATGTACTAATACAACTTGTGACTCTATTCTATCTAATATTAACTTTCTTTAAATCCATGACTCTCATTGTATGAATAGAGTCATATATACTTTGTAGATAAGTGCTCTTTGCATGAAAAGCTATAGTGTAATTACATATATATGTGTGTGTGTGTATATATATATATATTTTTATTTTTATTTATTTCTTTTTTGAGATGGAGTCTCACTCTGTCACCAGGATGGAGTACACTGGTGCGATCTCGGCTCTGCAACATCCGCCTCCCGGGTTCAAGTGGTTCTCCTGCCTCAGCCTCCTGAGTAGCTGGGACTACAGGCACATGTCACCATGTCCGGTTAATATTTGTATTTTTTGTAGAGACAGGGTTTTGCCATGTTGACCAGGATGGTCTCCATCTCTTGACCTAGTGATCCACCTACCTCAGCCTCCCAAAGTGCTGGGATTACAGGCATGAGCTACTGCGCTTGGCCTATAGTGTCATTATTAAATGCATAAGAAGAATAAACACTTTGAGAAAATAAAGTGAAAACTGTTTTTACAGTAACAAAATCTTGAGAAATATTCTCTAGGAAAAATAGCTTCAGCTAAATTATTCTATCAAGTCTCTTGTTCAACATTCTAGTGAGGTTCATGGTATATACTTCATAAAACTCCTGGTGAGGAGGTAGGAGGATCTTTTAATTTTTTAATCCACTTCTGGCATCAGTGAGAGATTATAAGAGGCTTGTTTTTAATCTTCTCACAGATCAGATTTAGTGATTTTAATCTTCTCTCATTTTGTAGTTGTACTGCCTGCATTCTGAAGTGTAACATTTCATCAATATGGATCATGACTGCTCACAACTTACTGTTTTATTGTTCACAGTAGATGTGAAAGGGCTGTTATTTCTTTATTTTTATGTTGGTTAAATTACCAAGAAAAGAAGGGAATTAGATTATAGCAAAAAGAGTAACAAAATACAGATTTGATGTGCACTATTACAATCAAGAATTAACTAGTTGAACTGATTGAAACAAATTTGGAAATGTGTTCATCTAATGTACAATTTAGCCTTACTAGATTTGAGATGCTGAAATCCTATAATTTGTTAAATGTTATATTTGGGTTCAAACTGCTGCATATAGAGTTTAACTCTAATATTTTTAATTGAAGAAAACAAACATCCTTTCACTGAAAAAAAAATATGGATCGGATGGTAGATTTCTGATGTTCTATGGATTGGAGCAAATACTAGGTGCTTATCTACAATATCAAATGGAGTAATTTTCTTTTAAAAAAAATTCTTTTCTTTTTTTTTTTGTTTGTTTTGTATTAAGACAAAGACTCACTTTGTTGCCCAGGCTGGGGTGCAGTGGTGCTATCTCGGCTCACTCCAAATGCCGCCTCCCAGACTCAAGCTATTCTCCTGCCTCAGTCTCTCAGGTAGCTGGGATTACAGGCGTGCACCACCACATCCAGCTAATTTTTGTATTTTTAGTAGAGACAAGAGTTTTGTCATGTTGGTTAGACTGGTCTCGAACTCCTGACCTTACAAGAGTGAGCCATTGCACCTGGCCAGGTGGAGTAATTTTCTTCTGCTACTTTTAAATTGTGTCAAGTACCTCAGGGTTTCCTACTCTTCCATTTAAATGTTCTTAAATGCTTTACTCTTTGTTTCTAAATAACAACATAGCCAACAACTGTGGTTACATCTATCCACCCCGTAGGTTCAGCTTCTGAACAGCACAGAGTGCTGGCGCAGGGAAGAGTACTCAGTCCTATCAACTGAATAAAGAAAGGGTCTGTTTTTGCTTTTTTAGAAATTAAGATACACCAGCCTGTAGTATTGTCTGATTTGGTCATTCCTAAAAGTACTTTTTTGTTGTTGTTGCTCACTTTATGTGTTCCATTCCTATCTTGTTTCTTGTTTACTTTAAATAGCATACTGTCTATTTGAATTGGTACTTTAATTCTTTGCATACGTTTTTACTATTTTTATGTGCTTATTCAAATGTATCCCATATGTTTCCAGTCTTTGTAACATGTTACTATAAAGAATGGTTTTCCCTCCACAATATCCAACAAAATGTTGGTGGCATCTGCTTTGCTTATCTTCTCACAATGGCATCTCTTTCTCCATGTAAGACGTGATGGTTTATTGACTCCTGCACAGGTCTTGGAATTTTGTGTTCTTGTCTGAGTTTTGGTGTAAAAAGATAATATTTTAATTCCTTTGGGTAACAAGAGTAAAATTTCTGCTTAGGAGTCTAGGTGAAAATGGATTATCTTAGACTGGGCAGAATTATGGAGACAATGACAGTTAATACGATTTTTGTAACACAATTTAACAAACCTCTTGGTTCTCCCTGTGTGGAAGCATTCTTTTTTAACCTTTCCTTGTCTATGTCTTTAGGTATATGTAGGCATTCCCTATCTGTAAGTCCTTCAGAGCAACCAAATCAGATTTTTGTCAGTTGTTCCAAAGTATTCAGAAAACAGAGAGAGAGAGAGGTAAACAAAAGGAAGCAAAAAGAAAAATTACCACTTCTCATGTCAGTGCTAGAAATTGTAGGGAGGACAGCATATGTACAGGCACAGAAAGACTTACTCTTTATTGTCCACAATTCATTTTGGAATGTTATTTAATGCTTTTCATGATGCAAGAATTTTTTACCTACATTCCAAATGGCACAAAAATATAAAACAGGTGTCAAAACTAAAAATGGGAATTCTAGTAAAGTAAGTAGTTTAATATGCCTTCAAATTCACTAATATTTTCTTTTGCTGTATCTAATATGCTTCTCTCAAGTGCTCTTTACTGCAATAAGAAAAAAATGGATTGTTTTTTAAAAATGTATACCTTCGTCAAAATATTTTTCTTGTGGACACAAAAAATAAAATGTAATGGAATACAATTTAACTTTTACAACACTTTTTACATTTAAATTAAATTTCTTCAATATCCAGTATTAAATGCTTTTGCTTTCAATTACTACATGGCCATTTTTTCAACAAAAAATTAGTGTAAATTGATCCCTCAACATTCCAGTACTAATATCAGCATACATGCTTTACTTATATTATCTAGTGGATTGTGGTATCTCTATCCAAAAGTAGGCAAGACAGAAACTTGGAAAAGTAAGAATAATAGTATTTTTTTTAATTGCTCAATTTTTAATGGAATCCTGATATATCTCTGCAATCTCATTTTGAATGATCAGCATTGGCCTTCAAATAACTCTTGGCGCTAGATAATATTTAGCACAAAGCCAAAACACATAATAAAATTTACATGAAAAAAAATCCCTTTGCCAATCATACTACATGTATTTAAGTAGTTAATTTTCCCAAGATTAATTGCTTTTCCAAATAACTCACCTATGTGTAGTAAAGGGATGTTTCACTGGGGATAAATATAACTCATAAAATAGTACTAACAACTTCACCTTCAATGTCTTTGCTTTGATTAAACAAACTATGCTATGCCTATTATTCTGGAACTGCAGTGCTGAACATGATCAAATGGAAGTGACACTTTGGTATCCAAGGAAGACATACTTACTTAAAGTACAGTCTGTGGCAGGCACTGGGCCAGGAATGGTGATAGCCAATATAGCTAAGGCTGTCTCTTCACTTAATTTTGCCTCAACACTGTGTGGCTGTTACCTGTTCTCCACACCCAGCTTTCTCATGGCCTGTATACGATTTGGATAGCCTGAAACCCTTCTGAAATGGCATGGTGTGTAACATTACCTAGCCTTACATATTCTATATTGCTAAAGTTCCGGAATTATAAAAGGTATGGTCCCTCTCAGTTTCAGAGGCATGCTCAATACCAAGAAATCCCACTGCTGATTATGCCTGCTACCTGCCAGCATCTGAGGATGTGCTAAATGCCTGCCTTTAGTTACAATCAGTATGTTCCCCAGAGGATTCTGGCCATCCAGCAGGGCTTGCAGACAGCGTACCTGTTTGTGTTTCAAGAAAAATGAATTACTGAATATTCTATTGGGAAAAACATCCACATCTAAAGTCATTGAAGGCCTAAGCAAACACAATGCCAACAAAAATACTGGAAATTCCTACAACCTTCCAAACATTGACTGTAATTTTAGGTAAACTAATGAGTAATAACATTATTATATTGTAATATAATTATAATATAATATACTCCAGTTTGGACAAAACTCTAGAAGATGTATCTAACCTAAAGGTTTAAGAATTACATATATTTATTTCTGAAGAATAGCTGAGTTTCAAAAATACAAGGATACTAGCCATATCTTTTAGTTCCTATTTTCCTCTATCCAAATATAGCACTATTTTTTTAATAAAAAAAAATATGCACATCATGTTTGTGCTCAGTGTCCTGAGAAAACACTCTTTTGGTCTAAGCATATGCTGTTAAAAATTTTGGGAAGACAGAAATGAAAATGGCTACCCAGGAGTAGGGTACCCAAGCAGGTATCTTCTAGATTGAAACAGATGGTTGTTATTATCTTTACAATTTTTATTCATGGATTACGTTCTTGAAAATGTTAGGTCTGATTTCATCTTCAAGAATACAAGCTCTTGAGAATTAAGCCTGTTTTATAAAGATCACTGGCCGGATTTCAATTCAGTAAAAATAACTTATATTTAGATACAGAACTTTTCAGTTTATTATATATACTCATGGACTTTATCATTTAATTTTCAATGTAACTCCTTAAAGTTTCTTATCTGCAGATGCAGAAAATGGAATTAGAAAAATGATGTGACCAATGTTGCCACTACGGAATATAGTGTAGGAGTTACATCTACATTTTTTGGTACTAGGATTTTCATTTATACATAGATGTAAAATACAATTAAAATAATAGAAGTGATTTCTGACAAACATGATGAGATTGTTCATCTAGAAACAAGTCATTATTACTCGAATAAGATGGCTATGAGATATTCACAGCAAACAAATAAAAGAGAATGATTTTTTATTGATTATGTTGTTTGAATATTCATTTTGCTACTTGGTGAACGTTTGAGTGTATATCTAATACATTTGAAATGGAAAAACATCACATATCCCCAAGTAAATAACATCTTTGAGCCCAAAGGGAAAAGTCAATATGTGAACAAGTCAACTAAGCAAAATATAATGAAGCAAAATTTTAAGCAAAATAGGGAATACATAAACAAAATGATTCCATATTTCTATTTATCCATCCTTGAGGCTGAAGTTGACAATGGAATTATGGTCATCATGTTTTGAAGAGATAGTTTTACCTTCTCACATTCTGAATTTGAATGTGTTTAGAGGCCATGAGAAATTAGGCAATATGGGATTAAATGATAATTTCCTGCATTAAGCTTTACTGGAGTATGTTTCATAGCATTACAGAAAAAAAAAAGGTTATTTTGATGCACTTAAGGAAGATAGGATTCTTCATAAAATTGGATTAAATTTCTCTTTGTTCAGAGATGAAAGCTGATTCCATAGAGAAAACGCAACTACAAACCATAGCAGAGATACAGACTGTAAAGTTTAGGTTAAAGAGAAAGGATTTAAACATGGCCAACATTAAAATTTGCAAAGCCTATTGAGCTAGAATTATATTTTTTATTGAAGTTCTGCTAGCTCTAGTAAGAAAGACTCAGGGAAATTCTGTTTGTCTCACTATGAACTATTCAGTGCCATTAGGTCAATAAGGCCGTTTGAATGGACAGTTCAGTCATATTAACTCAGTTCTGTGTGGTTTGGATGATGGTTTAGGTTTTCTCATACCAGGACCAGCAAAAAATAATAAGCACTCATTACATAATGTGAATCACAGACTGATTCACCAACCCCTGGCAAAGACACCATTTATTAAATTAAACTGCATTTTGCTATAACAAGAAAAGAACGTATTCTTGAACTAGGAAGCCAATTAAGCCACACTCATTTTCAGTTTTCTCATTATAGTATCTTTGCAGAGACATTGGGTTCCATTTTATTTATGATAATGTGTTTATCATCTTCCAGCATCTATAGTAATAGGTGATTCTATGGTGAAAACTGGTGTGGAGGTTGGGATGACATTAAGAAGTTAAAGATCTTGGCTGGGCATGGTGGCTCACGCCTGTAATCCCAGCACTTTGGGAGGCGGGCAGATCACAAGGTCAGGAGATCGAGACCATCCTGGCTAACACGCTGAAAACTGGTCTCTACTAAAAATACAAAACATTAGCCGGGCGCGGTGGCAGGCGTCTGTAGTCCCAGCTACTCAGGAGGCTTAGGCAGGAGAATGGCATGAACCCGGGAGGCGGAGCTTGCAGTGAGCCAAGATCGTGCCACTGCACTCCAGCCTGGGAAACAGAGGGAGACTCCACCTCAAGGAAAAAAACAGAAAACAAAAAAACAAAAAAACAAAAAAACAAAAAAACACCAGAAGTTAAAGATCTCAATAAATAGGAGACTAGGTCACGTTTATGGATCGGAAAACCTTACATTATGAAATGCAGATTCTCTTAAAATTAATCCAGAAATTATGTATGATGCTCATCATGATTCTAACAGGGTGTATGTATGTCTTTGTCTTTGTGAAATTGGCATGTTTTCAGAAAGTTATATCGAAATGCCATCAGGCCAAATAACTTTGAAGAGCAAAGTGGAAGGAGTTGGATCAGGTATCAGGTTATTCTATCTATAGCATTTAGTACTGGATAGTATTGGTATAGACAGAGAAAAATAGAAGGGAATGGAATGCTGAGTCTAGAAGCAAATTCAGCCCTACATGGGCAGTAAGTGAACTGTGACAACGTTTGTCCTGAAGAGCAACAGGGAATAAAAAACTTTTCAATAAATTGTGATAGGGCAATTGAATAGCCATATATCTAATAAACTGTGATTAGGCAATAGAAAAACAATCCTATTTGCTATGTTATACTGTTTATAAACTACTATAAAAATAAATGTGAGTGTAAAACAAAGTTTTTAGAAAATGATATGGAAGAATAACTTCATGACTTTGAAAGAATTTCTAGAATTTTTAGGAAAATTATTTCCAAACATAGGATAAACAATTTAATCATAAAGAAAATTATTACATTTGAGAAAATTCAAATTAAAACTTCTCGTTATTAAAAAAACCAAGAAGGGCCAGGTGCTGTGGCTCACGCCTGTAATCCCAGCACTTTGGGAGGCTGAGGGGGGCAGATCATTTGAGGTCAGGAGTTCAAGACCAACCTGGCCAACATGGTGAAACCCCGTCTCTACTAAAAACACAAAAAATCAGCTGGGCGTGGCGTCCTGCGTCTGTAATCCCAGCTACTCGGGAGGCTGAGGCAGGAGAATCGCTGGAACCTGGGAGGCAGAGGTTGCACTGAGCCGAGATCATGCCACTGCACTCCAGTCTGGGTGACCGAGCGAGACTCCATCTTAAACAACCAACCAAACAAAAAAAAAAAACAAGAGGAGAGTGTAATGGCAAACCATCATGGGAGAAGATAGCTGTACCACATTTAACAAATAGAGGGAACAGGTCTGGAATGGAAAGAATATCTACAAACGAACAAAGAGAAGGCTGAAACCCTAAAGGAAAATAAGTTTTAGGGTTGAAGACGGATGGTACAAAAGAAGAATTACATATGTATAATAAAATTGTGAGGAAGTGCTTCACCTGATAAGAAGACAAGGAAATAAAAATTATGTCTAAAATGAGACACCATTCCTCATCCCGTATCATAGCTAAATTGACAGTACCACATATCAGTGAAGACATGAGGCAAAACAGAACCATCATCTATACCGGTGATTCTGGGAGTTAGTACAATTACTTTAAAATAATTCAGCTCTATGAACCAATGTTTATGCTTACAGCTATACTCCGTAGAAATGTGTCTTCACATGTACCAAAAATAAAGAAATGTGTGTATCACCCATATTCCTAATATAAACCAAAAAAGGACATTAATAATAGATGGGATATAATATTATAATTAAGATACTTATAATAATGTTTTATATTATAGTAATATAATTAATAGTAGAAGAGACAAGTGGTACTATATTTGTATGATGCAATACTATGTAACAATAAAAATGCATACAATTGCTGCATACTACAACATGGATGAATCCCAAACATAAACATAATACTCAATGAAACATAATGCTCAATGAAAGGAGACAGACAAAAAAGAATACAATGTGCATGATTCCACTTAAAAGGTGTTTTAAAACTAACAAAGATCAAAGTAAATTACAGTGTTAACAGTAAAAGCAGAATTTGCCTAGAGGGAGGGGTAGGGATCTGAAGAGAACACAAAGTGGGGACTTTCTCAAGTCCTTACCATGTTCTAGTTCGTGACCTAAGTGGCAGTTACACAACCTTATATTTTGTGGCAATTAATTTGACTACATTTTAGTTCATTGTACTTTTTGTTATGTGTTATTTTTTTTTTTTTTTTGCTTTTAAAAACTTAGTTCTGTAGGATTTGCCGAAATAAATATTTATCAAAGTCTCGTTCTACTATATTAGATGACTATAATATGGTAGGTTTCTTTGTGCCTTATGAATATGCTTTTGTTCTGCATAAATAGATTCCCTTGCATTGTAGTAACTAGAATATGTCCACCTTGCCCTTAAGTCTTAGCTATAACCTGGGCCAGAGAGAACATGGTTGCAACCAGACCTTGAACCCTGTTGGAGTCCTGGTAGAGATAACTGATCTAACACTTTTCCTATAGGGAAAAGTGAGAACGTGGAGATCAGCCTTCAAATAGACCAGAAAACATTAGACTACATAGGACATATAAACCATATCAATATCTAGAGCTCAGGGATGTGAAGATTTTCTTCCTTGTCCTCAAAAAACAAAGAAAGATCTAAAGGAGAATAAATGGAATTCTTATCTCTTGCCCCTAAGTCTGTAAATGTAATAAAACATTTGTGATTAAAAAGCCTTCAAGTGCCACAACCCAAAGAGGGAACTATGTCCATAATAGTAATGCATTTGTCTAAGACCAAGCCTCTAGTAGGAGGTAGAGCCCATCAGTCTCACGTGGAACCTAGATTCTTCACCACAGAGCTCAGTGTCTCTCTTGCAATCAGAGACCTAAAATGCCTTATTGTACCAGAAACTGTAGAACAAGTTGAGAATTTTATGCATGATAAAAGTTAAATATATACCAGTGGCCCAGATATATATGATCTTACTGCCTGGTTTATAACTTCAAATGAGCTAAATTGTATAAAAATGATAACTCCAATAAAAATTGATTTTAAGTTGTTTACAGAGAAACAACATGAGTTAAGTACCTAATGTTGTAACTAAAGAAAAGTATCAAATAGTTTTGAATGTTTACTATATTCCAGGCATTATTTTGAGCACTTTACAAGAATCAACTTTAAATTTTACCACAATTCTGTGGGTAAAGTGCTATTATTTTCCCCATTTTGCAACCAGGGAACAGAACAGAAGCACTTAGATCTTGTTTAAGTTACAAATGTCTTGCTGCCTGTAAGCGTTAGAAGCATATTTCAATCTCAGCCCCAAAGTTAACTCTTACTTTTTTACCTTTTTTAAAGTTTGGTCTAGAAGGACTATCAAGATTTCAGAAGACAGCCAGTCAATAATAAAAAAACAATTTTAAAAAAATTCAAAATTGATGAGGAAATTGCAAAGTCAGTCAAGTCATTTAAGAGAAGATAATTTTTCAGGTAAAAACATTGTCAAATAAACAAGCAAACAAACACATGAATAAATGCATAAATCTGAAGTTCCACTGGAATTAAAATAAATTTCAAAAGACACAGAGTAGCCTCATTTTTGTTGCTGTTTTAATTATAAGGAAGATAGTTGCTAAAATGGGGATCAGGGTTGATGCCAGACAAAATTCTATAACAGATGGTAACAAAGGACTTTACTGTAATTAACAATGCAAGTAGTGAGCTGAAGCAGGCTAAGTACCCTGTTCTGTTGCTCTGGTGATCTCAGTGAAATCCTACAGGCAGGGTCCTATGCATCAGAATTTAGGCAAGACAAAGCAACTCACTATATTTTTTGGAATAGATAAGACAATGTAGGCTTGATGATAGATCATTAGGTTAGTCAATATGATTAAAAGACTGTGCTCAAAATTTAATTAAGAATCATTAACAATTGATAATTCTCACTTAAAGGTGTATGATTCTTTCTTTGTTATATCTCAGTACGTAACAGGCACTCTATAAAGATTGGCAGGGTTTTGAATGAATATAAGGAAAATCTACGTTGGCCCAACACAGGCTTCTTTGATGACTTCAACAGCTTATATTTTTGTAGCTTAGGTGATGCATTAGTAATGTGTCATGCACAATTATGGATAAACAAAATGAAGGGGGTAAGTGCATGTGTTAGATGCTATAACAAAAAATGTTCTTTTCAGGGCTAGCTCATTTGATAAAGTTTTCTCTTCCTTAAGGTATACATGCATATTCACTTGAAGTTTTCCTCTTCGAGGAGTGGCCTTTTCTTACTTGTATTGCTCTGAACCCACCACTAATAGCTGGGCAACATTTTGGCAATACAGTCAAAGTGGCATATACTGTTCAGAGCGTTAGTAAAACATCTCAACTTTAGGCAGTTCCCTGGTTTCTGTGTAAACAACATACTGACTATACAATTGCTTTTGGGATTTATGTCAATTTTTTGTCCCCTTTATTTAAATTGGCTTACTTTCTCTGCACATCTCTGAGTGCTCTTGGACTTTGTACTGTATCAAGTGTCACATGATATATTATTGTCACAGACATCCTGATCATTTTCTTATTTTCTAGCTTAAAGCTAAGGTGACTGGATAGCTGAGGTTCTGCACAACAACTGACACTTAAATAACATGAATGAAGACTTACCACTAGACATATGAGATACTTTGAGGTGCAATAAATGAGACAGGAATTGGTCTTTCACTTATAAAAAAGAGTTTTTCATTTTCATGAAAAAATTATTCAGTGTGGATATTGAAAAAAGCCTGAAACAGCCTTAATGTGTGTGTGTGAGTGCGCGCGCACACACAGACACACACATTCAACCTGAAACTTACTAGAATTACATGACAATTGATCTGACAAAACGTGTTCCCATTGACACTTTGATAAGTTTGAATGAAATTATCATTCTGTTGTCTTATTACTTCATGTGAGCTCATACAAAATTATTAATATTCTCCCTTTCAAATCAGCATTCTGAAACAGTCATGGAAGAAACCAAAAAAAAGAACCATAATTCAGGGCTGATTTCCAAAGGAAAAAAAAAGGTATACATAGTTTCAAGTTATGATGGTAAACATAACATGTGATACATTTTAAAGTGTAGAATTGCAGTTTGCTCATTTGAATTAAAATTAAAAGAAGGATTTGAGACCTGAAAAGGCTGAGGAAGGGAGGTTGAAGATAATTCAGAGGTAGAAATAAAAGCATCCAACAGAGCTGTGTTCTTTAGCAAAAACTGTTCACTTCAAATATATGTTTTAGCTCAAACTGCAAAGAACAAAGGTACATGAACAACACGTGTCTGTCTCAGAGAGAGTGCAAATAATCAACGCCAGTTATTTTACGGAAAATTTTGAAATTTACGAAGAGAAATGACACACAATTTACTAAGAATGACACATTCGTTTAAAATGGATTAATATTGGGGGGCCCCAAGATGGCCAAATAGGAAGAGCTCCAGTCTCCAGCTCCCAGCGTGAGTGACACAGAAGATGGGTGATTTCTGCTTTTTCAACTGAGGTACTGGGTTCATCTCACTGGGGCATGTCGGACAGTTGGCGCTGGTCCACTGGTGAAGCCCGACCAGCGAGAGGTGAAGCAGAGCGAGGCATCACCTCACCTGGGAAGTGCAAGGGGGAAGGGAATTCCTTTTCCTTGCCAAAGGAAATTGACACACACAACACCTGGAAAATCGGGTAACTCCCACCCTAATACTGCACTTTACCAAGGGTCTTAGCAAACGGCACACCAGGAGATTATATCCCACACCTGGCCCAGAGGGTCCCATGCCCACGGAGACTCCCTCATTGCTAGTACAGCAGTCTGAGATCTAACTGCAAGGTGGCAGCAAGGCTGGGGGAAGGGTGTCCGCCATTGCTGAGGCTTAAGTAGGTAAATAAAGCTGCGAGGAAACTTGAATTGGATGGAGCCCACCATAGCTTAAGGAGGCCAGCCTGCCTCTGTAGATGCCTCCTCTGGGGACAGGGTATAGCTAAACAAAAAGCAGCAGAAACCTCGGCAGATGTAAATGCCCCAGTCTGACAGCTTTGAAGAGAGCAGTGGATCTCCCAGCACAGAGGTTGAGATCTGAAAAAGGACAGACTGCCTGCTCAAGTGGGTCCCTGACCCCTGAGTAGCCTAACTGGGAGACATCCCCCACCAGGTGCAGACCAACACCTCACACCTCACAACGGCAGGGTACACCCCTGAGACGAAGCTTCCAGAGCAAGAATCAGATAGCAACATTTTCCGTTCAGCAATATTCTGTCTTCTGCAGCCTCTGCTACTGATACCCAAGCAAACAGGGTCTGGAGTGGACTTCAGGCAAACTCCAACAGACCTACAGCTGAGGGTCCTGACTGTTAGAAGGAAAACTAACAAACAGAAAGGACACCCACACCAAAATCCCATCAGTATGTCACCATCATCAAAGACCAAAGGCAGATAAAACCACAAAGATGGGGAAAAAGCAGGGCAGAAAAGCTTGAAATTCAAAATATCAGAGTGTATCTCCCCCTCCAAAGGAACGCAGCTCATCACCAGCAACGGAACAAAGCTGGACAAAGAATGACTTTGACGAGTTGAGAGAAGAAGGCTTCAGTCAATCAAACTTCTCAGAGCTAAAGGAGGAACTATGTAACCAGTGCAAAGAAACTAAAAGCCTTGAAAAAAGAATGGATGAATGGATAACTAGAATAATCAATGCAGAGAAGACCTTAAAAGAACTGAAAGAAATGAAAACCATAACACGAGAACTACGTGACAAATTCACAAGCTTCTGTAACCGACTCAATCAACTGGAAAAAAGAGTATCAGTGATTGAAGATCAAATGAATGAAATGAAGCGAGAAGAGAAGTGTAGAGAAAAAAGACTAAAAAGAAATGAACAAAGCCTGCAAGAAATATGGGATTATGTGAAAAGACCAAATCTACATCTGATTGGTGTGCCTAAAAGTGACAGGGATAATGGAACCAAGTTGGAAAACAATCTGCAGGATATTATCCAGGAGAACTTCCCCAACCTAGTAAGGGCAAGCCAACATTCAAATTCAGGAAATACAGAGAACACCACAAAGATACTCCTTGAGAAGAGCGACTCTAAGACACATAATTGTCAGATTCACCAAAGTTGAATGAAGGAAAAACTGTTAAGGGCAGCCAGAGAGAAAGGTCGGTTTACACACAAAGGGAAGTCCATCAGACTAACAGCAGATCTCCCTGCAGAAACTCTCCAAGCCAGAAGAGAGTGGGGGCCAATATTCAACATTCTTAAACAAAAGAATTTTCAATCTAGAATTTCACATCCAGCAAACTAAGTTTCATAAGTGAAGGAGAAATAAAATCCTTTACAGACAAGCAAATGCTTAGAGATTTTGTCACCACCATGCCTGCCCTACAAGAGATCCTGAAGGAAGCACTCAACATGGAAAGGAACAACAGGTACCAGCCATTGCAAATACATGTCAAAATGTAAAGTCCATCGATGCTAGGAAGAAACTGCATCAAATAGTGAGCAAAATAACCAGCTAATATCATAATGACAGGATCAAGTTCACACTTAACAATATTAACCTTGAATGTAAATGGACTAAACGGTCCAATTAAAAGACACAGACTGGCAAATTGGATAAACAGTCAAGACCCATCAGTTTGCTGTATTCAGGAGACCCACCTCACATGCAGAGACACACATAGGCTCAAAACAAAGGGATGGAGGAAGATCTACCATGCTACCAAGCAAATGGAAAACAAAAAAAGCAGGGGTTGCAATCCTAGTCTCTGATAAAACAGACTTTAAACCATCAAAGATCAAAAGAGACAAAGAAGGCCATTACATAATGGTAAAGGGATCAATTCATCAGGAAGAGCTAAGTATCCTAAATATATATGCACCCAATACAGGAGCACCCAGATTCATAAAGCAAGTCCTTAGAGACTTACAAAGAGACTTAGACTCCCACACAATAATAATGGGAGACTTTAACACCCCACTGTAAACATTAGACAGATCAACGAGACAGAAAGTTAACAAGGATATCCAGGAATTGAACTCAACTCTGCACCAAGCAGACCTAATAGACATCTACAGAACTCTCCACCCCAAATCAACAGAATATACATTCTTCTCAGCACCACATTGCACTTATTCCAAAATTGACCACATAGTTGGAAGTAAAGCACTCCTCAGCAAATGTAAAGAACAGAAATTATAACAAACTGTCTCTCAGACCACAGTGCAATCAAACTAGAACTCAAGACTAAGAAACTCAATCAAAACTGCTCAACTACATGGAAACTGAACAACCTGCTCCTGAATGACTACTGGGTACATAACGAAATGAAGGCAGAAATAAAGATGTTCTTTGAAACCAATGAGAACAAAGATACAACATACCAGAATCTCTGGGACACATTTGAAGCAGTGTGTAGAGGGAAATTTATTTATTTTTTAAATTTTTTAACTTTTTTTCTGTTTTTTTTTTTTTTTTTTAATTATACTTTAAGTTCTAGGGTGCATGTGCACAACATGCAGATTTGTTACATATGTACACATGTGCCATGTTGGTGTGCTGCACCCATTAACTCATCATTTGCATTAGGAATATCTCCTAATGCTATTCCTCCTCCCTCCCGCCTCCCCACAATAGGACCCGGTATGTGATGTTCCCTTCCCAGTCCAAGTGATCTCATTGTTCAATTTCCACCTATGAGTGAGAACAAACATGTGGTATCTGCCTTTCTGTTCTTGCAATAGTTTGCTAAGAATGATTGTTTCCAGCTGAACTGGCACAAGACAGGGATGCCCTCTCTCACCACTCCTATTCAACATAGTGTTGGAAGTTCTGGCTAGGGCAATCAGGCAAGAGAAAGAAATCAAGGGTATTCAGTTAGGAAAAGAAGAAGTCATATTGTTCCTGTTTGCAGATGACATGATTTGTATACTAGAACCCCATTGTCTCAGCCCAAATTCCTTAAACTGATAAGCAACTTCAGCAAAGTCTCAGGATACGTACCAATGTGCAAAAAAATCACAAGCATTCCCTTTATACACCAGTAACAGACAAACACAGAGCCAAATCATGAATGAACTTCCATTCACAATTGCTTCAAAGAGAATCAAATACCTAGGAATCCAACTTACAAGGGATGTAAAGGACCTCTTCAAAGAGAACTACAAACCACTGCTCAGTGAAATCAAAGAGGACACAAACAAATGGAAGAACATACCATGCTCATAGATAGGAAGAATCAATATCGTGAAAATGGCCATACTGCCCAAGGTAATTTATAGATTCAATGCCATCCCCATTAAGCTACCAATGACTTTCTTCATAGAATTGGAAAAAACCGCTTAAAGTTCATATGGAACCAAAAAAGAGCCCGCATTGCCAAGACAATCTTAAGCCAAAAGAACAAAGCTGGAGGCATCACGCTACCTGACTTCAAACTACACTACAAGGCTACAGTAACCAAAACAGCCTGGTACTGGTACCAAAACAGAGATATAGACCGATGGAACAGAACAGAGCCCTCAGAAATAATACCACACGTCTACAGCCATCTGATCTTTGACAAATCTGCTAAAAACAAGAAATGGGGAAAGGATTCCCTATTTAATAAATGGTACTGGGAAAACTGACTAGCCATAAGTAGAAAGCTGAAACTGGATCCCTTCTTTACACCTTATACAAAAATTAATTCAAGATGGATTAGAGACTTAAATGTTGGACCTAAAACCATAAAAACCCTAGAAGAAAACCTAGGTAATACCATTCAGGACATAGGCATGGGCAAGGACTTCATGTCTAAAACACCAAAAGCAACGGCAACAAAAACCAAAATTGACAAATGGGATCTAATTAAATGAAAGAGCTTCTGCACAGCAAAAGAAACTACCATCAGAGTAAACAGGCAACCTACAGAATGGGACAAAAGTTTTGCAATCTACTCATCTGACAAAGGGCTAATATCCAGAACCTTTAAAGAACTCAATCAAATTTACAAGAAAAAAACAACCCCATCAAAAAGTGGGCAAAGGATATGAACAGACATTTCTCAAAAGAAGACATTCATACAGCCAACAGACACATGAAAATATCATCATCACTCACCATCAGAGAAATGCAAATCAAAACCACAATGAGATACCATCTCACAGCAGTCAGAATGGCAATCATTAAAAAATCAGGAAACAACAGGTGCTGGAGAGGATGTGGAGAAATAGGAACACTTTTACACTGTTGGTGGGACTGTAAACTAGTTCAACCATTGTAGAAAACAGTGTGGTGATTCCTCAAGGATCTAGAACTAGAAATACCATTTGACCCAGCCATTCCACTACTGGGGATATACCCAGAGGATTATAAGCCATGCTGCTATAAAGACACATGCATACATATGTTTATTGTGGCACTATTCACAATAGCAAAGACTTGGAATCAACCCAAATGTCCATCAGTGACAGACTGGATTAAGAAAATGTGGCACATATACAATTCATGGAATACTTCATGGCCATAAAAGTGATGAGTTCCGTGTCCTGTCGGACATGGATGTAGCTGGAAACCATCATTCTCAACAAACTATCACACAAGAACAGAAACCAAACACCGCATGTTCTCACCTCAGGTGGGAATTGAACAATGAGATGAGATCACTTTGACACAGGAAGGGGATCATCACAACACTGGGTCCCATTGTGGGAGGGAGGGATAAGTATTAGGAGATATACTTAATGTAAATGACGAGTTAATGGGTGCAGCACACCAACATGGCACATGTATACATATGTAACAAAACTGCACGTTGTGCACATGTACCCTAGAACTTAAAGTATAACAATAATAAAAAAATGGATTAATATCAGTTAACTCTGTTCCTTTGTGTTACAACTATCTTACTTTTTCCTGCAAGTGGAGATAACTTTTCCTTTTCATGTGACCATGAAAGAGACAGTTCCCTAGAACTACAATCAGGAGTCTTGTGTTTTGCAAATATTACTGTACTGACCATTGAACAAGCAATGGCATGTTTATTGAGGTTTATATATACATAATTGCACGGAATTTTCCTAAAACGTAAATAGCTTTAGCCAGGCACAGTGGCTCATACCTGTAATCCCAGAACTTTGGGAGGCTGAGGTGGGGAGATCATGAGGTCAGGTGTTCAAAACCAGCCTGGCCAACACAGTGAAACTCCATCTCTACCAAAAATACAAAAATTAGCCGGGCATGGTGGCTGATGCCTGCAGTTCCAGCTACTTGAAAGGCTGAGGCAGGAGAGTCACTTGAACCTGGAAGGCAAAGGTTGCAGTGAGCCAAGATCGCACCACTGCACTCCACCCTGGATGACAGAGCGAGACTCCATCTCAAAGATAAAGCAAATAGCTTTATACACGTGTTTAAAGACTAAATTTCTATTTTTTTCATAATAAACTGATTATCTCTTTGAAGAATGGTTATGATTTCCACTGGCTACTGGTAGAATAATAACTATAACCCTTAGACCCAGCATGGTGGCTTGCGCCTACAATCCCAGTATTTTCGGAGGTTAAGGTGGGAAGATGGGTTGAGGCCAGGAGCTGGAGATCAGCCTGAGCCATAGAGCAAGATCCTCTCTCTAGAAAAAGCTTTAAAAAATTAGCCAGGGATAGTGTTGTGCACCTATAGTCCCTGCTACTTGGGAGACTGAAGCAGGAGGATCACTTGAGCCCAGGAGTTCAAGGTTGCAGTAATCTATGACCACTACTACACACACCAGCCTGAGCAACAGAGCAAGGGCCTGTCTCAAAATATAAAAATTAAAAACTAAAAAGAAATCTAGTCCTTAGATTTTATCCTAACATGTACCATAAAATTATATATACATGTGTGTATGTCATAAACACATTAACTGCATGTGTGGATATAAATAAAAAATACATTTTTAATTTGGAAATACAAAGTATATTTCCAAACCACACACCAATGTTTATAAAAAGTTAGCATGATTTTGCAGGAAACCTAAGATGCAGAGAAATTAACTATCTTGTTAACTATCCTGTGTTCCAGTCACAGAGCATGAAGACAAAAAAAAGAATTCATGAACCAGCTCTAACCAGAAAGAACATTTTTTCCAGCTCATTTGTATTTTTATTTACAGTATGTTTCCTATTAAAAATGTTTACAGTATAACTCTTTTTGGAATTCAAAAAAAGCCTATAAACACACACACCAGTTCTACAAGTTGATGTTTAAGGGAAAATTGTGTGTGTGTGTGTGTGTGTATGTATGTATGTATGTAGAGAGAAAAAAAAATTCTTCCTTTATTCCTTTTTCTTTTATTTCTGACTTTGCACTTTATGAAAATGTTAAAGCTAGTACCCACTCATTCAAACGAACCCATATGAAAGATATTACTAGTAAGTACGTATAACTACCATTCAGAAGGAAAATAAGATATATTTTAAATGCCATTTATTTATCATTTACTGAGCATTATGAAATATGCAAAGATAAATAAAACAGATTATGTCTCTACTAGCAAAGAAATTGCAATCTTTCTGGCAAGACAGAGTCATCAAACTGTAGAAATTCCTTTGTTTAGTCCTTTCACTTTAGAGATGAGGAAACTGCAAAACACAATTACAAGGAGGGCTGTGAAAGGTGGCACGTGAAATTTATAAACACAATGCTTCTATGAAGTAAATAGCAAGTGGAAGCCATTGTGTGTGATCATCATAATTGTGTCTTCATTAGGCTGAGTTGCCACTGACTAATGTGTCCTCGGGCTGGTGCCATTGCTTTTACTATGAATGCACTCACAACTTAGGTGTGTGAAATTTGCCTTCCCAAAAGCACACTTTCCTCTACCATTTTTAATAACCAGAGCTCTACAGTGAATGAGAATCCCATAATTTTGGTAAACACAATTCTTATTAAGTAAGCTTCCCTTGGGGGAGATCTAAGTAATTCACGAATACCACTTGATAAGTGAGAGGTTTGAAATTTAAATCACGCATTTATTTGCAATAGCTGTATCTATGTCTCTTCTTTTATTTTGTTCAAACATTTACCCCTAGTGGAAACATTTGAGTTGCTTATCTGTAAGGACAATGCCTCCTGGTGACAGTTCTGTGAATGTGCGAGCAGTGTACAAGCCCCTTTTTCTCTGCACAGCATTGTGCGTGATACACTGTGCACAGCATCAACTCATCAGTGCTTGCTGACTGAGTCATCGTTCTCTAAAACTCAGTACAAAATAAGATACAAAAATATATTTTTAAACGTGTTAAACACATTAAAAATTAATTATAAGAACAATATCACTAGGTAATACACATCTTCAAGGGAAAAAAGAAAACCAGTCTCCTACTTTACATGCCTTTGTCTTGGTGTTACCATTTCCTGAATGCTTACTAGGTTCCAGGCACCACGCTGCCATTTTTACATATATACAACTCTCAGTCCTCACAGCCACCCCTGTACCAATGAGAGAACTGAGGTTTAGAAAATACAATTAAATTATCTATTTCTCACATGGCCTGAGAATCTTTGGGTTGTTTCAAACCCAGATCACTGATACTTTAAAGACACAAGATTGTCTCTCGTGACATTCTGCTCACTTTTACTTGAGTTTAAGAATTGTGACTGTTTTTGCAAGCAAAGAGTTTAACTTGTAGTCCCTCTGGTATAACTGTTGTGAAAACAGCTATAAAAAACAGACTTATTCCAGAACACTAAAAATCACAATACCAATATATTGTTATTTATATAGTTATAGCATAGATGGGAACTCTGAGGTTATCTTAATATCTCTGTGAGAAAAGAAATGCTGTTTGTTGCTGAGCTATTTTAAAATGACTATAGTTATGAGTATGAATCATGCAGGTTTTAACTTTGTGTCACACAAAGAAAACAAAAAAGGTGAAGTTTCTTTTTAATTCTCTTCACTTATCCTCACATTTTCTTTGGCATCCATTTTTAATGCAATTCAATATATGCATTATTAAATTATAGTAGCAGCAATTGTATATTTAATATGTATACAAATATTATTTTAATAAAGTACACCAATAATATTTGTGTAGCATTCATAGTAATGATTGTGTATTGGTGATAATATAATTCTTACAAAGCAGTAATTGCATGCTATTATATGTTTGTAATCATTGCTGAAACACTTGCTTATTGAACCAGAACACTATGATTCGAAGTTCTAAGAGAATAAATGACATGCCTTTTATATTTACCTATTTCTAGTACCTAGCATATAACATTACTCACAGGCACTCTATTTGTATGTAATCCTTGAATGCAAGATTTTACACCAAAGCAGTAACCATACATTCATTAAAAACACATCTCAATGTTTTAGCATGTGGTTGTACAGTTTTAAAGAGCCATTCATTTGTAAGTACGAGATTATTGTACATAAAACCTGGTATTGTCTTTTGCAGGTAGCATCGGTTCAATTTCTTCTTTTGATTACAACACTGCAGTGTAAGTTAAAGGCCATCCTATTCATCTTACATGTCTACAGTAATAGGAATCACACGGGATTTAGAAACAGAAGTCGAAAGAACATAGACTATATTTGAATTCATTTATATCATGTTTCTTTAACAAATGCTAACTTTTCTTTACACACGATAACGCTAAAATAACTCAGTAAAAAAACCTAATTTCTAAAACTGCCTGGAAAAATTTCCCTTCTTACCCAGACAGGAAGGGGCGTGGCCATTGAGGCTCCACTCTAACAAGTTCCCAAATGAAGGATGTGGTTCAGTGGAGGGTAATGAGGAGTAAACAAGACACTTGACTGCATTTTTGCTTTTTGTTGTGTTTTGTATTTTTACTGTTACGTGAAATGAGAAAGTCACTGATTATTCCGGGTTTCTATTGTTCTATCTATACAATTAAAATAATAATACTTGCCCTGCCCGCCTCCCAGGATGACTGCAGATTTCAAACAAGATAATCAATGTGAGACTATTTCAAATCTAAAACACCCTAGAATTGAGGTTTTTGACCAAGTGCTAATCAAGCAAAGAAGGCGACCATCATTTCAGTATCATTAGAGTATTCCACATAACAAATTTCCAGATAACAGAGCCTAAAGCTTGACAGAAAATGGGTCTCTAAAATGAATTACTGTTTATGGGTCCAGGTTTATTTCCCCATAATACAAATCTTAAATTTCCATGAAAGCTAAGATCATGACCAATCAGAAATTGTGCTAGCTTGGCATACAGGAGGTTTGATTTGTCTTTCTTAGCAGCCTGATATCAGATGGCTGCTCTGCTACCAACAGCCTGCCTTTCACAGCACTGGTCTTCCAAATTGCTATTTCTAATCTGCTTTTGTGAGATCAGCTCATCTGGCAACTTAGAATCCTGTGTAGTTAATAGGTTTGAGTAAGTGTCTGAAGGCCTTTCTGAAAAGTCAAAAGAGGGTTTTGAATCAAAAATTTCATGCTTCGAAGCTCCCTGACTCCCATATACAGGGATCTTTAGAGAAAGCCAGAATTCCAACCCAGACCAATTCTGAATTTCCTCTCTGTGTCTCCTTGACTTTCTGACTTTCTCATATACAAGGATATTAATAACATTTCACACCATATGTTCATTTCATGTGTGGAAAACATGATGCCTCTGTAATCTTTATTTCAGAGAAAAAGCAATGTTTGATCTTGGATTGAAAGGTGAAGGCTTCTGCCTCTCTTTCAAGTGCTAGCATAATAATGGCATTAAAAATATGTACCTAAAATCTTCTGAGACCTGGTTTGTATAGTATTATGAAGAATACTATATATGGTATTCCTCATATATATATTTATATATAAATACTATATATAGTATATTTTTATGTAATATATTTATATGTAATATATAATTACATGTAATTATATATTACATATAGTATATTTACTATAATAATTACTATATTATATATAGTATAATTATATATACTATATATAGTAAAATTATATATAAGTAACTGTATATAATATATAATAACATATAAATATATAATTATATATATTATATTTATATACTATTATGAAATCTAGAAAGTGGCTAAGTGATTCCTACTGGTCACATAAAAAAGCAAAGCAATACGTAGACTGACAATTCCCAAATTTCATTTAGCAATTACTGAGAAGTTACACTCAGTCTCGCTTTATTCATCTTCATTTGTCACAAACATAAATTAATCATAGGTTTTAATAGAAAAACAAACAAAGTGAACTAAATGCAAATAAAATAGCAACACTTCTCCAAGAAGTAACTTTAAAAGTAGTTCCTGTGAACTTTCAAATCTTTCTTGAAGAAATGAGAACATTGTCCAATCAGCCTGAGTTTTCTAGCAACAGTGAAATTCATAAAGGTCACCCTGACAGACAAACTA
Organism: Papio anubis; assembly: GCF_008728515.1. Taxonomy (NCBI): domain Eukaryota; kingdom Metazoa; phylum Chordata; class Mammalia; order Primates; family Cercopithecidae; genus Papio; species Papio anubis. The sequence continues at coordinate 70,482,436 of NC_044990.1, read as the reverse complement.
AAACAATATTCTTCTCACAGTCCTTGCTGTTAAGAGTAGCAGTCAAGCAGCATATTCATTTTCATTTTCATTATGTTTGTAAATAGTAGGAGAGGCAGGGAAGAAGCACGTGCAGGCCTCCTGCAGAGTCTCTGTGGGTGCCTGCAGAATTGCAGCCATCACCCTTGCAGGTTTCATTATTTTTCAGTAGAATTTTATTGACTGGGGGTAATACCTTATTAAAATTCTGTTAGTTTTAAAAGTTGTTTAAGGAAACATTTTCCTTGCCATAACCTCTTCCTACCTGATTATCAGTTCATTTATGCTGTCCCGGCTAACATTTATTCTTAAGACAGTGTAATTTTTGTGTAACCTTGATTGCTATCTAATTTGCTTACCAACTGACAATTAATCCCTGATATATTGCCCCTGGCTCAAAACTCCCACTGCTTAATGAAGCATTCAGCTACAGTCACCTTGTATCTATCTACACAAGAATCCATTGACAAAGCAGAGGCTTCCAAATTAGCTCTGGCTTAAACATGCTATAGAAATACCAATGTTTTTACTAGTGTATACCATGAAGGCTACGTCCATGTTTCAAATGGTTATTCTATGTTTTCATAGAGAATATAAAGGAAAATATTGCACTGAGAACATATGAAGAAAATATATTTAAGATCTGATGTTAAGGAACTTAAGTCTAGTGAGGAAGATTATACACATGTCTAATTTCTGTTACACAAAGTAATGGTTGGGAAAACAATGTAAGAAAGGTACTCTTAAATTTGAAATAAGTGAGGTGCTCACTATAGGAGTCATGTCATGCTTGCTGGAGAGAGTAGAAGAAGGTCTGGGACTTAAAGAAACATATATGGTTGAACTATATGAAAATGTAAAGCTGGGAACAGGAAATAGCTACAAATAAATGCAGAAAAGTTTACAAATTAATTTTATCTAAAAGATTCATCTTAATCATAGTTTCTAGTAAGTTGCTGAAGTGTTTAAAAAGCGGAAAATAATAAAAAATGTATAGGCTAAGAATAAGTTTAATATATATGTATATGTGTATATATATATATTTTAAAACTTCTTGACTACTAGTGTAGTAAATTTCATCTTTAGAGTTGAGAAGTTGGCTGAGATCAGAGTCCTGGATGCCTATGGCTACACTGAAAAGTGGCACTGTGTATTTTGGTTTTCATCTTTTTTGCATGTATCCCCCAAGAATTTCCAGAATGCCACTTTACCAACTTATCTTGAAGAAGTTATACTATGTGGTGTTTTTTTAGTCATTGCAAGCTGTGCCTCCCCTGTAGGGTTTGTAACATATGTAGAAATAAAATACATGACAAAATAGCACAAAAGGCTGAAGGGATAAGAAAGGAAAGTAGTAGGAAGTTTCTTGGATTGTTTGGGAAGTAATAAAAGTGCTATCTTAAAATAGGCTAAACAAATCAAGAATGTATGTTGAAAACAAATTTAACTACAAAACGAATAAACATGCGTAACTGGAAAGTCAATTGTAAAGAACAAAATCAATTATAAAAATAATTAATGCAATAAAAGTCAAGAAATGATGAATAAGAAATGAAAGAGCAGATGAAACAAGTAAAAAACAAATAGAAAGATGATAGACTGTAAACCAAACAAAACAGTAGATTTAAAAAATGGAAGTGAACCAAATAATTAAAAGGCAAAGATTGTCACACTAGAAAAAAAAAAAAAAGTTGATTTTACTACATAGACAAACATCAGATATAAGAACATAAGACACATAAAAGTAAATGATGTCAAAACATATACTAAGCAAACATTAAGCGAGGAAAATTGCTATGTTAATACCAGTCAAATTAGACTTTAAGGCAAAAATATTATGAGAAGTAAATTGGCCTCTTTACAATGATAAAAGGGGCAGTTTAACAAAAACATAAAGTAATCATAAATGTGCATACAATAAATAATATATCTTCAAAATATAAAAGAAAAAAGTCGAAAAAAGTAAATGTAAACTTAGACAAATGCATAATCATAGCTGAATAATTTACCATAACTTTCTAATTAGAAAAAATATAAAAAATATCACTAATGACAGAAAGTATATTCGTCAATTTGGCTTAATTTGTCATCTTTGAAACCGTGCAAGTAAGTGCATGACACACATTATTTTAAGTGCACATTTGAACACTTACCAAGGTAGATTATACTTTACACCATAAAGCAAATCTCAAAAATTCCAAATTATTAAAATTACAGAGAGTATGTTCTCTGTTCAAAAACCAGTACTGCCAAGATAAATAAAAATGGCCAAATGTTAAATAATGTTTTGGCTTTTTAATGAAAAAGAAAATAAGGCTAAAAAACAACACTAAACTAACACTTTACAAAAGAAAATATTGAAATTACTAAGGTACACATTGGTTACCAGGGAAATACAAATTAAAACTACAGCTAGATACAACTATACACCACAAAAATAACTAGTATTAAAAGAAAGCCCCCTCATGAAAACAACTACGATGACTTAATCATAAATTCAATATTTATGTTACACATAGGGGTTGTCCACGTGATCGTGCTCTTTGTAGTACAACCCTAATTAGACCTTAGGATGATGTGCTCTACCATCAAGAGTACCACCTGCAGTGCAGATCAGGGACTATAGCCTGAAGTTCTACTCAATGCCATTGGCTGTCAGCAGGTTATCATCATGGCGGACAGATGTAGCATGCCATCAGATGTGTTCATCTCCACGGTGTGCTCTTTTATTATTGAGCCAGATTGAACGACGATTATAGAAACAGAGAAAACAATTTAGTCACACACTCAGTTTTTGAGTTTTCTACAATACCTGCCAATGCAGAGTAATAATGGAATAGTAATAACAACAACAAAATGCAACCATCACTTCTCACTAATAGCTGCTAAAACAATGTTTACTTAACTTCACCATGGTGTGAGGATCACTGAAAACAACTCAGACTTTACTCAAGAGAAGTGACTTTGAGAAATATGTTGTTCAGGTGGAGCACAAATCTAGAAATATAAAGTTGGACACTTACTTTCGCTTCGGTGGTTTTTTGGCCACACTCATCCTCGCAGAGAGTGCTGATGAAGCCAAATTGGCAATCTACTGAATGTTTATGAAATTTATAACTGCAAATAAAGAGCAGAGTGTCTGATTTATCCTCAAGGAAGGATGAAAGACTGGTTGGGTACAAATACGTTGACCTCAGGACGTAGGTAGGGAGTTAAGGAATATTTTCTTCTATTCCAATTACGAATATGAAATGGCAGTCCCTCAGATCATCCATGACATCCCTAGACAGTAGGTAGTAACATGACTTTATCATAAGGTTGAAAATGTCACTTCCCATTTGGCCATTTGACCAAGCTACAAATGGCCTTATCAATATTCTATTCCAGAACTACACATTGGAAAATGCTGCAATTTGACATCAAATCGAGTGTCTGAATTCAATTCAATTCTATTCTATTCTATTCTATTCTATTCTATTCATGAAATAGAATTCTATTCTATTTAATGAGCTTCCAAGTAATAGCAGGGTAGACCTGGAGAGACAACTGTGGATGTCCTGGAGTTTTAGTTCCTTCCTCTTTCAGGAAGTCAGCAAAGAGCTGGTTCAGCAAGTCTGTCAGTTCAATGAAAAAACACAACTCTGCAGTATCAGCCTCTGCTTTCTGAGATACTTACTTGACCAGGAAGCTCTTGCTACACTGTCACCTAGATGTTGTCAGGCCCCTTTTTCCTCCCTTGGGTCCTTTTTATGCTGCTCTTAGTCCAGCTGTACTAACCCAAGCATAACTCTTTCTATGGGATAATAAGAGCCTAGGGAATTATCACTCTACATTTGAAATTTTTCATTAATAAACTTATTTTATGTTAATACCATATTGTGCTAGTAGTATGTGTCTGTGAGTAAAGGTTACCCTGACTCAGAAGCTCTTCTCTTCCTTATGTTGCTGAAAAAATGAAAATCCAGGAACTCCAAAGGAACAATTCTCAAAACTACCTAGGACGGCAATTATCAAAGCCGCCTATGCCTGGCCTGCTAATACTAAATCTGGTGGACACTTTTCAGCTGTTCTTTGGTCTCTCTGAGGTATCTGGCACCATTTATCACTTTCTCCTTCTTCAAACCCACTTTTGTGTCACTAATAGTATCTAATTCTCCTTTGACTTCCTTCCCATTTTTATGCTTACTTATTTTAAGTCCCCTTGCCTAGATTTTCTTCTTTCATTCACTCTTTGTATGTTAATGCTCTTCAGCTAACTGTGCAGCAACTCATTATATATACCTACCCTAATCCTTTTTGCTTTTGTTTCCCACTCAACAACATAGCTTTTTGATTATTTTGTTTCATTATACATACATCTACAATATTATTTTTCATCTCTATGTGGTATAGATGTTACATCATTTAATTAACTATTAGTGTACCACTGAAAAACAGTTTTAATAGTCTTGCTATGTCAAATAATCCTGAACACCTCTCACACATTTGAATATATTTGTGGGATCATTCCCTAGAACTGGAATTAAAGAGAATGAACATTTTCTGTTGTTATGGATATTGTCACATTGTCCTTCAAGGGATGAAGTCAGTACAGTAGTCCCTTACAAGAGTCTCATTAATGACCTCTCTGCCACTGGCTGTGGCTCCCCTAATCCCATCTTCACATTGTTGCCAGTGTGATTGCTTACAACACAGGTCGGACCCTGTCATCTTCCTGCTTCCCTCTCCAGCTCTCTATGGATTTTTGGATTACGTAACTCCTACTTCCCACGGCAAGTGAGGAACCTTCACAAACAGACCCCTGCCTCCCTTTCCAGTCTCACCTCTTGCCAACTTGCCCCCTTTACTGCCTAATATGTTCTGTTCCAGCCTCTCATCATTCCCCTTTTACTGAGATACTCTTATCCTTCAAATCCTTCATTATTCACTTTTGTGTTTTCAGCATCTGGCACAATTCATGGAACATAAAAAACAGTCCATAATATCTTCAACAAATAGATGGGTCGAGATTAAATGTCCCAACTACGAATTATTATTAACATCTTGGTTACATGTCTTTCACACCAATAACACCTTATTTTAATCATTTTGTCTTCTATACTAGTTTCATGGTGATAAGGATTATACCTAGCACAATGTCAAGTGTTTCCTGAATAAATAAATGTTTGAATGAAGTCAATTCCATCCTCATTTAAAGATAAGAACTCTTGAGGTCGAATTTTCTTCTCCAAAGAGCCAGTTTATCAACACATCACTGTGTAGTGCTAGCATGGATGTAGAATAGCTCAAATTTTCATAAAATGCTGGTAATCACTTTACAAAACTGTTTGGCAGTATCTCCCAAACATGAACTTATGTGGTTCCACTACTAGGTATATGTCCAACAGAAATGCATACAGTCAGTCACAAAAAGACACCAACAATAATGCTGTTAGCAGCACGATTCATAATAGACTCACACTGCAGACAATGCACATGTCCAAAAAATATAAAATGGATTTCTAAAAATGTTGATACAGTCTTTCAATGAAATATTGAACAGAAGTAAAAAAGAATAAAACTAGAACTATACACATTAATATACATAAATCTACCAAATATAATTTTGGGTGAAAGACATCAAACACAGAAGTGTGCACACTCTATGTTCCCACTTACATAAAGGCGAGCTAATCTATAGTCTTAGAAATCAGTTTCTGATTGAAAGGGACATGATAGGGGATCCTGGAGTGTTGGTAATGTTTTAATTTTTGATCTGGGTGCTGGTTACTTGGATGGATATATTTAGTAAAAATTCAAGTAGCTATATACTTATTTGTGCACTTTACTGTATGTTATAATTCAGTGAAAACCTTGATTCTTAAAAAGTAAAGAGCTAGACACCAAGGGATAGGTAGTTTGTGATTCTTTAAAGTTCGCAAACAAACAAAATGAATCTATGGTGAAAGAAGTCAGACTGGTGTTGATTTTATGGGAAGTATTGACTGGAAGTTAGGAGAAAGTGGCTTCTGGGTAGTAGAAGTAATTTATCTTGACTTTGGTGGTTACATGAGTGTATACATTTGTAAAAAGTCATTGCATTGTAAAGTTGAGACTGTGCACTGTATTATTCTAACTTGAAACTCAATAAAAAGAAGTTGAATTACTATGGGGAATAGACAGAGAAAACAATGGTCTATCCTGTGTCTTTTCCAGTGACATATAGCAAATATAAGTGGCCTAGACACCCTATGTACTAATTCTTATTTTAGAACTTTTTCTAGGAGATATGCTATACTTTTATACTTTTAATGCACATTGTTTTCTCTGTCACAGTGTCATATTTCTGTAGAAGATATGGACTAAAGTTTGGAAGCTTTTTTTCCCTCCAATCACAGCTTTGCTTTTTAATAAATATGGGACTTTGGGCCTATAGTATTCTTTTGCTTCAGTTTCTTCATTTACTACATCTCTGCTTCATCCACTCCACTGCTTCATCATGAAGGTTAAAGTAAAAGGTGGAGGTGTCTCTTGAAAGTAGCAAAGTGTTGTGTTAGTGACTTGTGATGATCAGTGTTCAACACAGTCATATGTACTGACTCCTTTATGCATAGATGTTTCTGATCACACAGAGCAGGCATCCAGAATCTGTTGAACCAAGAGGTAATAAGTACTGTTGCTGCAATCTTATTACATTTGCGCCCATAGGAATTTCTTTAAGTGTAAAGAATATGTGACACAGAAACAGAAGAGTGAATGCAGAGACTTTGAGCTGACATATGTTTTAACCCAGCTCCCACAGGGGGGCCGCAGGAATATGATCATGTCTGAATTTCTCAATGGCTAATATGCATAATCTTATTATAGAGTTTGGGGAGTTTTATCACACATTACTCGATACCAGCAAACATTACACCCATAGTACCTGCAGATATGAGTCTTTGTCAAAAGTTGTGAGATTGAATCAAAGGTTGATATAGCCCATTTTCTAAGAATAGTCATGTGCTTAGAGGTGTAATAATATCATTTCAAAACAGTTAATACATGTGATGACACATCACCAGCAGGACATTTGGACAATTAGAATGCTTTAATGTAAACTTACAATATAAGCTGAATTAATGAAAAATGAATTTGTAATATATTGAAGTTTTAGTCTAGTTCTTATCATCTACCTACTGGGAGACCTATCTGTACACATAGCTTTGAATACCTCTGTGATGTTAATGACAGAGACTTCAAAAAAAATCACTGTGGACTTTTTATTTCCCCCTTACCTCTAACTCTCACATTTCTTTGAGTTAAGATAATATCCAACTACCTGTTTGGTATCTCTGCTTGGATGGCTATTTAGACATCTCATAACAAAAGCATTAGAATTAATCTGTTAATCTCTACCCTCACCCAAATCTGTTCCTCTCTCACTCTATCCCTTCTCAGTAAATGGCAAAACCATCCATACAATAGCTCAAGCAAAATATTTAAGATGCCAATTTGCTTATTTCTTTAATTCCCTGCGTTCATCTTATCAGCCTGTTCTGTCAATACTTTCTTCAAAATGGATCATAAATCTTCCAAGTCCTCTTCATTTCTACTGCCACAATCTTATTCCAAGCCATTATCATATCTCACCTGGACTACTACATTACTCAGTCAATCATCCTGCCCTCATATTACTCATTTTCCACAAAGTCATCAGATAATCTTTTTATTAAGTAATGTCTTTGCTTTCCTTAAAACCTGGCAATGACTTTTTAATGCATTTAAAATAAAATAAGACTCACTCCTTTCCATGGTCCACTGGCTGTGGTTGAACTGTCTCTAGCTCCCAAGGCTCTATCTCTGCTTAGGGAAACCTGATGTCTCCCTGTGTGTCTCATGCTAACAAATCAAATGTCAGCTAGAGAGGCCTTCCCTCCAAACCTTATCCACAGTAGCCTAGCCTCACTCACATAACTCTGTCTCTCTCACACACATTTGCCTTTGTCATTGCTAGGACAATGCTCACCACAAGTGGTAGTAATCTTATGACTATATTTGTCACCAGTGGTTGGTTTATCTACCCCTGCCATCAAATACTGTACAACGAAAATGGAGCCTATATTCTGGGTGCATAGGAAACAGTCAATAAATATTGCTACAATGAGTAAATAAATGAATAGGCAAATAAAAATTCAGAGCACAGTAACTATCTGGTAATATGATTTGAAAAAAAGTAGCAGTAATCTGAACACGCTGATGTTGAGGAGCCAAAATTGTACCTCTATCTCCTTAGTTTTCAGCTGGGCCTGAGAATTAAGTTAATGTAAAACAGATTAACAGGAAAAAAAGAATACAAATTTAATGTAAGTCTTACATGATATGAGAGCCTTCATAAGAACATGAAGTGGCACAATCATGGCTCATGGCTCACTGCAGCCTCGACCTCCCGGGCTCAAGCTGTATCCTCTCACCTCAGCCTTCTCTGTAGCTGGGACTACAGGTATACACCACCATGCCCAGCTAATTTAATTTTTAATTTTTTTTTTATTTAGACATGGGGTCTAGTTATATTTCCCAGGCTGGTCTTGAACTCCTGGGCACAAGGGATCCTCCCACCTCGACCTCCCAAAGTGCTGAGATTACAACCATGATCCATTGCACCTAGCACTAAAGGTTTTTATAACAGGTTGAACGAAAAGAGACAATTGTATAACAGTAACTAAATTATGTGGGGAGGCTAAAAGAAGATGAGAATTATTTTAACAAAGTATGTTTGCATAGAATTCTCTTGGCTATGACTACTTTTATGGGGAAAGGTGTCTTTCACAAGGGAGTTTTTAATCTCCTGATTTTAGAAAGAAAAGGGAGGTTTAGAATGCCCTTTTCTTGCATTGTCTATTTCACAAGTGTGTTTAACTCAAAATAATCCTTAAAAATAATCCTAATGTCAAAGTGGCATATTATTAGGTTGTGTATTCTGTTACTGTTGAGTGACGTACGACCATTGAAGATGGAATTTTTTCTTAAATGACATGTTAGGCAGTCATAAAATGGATACGTAGCTGAAAAAAAATCTGCTTAAAAAGGGTGTCTTCACTTGCTTAATTATAACAAATTGCTTTCTTCCTTTTCCCCACATTGAAGGAATATTTAGTACTGCACACAGTGCTCATTACTAAGCATTGATTTTCACTCGTGTATCCTTATATATGGAATTAAAGTGATGAGCTAAGAAAATAGTATAATATATAGGAATATTCTGAATAAATCAAACATCTGCCTATATCCTCCTTAGAAACGAAACATATTTATTTACATATCATATTTTTTACAGTTTTGAAATTGGCCCAATTGGTCCATGGAACTGATGTTTACTGTTTGTTAGATAAACATAAAAATTGACCATCTTGGTTTGTTTGTTTATTTATTTATTTATATATTTATTGAAACAGAATCTTGCTCTGTCACCCAGGTTGGAGTGCAATGGCATGATCTCGGCTCACTGAGACCTCCATCTCCTGGGATCAAGTGACTCTCCTGTCTCAGCTTCCCACGTAGCTGGGACTACAGGTGTGTGCCACCATGCCTAGCTAATTTTTGTGTTTTTAGTAGAGACAAGGTTTCACCATGTTGGCCAGGCTGATCTCAAACTCCTTACCTCAAGTGATTTGCCTGCCACAGCCTCCCAAAGTGCTGGGATTACGGGCGTGAGCCACCGCGCTTGGCCCCTCATTGTCTGAAAGCCTGAAACCTACATTTGTGTTATCTGAGTTTCTTCCTCAGGAAAACCATCAGGCCTTCCAAATAGAATCAAGGAACTGAAAATCATCAGATCACTGCATCCACACAATGAGATGCCAGACTCTTCACATGTCATGATTGCCAAACCAACCTCCTGCTTCCTGTTGACCAACTCCTCTTCCTTATCCCTCTCTAATTCCTATTTTCCTGCACTTGGTTACCTTCCTTCTCTGCTATATAAACTCCCAATTGTAGTGCACCAGAGAGACATACTCATTGCCTCAGAAATTGGCTTTCTATGCAGTGAGCAGCAGGACCCAAACCAAACCCCTAGCATTTCAGTAACAGTTTTAAGTTTATTATTGCCATGATGTTTTCACTATTTTTTTGCTTTTATTACTCCTCTTTTTTCTTTCTTCACTGAGGTACAACTGACAAATACAAACTGTGTTACTTAATGCAGACAATGTGATGATTTATAGATGTATACACTGTGAAATGACTATCACACTCAAACTAACTGACATATCTAATCTCACATAGCGTGTGTGTGTGTGTGTGTGTGTGTATGTGTGGCAATCTACTCCTAGCAAATTTAAAGCATACAATACAGCATTATTAACTCAAATCATGATATTGTACATTAGATCTCCAGACCTTATTCATGTTATAACTGACGGTTGGTATCTTTTTGCCAGTATCTCCCCCTTCCCCATTCCCCACTCTTCCATCCCCAGGCCCTGGCAATCAGCATTCTACTCTCTACTGCTACTTCTATAAGTTCACCTTTTTTAGGTCCCACATATAAATTAAATCATGTGGTATTTGTCTCTCTATGCCTGGCTTATTTCAGTTGGCAAAATACCCTCTGGGCTCATCCATGTTGTTGCAAATGGAAGGCAAAATTTCCCTCTTTTTTAAAAACTCAATAGTTTTCTATTGTGTGTATCTACCACATTTTCTTTACCATTTATTCCTTGATGAACCCTTAGGTTGGTTCCTTATCTTGACTATTGGAAATAATGCTGCAAAAACAACACAGGAGTGCATGCTGTTTTCCATACTGGTTGTACCAAATTATTCCATGAAGAGTGTGTATAAGAGGTCTCTCTTCTCCATAGCCTCACCAACACTTGTAATCCCTTTTTTTGTTTTTTTGTACGACAGATATTCTAACCAATGTGGTGATATCTCATTGTGGTTTTGAGCCGCATTTTTCTGATGATTATTGATGTTGAGCACCTTTCATAAACCTGTTGGCCATTTAATGTTTTATTTTGTGAAAACTCTGCTCAGATACTTTGCCAATTTTTTATCACATTATTTGATTTTGCTATTTAGTTATATGTTATTTAAATATTTTGGAAATTGAGAGTCCCTAGATATATGGTTTGTAAATGTTTTCCCCCCTTCCATAGGTTGCCCTTTCATTGTGTGGATTATTCTCTTTGATGTACAGAAAGTTTCAAAATTGATATAGTTCCCCTTGTTTTATTTTTTTTCATCTGTGCTCTTAGTGTCATATAAAAAAACTTTCTATTAAGACCAGTGCCAAAGAGTTTTCCTACCTATGTTTTTTTCTAGAAGTTTTACATTTCTAGGTATTACATGTAAGTCTTTAATCCATTTTGAGTTAATTTTTTGTGTTCATATCTTATTTTGTAAAAAGATAATGTCAGATATCCATGCTATTAGCAAATTTTAAAATGTAACAAACAAATAACTTAAAGTATTAGAAAAAAATAGGTCAAGTATGGTGGCTTATGCCTGCAATCCCAGCACTTTGGGAAGCCAAGGCAGGAGGATCACAAGGTCAGGAGTTCAAAACCAGCCTGACCAACATGGGGAAACCCTGCCTCTACTAAAAATACAAAAATTAGCTGAGGGTGGTGGCATGCACCTGTAATCCCAGCAACTTAGGAGGCTAAGGCAGAAGAATCGCTCCAACCTGGGAGGGGGAGGCTGCAGTGAGCCAAGATCACACAACTGCAATTCAGCCTGGTTGACAGAGTGGAGACTCCATCTCAAAAGAAAAATAATCATGAAAAGAAATAGAAAAAAAGAGAAAGAAGAAAAATAAAGGGAAAGGAAAGGGGAGGACAAAGAGCACAAGAAAAGGAAGACAAAGAATAAGGAAAATAAGTAGTAGTGATCATGATGGGAGCTGGCTCAACAATCTACTAGAACACACTCAGAGATTCAATAGCACAGTGGCATGGCACTGTAAAAAGCGTACTTAGAAGAATCATTGGCCGGGCCGGGTGGCTCATGCCTATAAACCCAGCACTTTGGGAGGCCGAGGCAGGCGGGTCACCTGAGGTCTGGAGTTTGAGACCAGCCTGGCTAACATGGTGAAACCCCGCCTCTACTAAAAGTACAAAAATTAGCCGGGCATGGTGGCACATGCCTGTAATCCCAGCTACTTGGGAGGCTGAGGCAAAATAATCGCTTGAACCTGGGAGGCAGAGGTTACAGTGAGCCGAGATCATGCCATTGCACTCCAGCCTGGGCGGCAGAGCAAGACTCCATCTCAAAAAAGAAAAAAAAAAAAAAAGAATTATTAAAAACTATCATATTTTGAAACATATATTAATATTAAATTTCATACACAGTTGTGTTGTAATTTAAATAGTGTATTAAAAAGTGATACTCAGACAATACCATCAATATTTAGGAGAAACTCTTAGATATTTATCTGATACTATGTACCAGAATCAAATCTAGAAAAATGGATGGATTAAATGTACAACATAAAAAACCTTTAAAATAGGAAAAAATATATGAGGAACAAAATTTTGCTTTTGGAATGAAAAAAGATTTTCTATGTATACAAGAAATCAAAAATGTAATTAAACAAAGGACTCATTTTTAAAACTAAGAAACACTGTTAACAAAATAAAAGCCAAATAAATTTAAAATATGTATTCTACAATACAGCAAATGAAAGTTAATATCATTAATAGGGATAATTCATTCAAATGAATTATAAAAAGTATAATGGTCCCAAAGAGTACACAGTTATAGCAACAGAAAATTTAGAAAATGAACAATTATAACTAATACACATTTTAAAAATACTGAATTTCAGTAGGAGTTACAGAAATGCAAATGAAAACAATAAAAATTAAAAATAATAATGTTGGCAAGCATGTGACAAAAATGGAGCTCTCTAATATGGCCAGATAAATTGTATAAACTTTAGTTGAAATTACATGCTAATAAATATTAAGAAACCTTTAAAAAGCATCTTCTTTATTCCACTAATGATTTTGTATATGAAAATGTTTACAAAATTAACAATAATATATAAACATTGCTAATGGTTAAATTATGAAACACTCTTCTACCAGGGTGTTATGTAGCCATGGAAATGATGTATTTAAAAGCATTTATAATTTTAGAAACTTTATGATAATTAGCAAAAGCATGTGAGTTCGTAAGTGTGAATCTAACTTAATTTTTGAAAATCTGAACAAAAAGCAAGACAAAGACCAGAAAAAATAATTTTTTAATTTAATATTTTTTAAATCATAGGTCATTTTAATATTCTAATATTTTTTACGGTTTTAAGCTCATCTAACTGAGTATATTTTACTTTTATAATACTAAAAATACAAACATTTTTAAAGTATAAAAATAATCAAGATAAATATGTAATATGGATTGGCTGTGTCACCACCCAAATCTCATCTTGAATTGTAGCTCCCATAATTCCCATGTGTTGTGGGAGGGAACTGGTGGGAGATAATTGAATCATGGGACAGTTTTCCCTTTGCTGTTCTCATGGTAGTGAATAAGTCTCACTAGATCTGATGGTTTTATAAAAGGAAACCCCTTTTGCTTGGTTCTCTCTCATTCACTCTTGTCTGCCGCCATGTAAGACATGCCTTTCACCTGCCATGATTATGAGGCCTCCCCAGCTATGTAGAACTCTGAGTCCATTAAACTTCTTTTTCTGTATAAATTACCCAGTCTCGGGTATATCTTTATCAGCAGAGTGAGTATGCTAATACAATATGGAAAAGCAAATAAGTGTTACTTTAACATATAGGAAATAGTTTTTTATTCAAATATTTAACTTCAAGTATTTTTAACGTATTTTGGAGTCATTTTGTGTATAATCAGATTGCAATATTTTGTTAAACTCTCAGTAGTAAACAGTGTGCTTCTGCACAGGTGCATTCTTTGTTTGCATTTTTCCCCTTTTAAAAAATATCAGTGTCAGTTTTTAAATGAATCAGGTCTTTTATGACTTACATCATAGTTCAGCTCATGATCAATGCATGAATGCATTTCGTCAACTTCAAATATCTACTTAAGGTAACTAAACTTTTGACTAAAAAAGTCAGTGAGCTATTAGACTCCTTATAAGTTTTGATTGATGCAGTAAGAATAAACAATGAATAAACATGCCTAAGTTGCAAGGAAATATTTTGACGCAAACTGATCCTACATATAAACATGATAGAGACTGAATACATACACCTGTCTCCATCTCTGTCTGCACATCTTTTGTTTAATATTCAAAATAAAATATTTCACTATAAAGCAATTTGTTACTTATATAGTCTATGTTCTTCCTAATTTTCTGAAATACAACAAAATACCTCCAAGTCTCTTAATAAAACCATGTCCCATAAAAACTGACAATGAATCTCTTTTCTGACCATTTACTGCTCCCTTATACACTTTTGGGTGTATAAAATACGTTTATTCCTATTTCAATGCTTTTTCTGCTGTAAGTCTAAAGGGAAATGTTAACGTTGTTCTGTATTAATAATTTAGTGAATTCTTCAATTCACTGATGTCAGGCTGCTGAATGACCTGAAAATGAACCTTTCTGGTAACATACTGCTGAGCTTAAAAAACACCACTGGCTTTCACGTGTCTGCATGAGGAATTTACTTTTTAGTTGTCTAATTATTTCTATTTAGAAGTTCAGGAAGAAGTTGAAGAATATGAAGAAAATTGCTGGTTTCTAGTAAGTACATCCAATTCTACTATGTGCCAATAGATAGTAAAAAATAGCATTCCTCCCATATGGAAACCTACTTTACAAATTAAATGTATTTGATGTTTAAATCAAATATTCTAAGAATTATAACCCAATGGACTTATTCAGTTTAAATATGCATTACTGAGAAAACTTCATGATAATTATATTAGGAAAAACAGATCAATTTATCAAGAAGTGTGAAAATCCCACACAATGGCAACAGCTCAAGCACGGATGCACTGAATGGAACTCCATAACGACGAAGTGATTATTTTGACATGCTCAGCTGTTTAATATCATGCCTGACTGCCCCTTTCTGGTTGCTGATTTTCCTTTGTAGGATATGACAGGCCTAAATGAATTTGAACCCTTGTGAATTAGAACCCTCTCATTCATTTACTTTGGCTAAAATCCCTTATGCTCTTGGCAAATGTGTCCTTTTCTTCTTTAAATGAATCTGAAGATATGTACAATTACATGGGAGGCTCTGAACTCCTCATAACTATATGGAGAGAAGAACTGGGTAAATGATGGTGTAAGAAGAATTAGAAATGTTATAAATATCTAATCATTCATTGAATGATATCATGGTACAGCAGATAAATGAGCAATTTAAGGTTAAAACACTTCTCCAAATGAGCACTCTTTTATATCTGACTTCACAATCAAAATGCCTTCTGGGGCTACGCAAGTTACATTTGTGAGGGAATAGCTAACAATTATTGAGTACTCATGAGTCAGGCAATATTCTAGGTGCTTTTAAAAGTATTAACTTGTTTAATTCTCATCACATCTTGTATGAAGAAAGTGTTCTGTGACTGATGCTTATTCCATTTAATTTCATTTTGGACCACAGGTGCAGTGGTAAGAGCTCAAAATACCCCATCAGATTGTGGCATATCAATACCATTATTCTCTGTGTTTTTTTTTCTTTTATCCCTATTCCTATATCCCCACTGCCATTACTTTCCACCTCCCCCATTCAGTTAATAATTTTAATCTTTATCTTTTTGTCTCTGTTCCTGCAAAGTGTGTATTTTGTACATTAAGCTTCATCCATGTTGCAATCAATGTATTGTGTCTAACTGCTGCAAAGTATTCCGTGACATGTCTCTGCTACATTTGACCACTCTAGGCCTCCAACAATAGATATCCAGGTCGGGTTCAGGCCTTCCACAACAAATGTTTCCATTTTGACTTCATGTGTTCTCCTTGTTACAAATGTTCACTAAATGTGCTGCTATGCATTTCCTTAAGTACCCATAGGGAATGTAAGAGAACATGTAGAAATATGTGCACATTTTTGAAAATTTGGGGGAAATATATATACACAGAAGGGTAAAATTGGATTCAAAACCTGTGGATATACTTACCTAAATTTTGTCACCTTGCTTTCCATATAGGTCGTGCAAATCCTGTGCTCCCAGCAGCAGAGAATTAGCATTCCTACTCCTTCATATTGCTTCATTCCTAAGCACTACTCAGCTCTATAATTTTGGACTTTATACCTACACCTAATAAGTAAAACATTATGCGATTCCCAGTTTGAAGATGAGAAATCAGAGGTACAGAAATATTAAATAACTGCCCAAAGACACATAGTAACCAGTAGAAACAGGATTCAAACCCAAGTGGGCTGGCCCCAGAGCCCACACTTAGTCACTATTCTATACTTTCACCCAGAAGGCAGAAATAATAAGGCAGAGGGAATTGTGACAAATAGAGAACATAGGTACTGCCTTCTGGCAGTTAAATATATCAAAAAAATGAAAACAGTAACTGAGGAATACAGCAAACAAAACACACCAGTAGGCTGAATTGGCCTGAAGGCCACTATTATACGGTCTCTACTGTATATAATAATTTTATTATGAGCAGAATCATTTCTCAACCTGCTTTCAGTAGGTATAATTAATGGTTAATAAACCACTCTCACTGTGATGCAAAACTCCACCTCATTTTTTTCCACAATGTGATATGCCTGTTAAGCATAGGTTATAGCTACAACTACTAAGAGTCCATTTTATTCGCCCTGGTTGAGTCATAACGGAAATTTCAAAATGTGTGTTTGAAGGTATGGGTGAGAATGAATAGGTACATTAAACTAATACTAAGACTGTGCTACAACCCTTCCCAAAATTTTTGCCAATTAAGTATATTAGATAAATGCCAAAAATGTATAAAAAACATTCAAATTTTTACTGGCCAATCTACTCCAGAGCTCACACAGACCGCACTAAAAGGAAATTAATTGATGTGTTGTGACTATCTTTAGGTCAGGAAATATTTATTTCTCTAGGTATTTAAACAACGTAGTTGAAGAAGAGAATAGATATTGAGAAAAAACTTTGGGATTTCTCCAATAAAATTCTGTGTTCATGGCAAAGGATGTTAATTTCAGTTTCAAATAGAAGTCTTATCATTTTGGCATTTTCTAATGCCGCCATGCCACCCAGGAGTTCTTCAGCACACTTCAGCCTGTTTTCAACCTCCACTACTCCTTGGAAAACACTCTTAGGAAAATTGCCAACAACCTTCTAGCTATGAAATTTAATAAACGCTTCTTAATCTTCATCTGAATTTAACTGTCAAATGAATTTAACCATATTAAGAACATCCTCCATAGTTTTCAAAGGTAATTTCTTTTATGAATCACGTGCTACTTTTACTTTGTCTTTGATGTAAAAATGTTTTTGACATGTAGACATACAAAAAGTTACACATTTATACATTTTCCCAAAATGAGAAGTTAACTTCTGACCAGATCCAGAAATAGCATATAACCTGGATATCAGAGGAACCCACGTCTCCCTCCTCATCAATCACAAACTCCCTTCTCTTAATATTGGATCCTTTGAAATTCTGTGGGATCATAGATCATGCCTCTGTGTTTTAGTTATTTGGTTCAGTATTATGCTAGTGAGATCCATCTACAAGGCATGACACAATAGTTATCTTTACTTACTGCCATATCATATGTATACACATCATTTATGAATATTCCATAATTTGTCCATTCAACTTTTGATGGACATTTGAGTTTGTTTTCTGTTGCAAGTTATTATGAATAACAATCCTGCTTATTTCTAACTCCTGCAAACATTCCCTTGTTACACATGTGCATTTCTGTTAGAATTGGAATTCTAACAGAATTCCACATAGAATCATATGGTTACACATATTTACACTCCTAGTGCCAGTGTATGAGTGTTCCAATTACTCCATGTCCTATGAGAGTTGGTATTGTCAGTTACCTGGGGCATCAATCGAGTGACTGTAAATGTGTCTAGTCAGGGCTCTATTCAGTTCCATCATTCTATTTGTCTATCCATTCACAAACCACAATATCTTTTTAAATTGTTATATATACACACACACATACATACATACACACACACACACGGTACATGTGACATTTTATTACATGCATAGAATGTGTAATGATTAAGACAGAGTATTTAGAGTTTCCATTACCCTGAATATTTTCTTGTTTAGTTACTTCAGTTCCTTTATATTCTGGACATTAGTCACTTGTCAGATCAATTGTTGGCAAATATTTTCTTTTCATTTCAACGGTTTGCCTCGTCACTCTGTTCATTGTTTCCTTTGCTATGGAGAAGTTTGTTTGTTTTAGTTTAATATAGCTCCATTTGTCTATTTTTCTTTTTGTTGCTTTTGAAGTCTCAACCATAAACATCTTTGCCTAGACTAATATCCTGGAGTTTTTCCTTTATGTTTTCTTCTAGAAGTTTTATAGTGTCAGGTCTTTATCTTGAATTGATTTTTGTATATGTAAAACACAGGAGTCTATTTTCATTATCTTTCTATGGATATCCAATTTTCCCAGCACCAGTTATTGAAGAGGGTATCTTTTCCCCAGTGTATGTTCTTGACACCTCTGTCAAAAATACGTAAATATGTAGCTGTACATATGTAGATTCATTTCTGGGTTCATCATCCTGTTCCATTTATCCACATGTCTCTTTTTATATACATACCATGCTGTTTTACTATAGCCTTGTAATATATTTTGAAATCAAGTCGTGTGATGCCTCCAGCTTTATTGTTTTTGCCTAGGATTATTTTGAGTATTTGGACTTTTTTTGGTTCCACAAATTTTAGAGTTGTTTTTCTATCTCTGTGTAAAATGACATTGGTCTTTTTATAGAGATTGAATTGTATCTGTAGATTGCTTTCGATCACACAGTCATTTTAATAATATTTAATGCAAAGCAAGGGATGTCTTTCCATTTGTTCATGTTTAATTTCCTTTATCAGTGGTTTGTGGTTTTATCTGTTAAGGTCTTTCACCTTCTTGGTTAAATTTATTACTAAGTATTTTATTTTATTTTTGTAGCTATTGTAAATGAGATGGTTTTCTTGATTTCTTTCTCAGTTAGTTCATTATTGATATATAGGTATGTCGCTGATTTTTGCATAATTATTTTATATCCTGAAACTTTACTGAATTCATTTATCAGCTCAGCTGTAAAAAGTTACTTTGGTGAAGTTTTTCGTTTTTTTTTTTTTTTTCTTTTTCTTTTTTTTTTTTTAATTTATTTATTATTATTATACTGTAAGTTGTAGGGTACATGTGCATAACGTGCAGGTTTGTTACATATGTATACTTGTGCCTTGTTGGTGTGCTGCACCCATCAACTCGTCATTTACATCAGGTATAACTCCCAATGCAATCCCTCCCCCCTCCCCCCTCCCCATGATAGGCCCCGGTGTGTGATGTTCCCCTTCCTGAGTCCAAGTGATCTCATTGTTCAGTTCCCACCTATGAGTGAGAACATGCGGTGTTTGGTTTTCTGTTCTTGTGATAGTTTGCTAAGAATGATGGATTCCAGCTGCATCCATGTCCCTACAAAGGACACAAACTCATCCTTTTTTATGGCTGCGTAGTATTCCATGGTGTATATGTGCCACATTTTCTTAATCCAATCTGTCACTGATGGACATTTGGGTTGATTCCAAGTCTTTGCTATTGTGAATAGTGCTGCAATAAACATACGTGTGCATGTGTCTTTAGAGCAGCATAATTTATAATCCTTTGGGTATATACCCAGTAATGGGATGGCTGGGTCATATGGTACATCTAGTTCTAGATCCTTGAGGAATCGCCATACTGTTTTCCATAATGGTTGAACTAGCTTACAATCCCACCAACAGTGTAAAAGTGTTCCTATTTCTCCACATCCTCTCCAGCACCTGTTGTTTCCTGACTTTTTAATGATTGCCATTCTAACTGGTGTGAGATGGTATCTCATTGTGGTTTTGATTTGCATTTCTCTGATGGCGAGTGATGATGAGCATTTTTTCATGTGTTTGTTGGCTGTATGAATGTCTTCTTTTGAGAAATGTCTATTCATATCCTTTGCCCACTTTTTGATGGGGTTGTTTGTTTTTTTCTTGTAAATTTGTTTGAGTTCTTTGTAGGTTCTGGATATTAGCCCTTTGTCGGATGAGTAGATTGCAAAAATTTTCTCCCATTCTGTAGGTTGCCTGTTCACTCTGATGGTAGTTTCTTTTGCTGTGCAGAAGCTCTTTAGTTTAATGAGATCCCATTTGTCAATTTTGGCTTTTGCTGCCGTTGCTTTTGGTGTTTTAGACATGAAGTCTTTGCCCATGCCTATGTCCTGAATGGTACTACCTAGGTTTTCCTCTAGGATTTTTATGGTATTAGGTCTAACATTTAAGTCTCTAATCCATCTTGAATTAATTTTCGTATAAGGAGTAAGGAAAGGATCCAGTTTCAGCTTTCTACTTATGGCTAGCCAATTTTCCCAGCACCATTTATTAAATAGGGAATCCTTTCCCCATTTCTTGTTTTTCTCAGGTTTGTCAAAGATCAGATGGCTGTAGATGTGTGGTATTATTTCTGAGGACTCTGTTCTGTTCCATTGCTCTATATCTCTGTTTTGGTACCAGTACCATGCTGTTTTGGTTACTGTAGCCTTGTAGTATAGTTTGAAGTCAGGTAGCGTGATGCCTCCAGCTTTGTTCTTTTGACTTAGGATTGTCTTGGAGATGCGGGCTCTTTTTTGGTTCCATATGAACTTTAAAGCAGTTTTTTCCAATTCTATGAAGAAACTCATTGGTAGCTTGATGGGGATGGCACTGAATCTATAAATTACCTTGGGCAGTATGGCCATTTTCACGATATTGATTCTTCCTATCCATGAGCATGGTATGTTCTTCCATTTGTTTGTGTCCTCTTTTATTTCACTGAGCAGTGGTTTGTAGTTCTCCTTGAAGAGGTCCTTTACATCCCTTGTAAGTTGGATTCCTAGGTATTTGATTCTCTTTGAAGCAATTGTGAATGGAAGTTCATTCATGATTTGGCTCTGTGTTTGTCTGTTACTGGTGTATAAGAATGCTTGTGATTTTTGCACATTAATTTTGTATCCTGAGACTTTGCTGAAGTTGCTTATCAGCTTAAGGAGATTTTGGGCCGAGACGATGGGGTTTTCTAAATATACAATCATGTCATCTGCAAACAGGGACAATTTGACTTCTTCTTTTCCTAACTGAATACCCTTGATTTCTTTCTCTTGCCTGATTGCCCTAGCCAGAACTTCCAACACTATGTTGAATAGGAGTGGTGAGAGAGGGCATCCCTGTCTTGTGCCAGTTTTCAAAGGGAATTTTTCCAGTTTTTGCCCATTCAGTATGATATTGGCTGTGGGTTTGTCATAAATAGCTCTCATTATTTTGAGGTACGTTCCATCAATACCGAATTTATTGAGCGTTTTTAGCATGAAGGGCTGTTGAATTTTGTCAAAAGCCTTTTCTGCATCTATTGAAAGAATCATGTGGTTCTTGTCTTTGGTTCTGTTTATATGCTGGATTATGTTTATTGATTTGCGAATGTTGAACCAGCCTTGCATCCCAGGGATGAAGCCCACTTGATCATGGTGGATAAGCTTTTTGATGTGTTGCTGAATCCGGTTTGCCAGTATTTTATTGAGGATTTTTGCATCGATGTTCATCAGGGATATTGGTCTAAAATTCTCTTTTTTTGGTGTGTCTCTGCCAGGCTTTGGTATCAGAATGATGTTGGCCTCATAAAATGAGTTAGGGAGGATTCCCTCTTTTTCTATTGATTGGAATAGTTTCAGAAGGAATGGTACCAACTCCTCCTTGTACCTCTGGTAGAATTCAGCTGTGAATCCATCTGGTCCTGGACTTTTTTTGGTTGGTAGGCTATTAATTGTTGCCTCAATTTCAGAGCCTGCTATTGGTCTATTCAGGGATTCAACTTCTTCCTGGTTTAGTCTTGGAAGAGTGTAAGTGTCCAGGAAATTATCCATTTCTTCTAGATTTTCTAGTTTATTTGCGTAGAGGTGTTTATAGTATTCTCTGATGGTAGTTTGTATTTCTGTGGGGTCGGTGGTGATATCCCCTTTATCATTTTTTATTGCATCTATTTGATTCTTCTCTCTTTTCTTCTTTATTAGTCTTGCTAGTGGTCTGTCAATTTTGTTGATCTTTTCAAAAAACCAACTCCTGGATTCATTGATTTTTTGGAGGGTTTTTTGTGTCTCTATCTCCTTCCGTTCTTTTCTGATCTTAGTTATTTCTAGCCTTCTGCTAGCTTTCAAATGTGTTTGCTCTTGCTTCTCTAGTTCTTTTAATTGCGATGTTAGAGTGTCAATTTTTGATCTTTCCTGCTTTCTCTTGTGGGCATTTAGTGCTATAAATTTCCCTCTACACACTGCTTTAAATGTGTCCCAGAGATTCTGGTATGTTGTATCTTTGTTCTCATTGGTTTCAAAGAACATCTTTATTTCTGCCTTCATTTCGTTATGTACCCAGTAGTCATTCAGGAGCAGGTTGTTCAGTTTCCATGTAGTTGAGCGGTTTTGATTGAGTTTCTTAGTCCTGAGTTCTAGTTTGATTGCACTGTGGTCTGAGAGACAGTTTGTTATAATTTCTGTTCTTGTACATTTGCTGAGGAGTGCTTTACTTCCAATTACGTGGTCAATTTTGGAGTAAGTACGATGTGGTGCTGAGAAGAATGTATATTCTGTTGATTTGGGGTGGAGAGTTCTATAGATGTCTATTAGGTCTGCTTGCTGCAGAGATGAGTTCAATTCCTGGATATCCTTGTTCACTTTCTGTCTCGTTGATCTGTCTAATGTTGACAGTGGAGTGTTGAAGTCTCCCATTATTATTGTATGGGAGTCTAAGTCTCTTTGTAAGTCTCTAAGGACTTGCTTTATGAATCTGGGTGCTCCTGTATTGGGTGCATATATATTTAGGATAGTTAGCTCTTCCTGTTGAATTGATCCCTTTACCATTATGTAATGGCCTTCTTTGTCTCTTTTGATTTTTGATGGTTTAAAGTCTGTTTTATCAGAGACTAGGATTGCAACCCCTGCTTTTTTTTGTTCTCCATTTGCTTGGTAAATCTTCCTCCATCCCTTTATTTTGAGCCTATGTATGTCTCTGCGTGTGAGATGGGTCTCCTGAATACAGCAGACTGATGGGTCTTGACTCTTTATCCAGTTTGCCAGTCTGTGTCTTTTAATTGGAGCATTTAGTCCATTTACATTTAAGGTTAAGATTGTTATGTGTGAACTTGATCCTGCCATTATGATATTAACTGGTTATTTTGCTCATTAGTTGATATAGTTTCTTCCTAGCCTCGATGGTCTTTACATTTTGGCATGTTTTTGAGATGGCTGGTACCGGTTGTTCCTTTCCATGTTTAGTACTTCCTTCAGGGTCTCTTGTAAGGCAGGCCTAGTGGTGACAAAATCTCTAAGCATTTGCTTATCTGTAAAGGATTTTATTTCTCCTTCACTTATGAAACTTAGTTTGGCTGGATATGAAATTCTGGGTTGAATTCTTTTGTTTAAGAATGTTGAATATTGGCCCCCACTCTCTTCTGGCTTGGAGAGTTTCTGCCGAGAGATCTGCTGTTAGTCTGATGGGCTTCCCTTTGTGGGTAACCCGACCTTTCTCTCTGGCTGCCCTTAAGATTTTTTCCTTCATTTCAACTTTGGTGAATCTGGCAATTATGTGTCTTGGAGTTGCTCTTCTCGAGGAGTATCTTTGTGGTGTTCTCTGTATTGCCTGGATTTGAATGTTGGCCTGCCCTACTAGGTTGGGGAAGTTCTCCTGGATGATATCCTGAAGAGTGTTTTCCAACTTGGTTCCATTTTCCCCCCTCACTTTCAGGCACCCCAATCAGACGTAGATTTGGTCTTTTTACATAATCCCATACTTCTTGCAGGCTTTGTTCATTTCTTTTTCTTCTTTTTTCTTTTGGTTTCTCTTCTCGCTTCATTTCATTCATTTGATCCTCAATTGCTGATACTCTTTCTTCCAGTTGATCGAGTTGGTTACTGAAGCTTGTGCATTTGTCACGTATTTCTCGTGTCATGGTTTTCATCTCTTTCATTTCGTTTATGACCTTCTCTGCATTAATTACTCTAGCCATCAATTCTTCCACTTTTTTTTCAAGATTTTTAGTTTCTTTGCGCTGGGTACGTAATTCCTCCTTTAGCTCTGAGAAATTTGATGGACTGAAGCCTTCTTCTCTCATCTCGTCAAAGTCATTCTCCGTCCAGCTTTGATCCGTTGCTGGCGATGAGCTGCGCTCCTTTGCCGGGGGAGATGCGCTCTTATTTTTTGAATTTCCAGCTTTTCTGCCCTGCTTTTTCCCCATCTTTGTGGTTTTATCTGCCTCTGGTCTTTGATGATGGTGATGTACTGATGGGGTTTTGGTGTAGGTGTCCTTCCTGTTTGATAGTTTTCCTTCTAACAGTCAGGACCCTCAGCTGTAGGTCTGTTGGAGATTGCTTGAGGTCCACTCCAGACCCTGTTTGCCTGGGTGTCAGCAGCAGAGGCTGCAGAAGATAGAATATTGCTGAACAGCGAGTGTACCTGTCTGATTCTTGCTTTGGAAGCTTCCTCTCAGGGGTATACTCCACCCTGTGAGGTGTGGGGTGTCAGACTGCCCCTAGTGGGGGATGTCTCCCAGTTAGGCTACTCAGGAGTCAGGGACCCGCTTGAGCAGGGAGTCTGTCCCTTCTCAGATCTGAACCTCCGTGTTGGGAGATCCACTGCTGTCTTCAAAGCTGTCAGACAGAGTCGTTTGCATCTGCAGAGGTGTCTGCTGCTTTGTTATTGTTTACTGTGCCCTGCCCCCAGAGGTGGAGTCTACAGAGACAGGCAGGTTTCCTTGAGCTGCTGTGAGCTCCACCCAGTTCGAGCTTCCCAGCAGCTTTGTTTACCTACTTAAGCCTCAGCAATGGCGGGCGCCCCTCCCCCAGCTTTGCTGCTGCCTTGCTGGTAGATCACAGACTGCTGTGATAGCAATGAGGGAGGCTCCGTGGGTGTGGGACCCTCCCGGCCAGGTGTGGGATATGATCTCCTGGTGTGCCTGTTTGCTCAAAGCGCAGTATTGGGGTGGGAGTTACCCGATTCTCCAGGTGTTGTGTGTTTCAGTTCCCCTGGCTAGGAAAAGGGATTCCCTTCCCCCTTGAGCTTCCCAGGTGAGGCAATGCCTCGCCCTGCTTCAGCTCTCGCTGGTCGGGCTGCAGCAGCTGACCAGTACCGATCGCCCGGCACTCCCCAGTGAGATGAACCCAGTACCTCAGTTGAAAATGCCGAAATCACCGGTTTTCTGTGTCGCTGGCGCTGGGAGTTGAAGACTGGAGCTGCTGCTATTCGGCCATCTTGCTCCGCCCCCTAGTTTTTTTTTTTTTTTTTAAGAATAAGATCATATTATCAGTAAAGAGGGACACTTTTACTTCCTCTTTTCCAATTTGGATAAATTTATTTCTTTTTCTTGCCTGATTTCTCTGGCTAGGATTTTCAGTACTATGTTGAGTAGCAGTGTGAAAAGTGGGCAAGTGGGCATCCTTGTCTTGTCCAGTTCTTAGAGGAAAGGCTTTCAGCTTTTCCCATTCAGTATGATGTTAGTTTTGGGTTTGCCTTTATGATGTTGAAGTATAATCCTTCTATGCCTAGTTAAAAACTTGCTTAAAGTTTTTATCATAAAGAGATGTTGAATTTTATCAAGTGCTTTTTATGCATCTATTGAGATAATCATATGGCTTTTGTCACTAATTCTGTTGATGTGATGTGTGATGTTTGTTGGTCTGCATGTGTTGAACCATCCTTGCATCCTTTGGAAAATCCCACTCAAACACAGTATATTATCCTTCTGATGTGCTATGGAATTTAGTTTGCTAGTATTTTGTTGAGAATTTTTGTGTCTATGTTCATCAGGGATATTGGCCTGTAGTTTTACTTTTTGTTGTGTCCTAAGCTGGTTTTGGTATCGGGCTAGTGCTGGCCTTGTAAAATTCGTTAAGGAGAATTCCTTCCTCCTCATGTTTTTGGAACAGTTTGAGGAGAACTGGTGTTAGTTCTTCTTTGATAGTCAGGTAGAATTTGGCAGTGAAGCCATTCAGTCCTGGACTTTTTGTTAGGAGGCTTCTTACTACTGAATGAGTCTCATCACTCACTATTGGTCTGTTCAGATTTTCTATTTATTTCTCATTCAGTGTTGATAGTTTGTATGTGTATAGTAATTTATCTATTTCCTCTAGGTTTCCCAGTTTGTTAGTATATAGTTGTTCAAAATAATTTCTAATGATCTTTTGTATTTCTGTGGTATCAGCTGCAGTGTTTTACATTTCATTTTTGATTTTGTTTATTTGTGTCTTGTCTCTTTTTTATTGGTTAATCTTCCTAGTGGGTTATCTATTTAGTTTATTTTTTCAGAAAACCAACTTTCTGTTTCATTGATTCGTGTGTGTGTGTTTGTGTGTGTATGTTGCTTCCATTCTGTTTGGTTCTGCTCTGATCTTTGTTATTCCTTTCCTTCTAGCAAATTGGGGTTTTGTTTGTTCTTGATTTTCTAGTTCCTTAAGGTGCATTATTAGATTATTTGAAATATTACTGGTTTTTCTGATGTAAGTGTGGATTACTATTAACTTCCCTGTTAGCACTGCTTTTGGTGTATTCCATAGATTTGAGTATGTTGTGTTTAGGTTTTCATTCGTTTCAAAAAATTTGTTATTTCCTCCTTAATTTTTTCCTTGACCCAATTGCAATTCAGGAGCATGTTGTTTAATTTCCATGCATTTGCAGTTTCCTGAGTTCCTCTTGTTATTGATTTCTAACATTATTTCATTATGGTGTGAAAAGATACTGTAGGATTTTGATTTTTAAAATTGTTTTTGTCTAGATTTCTTTTATGTCCTAACATATGAGCTATCCTGGAGAATCCTTCCACGTGCTGATAGGAAAAATGAGTATTCTGTAGCTGTTCAATGAAATGTAAATGTCTGTTAGGTCCATGAAGTTTAAAGTGCAATTTAAGTCCAATGTTTGTTAATTTTCTCTCTAGATGATCTATCTAATGTTGAGGATGGAGTGCAGAAGTCCCCAACTATTATTGTAGTGGAGTCTCCCTCCCTTTGCACTAATAATAAATACTTTATATATCTGGATGCTCTGACCTTGGGTGCACATATGTTTAGAATTATTATGTCCTTTTGCTGAGTTGATCTCTTTATCATTATATAATGACCTTTTTTTTTTCTTTTTACAGTTTTTGACTTAACATCTGTTTTATCTAACTTAGGTACTGCTACCTCTGCTAGATTTTGGTCTCTGCATGGAATATCTGTTTCCCCCATTTTACTTTCAGTCTATATATGTCTTTAGGGGTGAGATGAATTTCTTGTAGGCAGTATCTGGTTGAGTCATTCTTTCTTTAAAAAAAAATCAGCCAGTCTATATCATTTAAGTGGGCAGTTCAGTATGTTTACATTCAAGGTTATTATCAATATGTGAGAGCTTATTTTTGTTATTTTATTAATTGATTTTTGGTTGTTTGGTTTATCTTTTGTTCATTTTTTTCTCTTATTGTTTATCATTGTGGATTGGTAGTCTTCCATAGTGGTAATTTTTTTTTTGAGACGGAGTCTCGCTCTCTAGCCCAGGTTGGAGGGCAGTGGCATGATCTTGGCTCACCCCAAGCTCTGCCTCCCGGGTTCAGTCATTCTCCTGCCTCAGCCACCCGAGTAGCTGGGACTACAGGCACCTGCCATCATGTCCGGCTTATTATTATTATTATTATTGGGTTTTTTTGTATTTTTAGTAGAGACAAGGTTTCACCGTGTTAGCCAGGATGGTATCGATCACCTGACCTCGTGATTCGCCCACTTCGATCTCCCAAAGTGCTGAGATTACAAGCTTGTGCCACAGCGCCTGGCCAATTTTTGAGTTTTTTCTCTTCCTTTTTTTGTGTTTGCTCTACCAGGGGGTTTAAATTTTCATGTGTTTTTATGACAGTAGATATCATCCTTTTGCTTCCAGGTGTGAGACTCTCTTAAACATTTCTTATAGGGCGAGTCTAGTGCTGAAAAATTCCCTCAGCTTTTGCTTATCTGGGAAAGACTTTGTTTCTTCTTTATTTATAAAGGATAACTTTGCTGTATCCTTGGCTGATGGTTTTTTCTTTCATCACTTTGCATATATCATCCCATTCACTCCTGACCTGTAAGGTTTCTGCTGAGAAATCTGATGATTGTTCCTTTATAAGTGAGTAAGTGCTTTTCTCTGGCTATGTTTACAATCTCTCTTTGTATGTGATTTTTGACATGTGCCATAGAGAAGACCTTTTGTGAATTGTATCTATTTGGGGATCTCCGAGCTTCCTGTATCCGGATATCTAAATCTCTGGCTAGATTTGGGAAGTTTTCAGCTATTATTTCATTAAACAGGTTTTCTATTCTTTTCACTTTGTCCTCACTGCCTGGGACACATAAAATGTGAATATTTGGTTGTTTCATGGGGTCCCACATGTTATATAGGCTTTGTTCATTTAAAATTTTTTTTACAATATGTTTTTCTAACTGAGCTATTTCAAAAGACTTGTCTTCAAGTTCTCAAATTCTTTCTTCTGCTTGATATAGTTTATTGTTGAAACTTTCAAATGTATTGTTTTATTTAATTCAATGAATTCCTCAGTTCCAGAATTTCCATTTTTTTTTTTTTTTTTTTTTTTTTTTGAGGCGGAGTCTTGCTCTGTGGCCCAGGCTGGAGTGCAGTGGCCGGATCTCAGCTCACTGCAAGCTCCGCCTCCCGGGTTCACGCCATTCTCCTGCCTCAGCCTCCCAAGTAGCTGGGACTACAGGCGCCCGCCACCTCGCCCGGCTAGATTTTTGTATTTTTTAGTAGAGACGGGGTTTCACCGTGTTAGCCAGGATGGTCTCGATCTTCTGACCTCGTGATCCGCCCGTCTCGGCCTCCCAAAGTGCTGGGATTACAGGCTTGAGCCACCGCGCCCGGCCATTTCCGTTTTTTTTAATATGGTATATACCTCTTTGGCAAATTTCTCATTTATACCCTTAATTGTGTTTCTGGTTTCTTTGTAATGTCTTTCTCTGTTCTCTTGCATCTCACTATGCTTATTTAATATCATTATTTTGAATTATTTTTCTTGGTTTTCAAAAATTTATTTTTCCTTACAACCTGTTGCTGAAGGATTATTGTGTCCCATTGGAGGTGTTGAATTTCCTTGCTTTTTCATGTTTTTTTGTGTCCTTACTTTGATATCTTCACATCTCTTGTACAAACCCCTTCTTCCAATTTTTAAAATTTGCTTTCACAGGGAAGGACTTTTTCCTGCTAATGTATCTATTGTGTTATTAATAATTGGATACGGCACTTTGGCTTTGATTCTAGTCATGCACATTAGTGTAGTTTCCATATGATTTCTTCAGCTGTAAACAGGGTAGTACTGTCTCTGATTTCCTTAGTGCCTTGCAGTTGTTAGAGGAGACTGTGGTCAAGTTTTGCTGGGGATAGGGATGCCAGGTAGGTCAGTATTCAGGCCTCAGTGGTGGAAACAGTGGGCCTAACATGCCTTTCCTTGGGACCCAGGATGGTGTATACAGTTTTAGTGGGTACAGGCAGGCCATTTCTGGTGGCTTTCTTGAGTGCTAGCAGTGGCAGCTGTGGGCCAGGCTGGTGGTGGGTCCTCAAGCTTCTAGGCAGTATGGCATGGCATTAGCAATGGCAGCAGCAGTGGCAGGAAAACCCTGTGCCTCCCACGAGGTCCTTATTGGTGTTGATGGGAGCTGCAATGGGCTGGGCAGGCCAGTTCCCAGGCCCATAAGTAATGCATGCTGGTGGGTGCCAGCTGTGATGACAATGGCAGGTTAGGTGGGCCCAACCTCCTGCTCCTGGAAAAAGCACTCAGGTGCCAATGGTAATGCACAAGGCTGGGCAAGATCCATGCCACCAGGTGGCATGCTTGAGCATTCGGGGGTGGGAGAAAACTGAGCTGGGTGGGCCTGTCTTCAGGCTCCCCAGTGGTGCATGGAGGTGCAGGTGGTAGGCATGGCGGAGATGATTCTCAAGCCCCTGGTGAAATGTTCTGGTTGGAGCAGCAGTGGCTGGGGAGGGTGGTTGGCTTTCAGTGGCAGTGGATGTACTGTAGGCAGGCAGGTGGAGACTGTGTACTTCAGCCATAGGTGGCAGCTGTAGGCTGCATAGCCTGTCCTCATGGTGCTTGT
Organism: Papio anubis; assembly: GCF_008728515.1. Taxonomy (NCBI): domain Eukaryota; kingdom Metazoa; phylum Chordata; class Mammalia; order Primates; family Cercopithecidae; genus Papio; species Papio anubis. The sequence continues at coordinate 70,452,169 of NC_044990.1, read as the reverse complement.
AAACTGTTCATGTTTTGACCACTGGGGGTCTCCCACTTACCCTTTCCCTAAGTTGGGGTGTCTCTGTGGGCTCCCAACAAATCCCAGGGGGCTAACCACGCTGCCTTGCTTCCCTCTTCTTCCTTGCTTTGGGTGTTTCCCCCTGTCACTTCTCTGTTTTATTCCAGCGTTTTCTCTTAGATTGTCTATTTAAAGTGTGATTATCTACTTGCTATTTTGCTTCTTTGTTGTGCAGGAGATGTGTACCAGGTTAATCCAGTCAGCCGTCTTCCACAATATAACAAATTAAAAATATAAAAAAATAGATATAACAAATTGAAAGTATGAATGTACTTTACAATAAGTATTACTATGCAGAAGCATAATGTCTTCTAACTTTGTACTTCTTAAAATTTGAGTGTTCTTGGCTATTTGCATTTCTCCAATTGATTTAAAATCTGCTTGCTAATTTAAATACATAAACACACACAGATGAAATTTTACTGGAATTTTACTGAATATCTAGATTAATTTTTGGAGAATAGACAATATTACAATATTGAGTTTTCCAGTCCAGGAACATGATCTATTCCTGCATTTATTCAGATCTCATTTAATACCTCTCAATGTCATATAGTCTCATGCTATATGTCTTGTATATCTTCAGTTAGATTAATTCCTAATTATCTGATACTTTAATGGAATTTTAATGGTACATTTTAAAATATTTTCTAAAGTATGTTGTTGGAAATTGGGAATATGATTGATTTTATGATATTAAACTTATATCCAATAGTCTTGCTAAAATCAGTTATTAATTACAATCATGATTAGCTTTGGAAATTTTAGAGATTTTACAGGTATACAATTATATCATTTGTCAGTAAGAGTTATTTTATTTCTTTAATCCTTATATTTTTGGGTGTTTTAGATATCAGTCTTATATTATTGGCTATCTACTACAGTCATTATGGAGCAGAATTAGTACTTAAAGTATGTTTTTTGCATTGCAAATATCAAGAGAAACGCCTTAATTATTTACATTTAATTACAACATTTGAAGTTTGTTCGTGGTTTTTCTTTTTAGAAACTTATCATGTTAAGGGATTTCTTCTTATTAGTAGCTTCTAATTTTTATCACATGGAAGTTAAATTTTATCAAATATTGTTATGTTTCTATTGAGTTGCTTATGTATATACATTTTCTTCTCTTCTTTGCTTGTTTGTATTTATTTTGATGCCTATACTAATTTTTATTTGAATGTCAAACCAAGTTTGCAACTCTGGAATAAAACAATATTGGTCTGTATGTGTTATCATTTCAATATATCACTGATTCCTGTTACACATATTTTGTTTAGGATTCTGAAGTAATTATTCATGGAGAAAAATGGGCTGTTATTTTTCTTTCTTGCAATCTCTTTAACATTCTTTAATTTAAATTATGTGCTGGCTTTATAGAATATGTTGGGACTCGCCATCCCTTTTTCTTATCTTTAGCATACTTGGTATAAGAACGATGTCATGCCTTCCTAAAATGGTTGGAAAACCTTACTAGTGAAGCCTTATGGAACTGTATCTTTTTAAGATTTAAAGATTTTAAATAACAGAATTAATTACTATAACAAATATAGAACCAGTCATAATTTTTTGTCAACATAGGAAAGTTTTTTTCCTAAAAATTTCTGGAAGTGTATGTAATTGTTCATGCATACTGGCATAGAGTTATTCTTTATATCTTTGCCAACGTCTGAATGTCTGTCTTCTCCCAAAACTCATATTATAAAATCCAAACCACCAAGGGGTTGATATTAAGGAGTGTGGTCTTTGGAAGGTGATTAGGCCACGAGAGCAGAGCTCTCATAATTGTGGTTAGTACCCTTATGAAAGAGGTCCAGTGTACTAGCTAGGCCCTTTGGCCATGTGAAGGCACAGCAAGAAGGGCCCATTTATAAACCAAGAAATGGAACTCTTCCAGATTTAGCATCTGTCAGCATATTGATCTTGGACCTCCCTAGCCTCCAGAACTATTAGAAATTAAGTTATGTTGTTTATAAGCTAACCAATCTATTGTATTTTATTATAGCAGCCCAAATGAACTAGGGCAATCCTATAATTACATTCTATTATTAGCAATGTACCCTTTTTCTATTCTTCACAATGTTAATTGGTGTCTTCTATCATTTTTCCCCTGATTGATTTTAGAAAAGATTTACCAATTTTACTTTGTAATTTGGTTTGTACATACTCAGTAGCTACCACAATTTCAGCTTTATCCCCAGAGGGGTGACATGGAGTCCAAGCCACAGCAAGAACCAGTTTAAACTTGTAAACTCTTCTGGCAAGGAATTCTTGGAAATATAGTTCTCAGGCTTCCAGCCTCTGAAGTATGGAAGATAATATGAAGTACCAAGAAGCAATTTCAAAAATAACTCCTAACTTCAAATTCCCAGATTTCTAAATATTCATCAGGTCCAGCTCAAAAACATCAAACTCAACATATCTGCAAAATTAGCCAATGACCTTACCCCAAGTTTGCTTGCTAGCTTGTTTCCTTTCTCTGTTAATAACACTATGCCATGTAAGCCATAAATCTTGATATCAACTTTGAGCATTTAATTTTTCTCAACCCATTTGCAATTAGTGGCAAAGTTTTAAGATTATACTATCTTTAAAAGTCTCTAATATTCATTTTTATTGTCCTCTCCAGGACAAGTATTTTTTTATTGAATTAAGCCAATAATCATCTAGTTGTCTGCTTTAAATCCCACTGATCGACTTTATCCTCTAAATTCTGATATTTAGAGGATGAATTTGTAAATACAAAACAGAATACAGCATCAAAATTTCTCTATTTCCCAAAGGAAAGAGTCCAATACATCCAGCATGGCATTCATAGTCTCAGTTTAGCCAACCTCTTTATTTCCATATATTTATCTAACGTATCTTTTTGTTCAGGGATTATCAAACTACATATATTTTTCTCGAATGTACCTGAAATAATAGGCCTCTCCTTCGCTCATGAACCTGTAGACCTGGAAAAAAATCTCTTCTGTATTTGTTAAAACCTATTCTTATGCTTCTCAAGCATACACACTCATTAGGGGGATCCTTATTGCTTCATTCTCAGGGATTCTTTTTGGTAACTCAAGGTTTCTGGTTTATTTATAGATCTCTGCAAACATACTGCCTATTATACTATATTATTGCTATTTGTATTTATCTCCCAATATGGATTTGGGAGAGCAGGGCCATGTTCTGAAGAACTTTTGATTTGATATGTAAAGCACAGGCTTTGGAAGCAGACAGATTCAAGATCACACTCTGACTCTGAGGTTTAATTGCAGGGTAAACAGGTACATTACTTAACATCACTGAGCCTGCATTTGCTTTTCTTTTTAATCTTTGAAGTGGTGCGAACATCTAATGAATATTTGTTGTGAAGAATAAAAGAAATCTAGTCTAAAGTGTCCACTGCAGTGCCTGGAGCACATGCATGCACAAATACACACACACACACACACACACACACACACAGAGAGAGAGAGAGAGAGAGAGAGACAGAGAAATCACCCAAAATGGTAATATAACAAGACTGATTTCTGTATTCACAGTATCTAGTAGAACATATACGAAATAAGAGACATTCAGAAGTCATTATTGTTTTCAATTGTTTAATTGCCTACATTATACTTAAAAGTCTTCAAATCAAATAATTCAGTTAGTCATGATTTTAATGAGACTCTCTTCTTCAAGAAAAACAGCTTTACCCATTTACTCATTTCCAAGCACTTATAATTTCGTAAGAGAAAGATTTTATGTAGAAAACTTTCTTGTTGGAAGTAGTAAATATGTTGTATAGACTTCTAATCAGACAAACGAAATGTTGATTTGATGAGACATGCCTCAGTTCATTAAGAAACATACATTTTTTTAGAACAAAACAGAATTACTTTTCTACCATTACGAGTAATTTTGATGTTTTCCTTTCTTCTACCTTGGAGACACACCTCTAATTTTATTCCTTAACTCTATTGTAGTCAACCATATGGTCTCTGTAAGAAAACAGTCCTAACGTTTGTTAAAATGTGGCCAGTAGGCAGGAAACTAATATCTGAAAGCATCTTCTGCTTTTCTGTGATAAATGCTTTAAAAATGTCACCAAAATTCTATTTAGGTATTCAGAAGGTGTGTCTCTTCTGACACAACTTTCCACAATGCTGAAATTAAGTAAACTGACTGAGCTAAATGAATTAAAAGTGAATGCACTTTAATATTGAAGACTTGTTTGCATTTTCCATTTAGAATTCACAATCAAGAAAGTTAACAAACAGTTCCTCCTGCTTTCTCTCTCTCTTTCTGTATATACATAATACATATATCTGCACACACACATGCATATATATACACATATACAACGTTTGTCAATTTTAGTAATTCTTGAATTTCATATATTCATGGTATATTTATAACATCTCTGATAGACAACAGAGATCAATACAGGGTTGAATAAAATGATCTTTTAGGTAATTTATAATTACTAAAATTGTTACATGTTTATTGAACTTGGTTAATTCATTGTTCAGTAAATATTTAATAAGCTTTTAGTACAGACCAGGCATGCTAAATGGGCAAAACAGATAATTCAATCACTCTCAAGGAGCTCTTAAACTAGTTGTAGGGTGATACACATAAATTTTAAAAATATAAAACACTGTGCTAAGTACACACCCTAAAACAATGTGTGAGCAGTTTTATCCATTGGGGGAGTAGTAACAGCAGTAGAAATAGTACTAGGTGTGGTGGGCAGCAGAGGGAATGAGGACTCTGTAGCCATAGTCCCTGGGTTCAAATTATATCTCTGCTACTTACTGGTATGGGATTTGAACTAGTTTGTAAGCCTCTTTATGCCCCAATGTCCATTTCTTACAATAGGGATAATAATAGCAATGATTAAATGAGTTATTACACATAGAGTTTACTTAGAAGAGCTATTGGCATATAGCAAATACTAAAAACATTCACTAGCATCAACAGTAGAAAACACAGAGTACATAGCACACGGTAGATACTGACACTACGCTGAGTCTCTTACGAACATCATCTCATTTTACTCTCATGAAATCCAGGAATTTGGTATTTCTATTCTAATTTTAAAGAACTGAGCCTCAAAAATATTAGGGATATGTCCAAGGTCACACAATGAGTAATTCACAGATCTGAAATTCAGACAGATCTCTCATTCTGAGCCAAGTACTTAGACAGCACAGAAGGTAGAGTAATAAAAGTTCCCTGTGGATTTGTGGGATGCTTGTTGAAGGTAGCTCATTTGGTGTAGAAACCAAAACACAAATGTGCATTAGTGTGGGGGGGGAGGGAGGAGGAGGGAGGGGAGCAGAGAATTTCATTCCAGGCTGAAGGAAGAGAATGCTAAAGATACTAATTCATGAAAAAATCTTGGCAGTTTTAGTAATCAGGGAAAAATTCTGTTACCGGTGTGAGGAGAAATAAGGTTAGAGTATGAGTGGTGTGGTGGTAAATCATACGAGAGGGATAGTGAAAATTTACAGAATCTGCTGACCCTAATGTCAAGAAAACTAATGGGGTCCAACTCTGTACCTGCCATGACCAAGTTTTTAATTTTTCTCTAGATAGGCTGTTCCTTTCAAAGCTTAGACATTAAGCATTTATACACTTTTAATTGAAGTCACTAGACCTCAGCATGCAGTCTAAACAAAGGCTCTTCTCCTAGTTCAGTCCATTTTCCATGATATCAAATCCTCCAAAGGGTGAAACCAAGAGGTTCCTATTAGCTAAAGACAAAGTGAAAGACTGACAAAGACATGCAAATATAGTAGAGCAAAGAATGCACATTTATAATAGAACAATACAAGCATTTTTTCTTTTCTACCATACAAAATAATATAATGCTTACAATGCAGGTACATTAATTTTATATTAAAAATATCCTTAGGTTGACCTCTGATTTTTTGCTTTTGTACCTGCGGGAAGCCTTAAGGCATTTGTCATTCCCATTTTCACAAACCTAATTTAGTAGATTAAATGACTATGCTAAGCATTTCACTTGCTTTCTATTATTCTTTGGCTATAAACCATCACATAATGGGAGTGTTATTGATTTTATCCACGTTAACTTCTTCTACCACATACTCTAGCAAGCTATATACCTGTAGCATCTTTTTAAGTTTTTGGCTTATAGAAAGGTATCTCCTGAACCACAAAACTTATCTCATAGTATTTTCTTTTTGCTGTATGTAGGTTTTTGAAGTAGATTTTATAGTTTAGAATGATTGCTTTCCTTTTTTTTAATGTTTTACTGTTCATTTTTATAGAGTTATGAATTAACTATCTTTACTGCAGTGGTAAAACCATTTGTAGTATTCATAGTTTGATTGAGTGTACATAAATAAACAAAACCCCTAGGTTAAACTGGGAAGTGACGTTAGCCTCTTTTTATGTTTTCATTTGAATTCTGAAAACACATGGAGATGACTGTCCTTTGTTTCTACCTTAAATGGGTGGCTACAACTGAAGGTAATAGGGCAGTGAGTTAGCACAAAACAAATGGGCAGCAACTCACAAAGAACATTTCAAAGATAAAACATCAGTATTTAGAAGGCTGCTTCCATATGTGCTATGAGTTATATATGAGTATCAAGGAGAGAAGACAGTAACGACTACCTGGTAATCATTTGTGCTCTTATGGAGCTAAGTACCATCTGGTGCACTTTCTTAATATCTCCTTCTCAGACACCTTAGTAAGCTGTACCATTGACATACCATATGTCTCTCTTGATGGTAATAACTGCACAAAAGAAAAAAACAAAAACATGACTGACATATACACTAACAAAGCATACTAAAATTGCATTTGTGCCATTGCATGGGTAATTTACTTTGACTCTGCAGCATTACAGTTTGCCTTGTATTTAACATATGCTAGAAATCCAATATCACCCGGTTTATTACAAAATGGATTTAAGTACTTATCACATGTGCCAAAATCTAACCATCAGAGAGAAATTATAAAGTTGGATAAATGGTTGTATTATTAAAATTGCATTTGTTTTGTCCTCAATACATATTTATTGAACTCAAGGGTATTTTTTTAACATCATTTAAAAAGTGACCTATGTTTAACCAATAACTTAGTTGACTGATTTTTCTGTTTTTAAAAAAGCTTAAATTGATGTAAACATTCACCAAATTCTTTCCCAGATTAGACTCTAGGTTCCATGAGAGATATTCACTGATGTATCCCCAGTCCAAAACAGTGCCTAGAAAGCAGTATGCATTCAATGAGTATTAATTTAGTGAATGAATGAATGAACATCTATGCTTGTTCTCAACTAATATCAATTTCTTTTTCAATTTCACTTTTGCTTGTTGTACATTATTAGACTAAAATTAGTAAAGTCACGAATAAGCATTATAAGTATCTTATATCAACTCAATCATTCTTTCATTAACTCAGCAACTACTACATGCCTATTGTGGTCCAAGCACCGTGTTCTGCGTTGTTGTCACAGGGATCAGGGGGACAGGAAACTCTGCTCCTCCCCATCCCTATTTCCAACTAGCAAAATGTAATTGCAGAATTGGGAGCAAAATGAATAGTGACAGAAATCTATTAAATCCTTTTAACTCCAATACTTCAAAAGACTGACTGTGTCTTCTCTGCCACTTTTTCCTCAGTCATGCTCTCAACTACTCTACTAGCACATTAGGCAGCAAGAATTATATGAGCTTGTCAATCAAGGGCTGATGAAATTAAGATTAAAATGTCATGCTTCTTTGATTGGTGATTCTTCTATAATGGGGTGGTGAAACAAAATTAAGAATAGTTGAGTAGGAATAAATTATGAAGTCAAAGTTGGAGACCAAAATTAAACTTAATTAACTAATAACAATATACTGGTTGTACATAGGTTGTAACCCAGAAGAATTCCTGACCCAGAAAGTGAGAAATTATTCGAAAGTTAACAGGAGGAGCCAGCAGGATAATAGAGGTAGTGAGATTCTAAACCTAGGAAATGCTGTCATTTTCTTTATATATACATATTTTTTACATAAAATGAATGCTATCTGAAAATTACAAGTATCCAAATTTGAACCCTCAGTATGAATAAGGATTGAAAATGGTACCTGAAAATGTAACATTGTGTAGTAAAATATATTAGAAGGTGAATTTTTGGAGATGAATACACTAAAAGTAATCTGACCTTGCTCAATTCTACATTTTAATACTAAAGGGTTCTTCTGTGTGCAGTGGTTACCAATGTCACGTGTTCTTTAAAAGCACTGTGTGAACAGATGGAATGCTGCTGGAGTGAAACCTCCAGGTATGTGTTGAAAAACTGGAAACAATAGCACAAAGTAAGACACAAGAATTCAGAATTCAAACATCTCAGGTCATTTTCCACTCTGCAGAATATACTCTGGAAAAAAAAAAAAAAAAGTGTACTTTAATTTCAAATGAAAAAGTTTAGTTAATTGCAAAGATGGCTTATATCCTATGTCCTAAGGTGCCAGGCCAAGCTATGAAACTGACTCAAGATACTGAGTTTAATTTTAATTTTTTTCTTGTTATCTATAAACCCCAGGATTTGGACCCTGAAAGGCACTTTCAGATGAGAGAAGGTGGGATGAACAGAATAGCTCATTTCATCCAACAGTGACATCTGCTGTTCATTCACTAGACTTACCAGGGCTGTCACGTAACATGCAATCTGAGGTGTTAGGGATAATTTGCACCTACGTAGGTAAATTTATATTACAGAAAATACAGAATTGATTACCAAAAAAGAAAGCTTCTGTAGATGTAGGGCCTCACTACTTCCCTTCAAAAAGAGCCTAGATTATTCTTATCATTTTTTTAAAAATTGTATTTTATATATAATTATGTTAGAGAGTAAAACCTAAAACAGATAGCAAACTAAATTTTCTGAAAAGAGGTAGATGGAGAAGCATATGGAGTAATGGTAAATTTAAATATTGCCTTTTTTAATTTAAACACATGCAAAGATTCATACATTTCCATGGCAGCACTTAGTTCTGAATCATCTTACTTCTCCCAGAAAACAGAAGGAAAAAAAAAATCCCCACAAAGCAGTAAGCTTTATTTTCAGAGAAACCATGAGACAAAGAAAGACCCCAAATTCCAAATTATATAACAGGCTGTCACGAACAGTACTAAGCTGAGCAAGGAGTACCTCCTGGGAAATCAGACTTTAGTAGCACAGAAAACAGAGGGTAGGAGTCCTGGTGGGGTTAGATCATCAGAGACTCACAAGCAAATACATGAACCCAGAAGTAGAAGGCCCCTCCCAGAGTCAGAAATGCTGGACCAGAGTTAAGTGCCATCAAGATAGGAGTCTTTGGGGAGGTGGAGAAATCATACTCTGAAAAATGCTCACTGGGGCTCAGACACGAATTCCCCAAAAAATAACTACAAAATATAACTTCAAAAAGTGTGTGAATCACTTTGCAATGCAAGGGTTGTATCACTTGAAGGCAGGTTGGTGGCAAACAGCGAGAGCATAAGGCTTGAGATGGAAATTGTCCCAAACCATTTTGGGCACTACCCAGCAGAACAGCAGTGGCTCCATAATGTCCCCAAAATGAGGCAACAGTCTGTCACAGAGCAAATGATGAGAGGGTCCTTGGGCTACCAGGTAGGGCACATCCTACAACCCCTTTCCTTCATCCTAGAGGAAACTTCTGCTATTAACCAGTCAAGGAGATTCAACTTTCACATATGAGAAATACTAAAGGAATTTTCTCAGCATTCACGTAAAAATACTAGAAGAAAAAAGATAAAAAGGAATATATCAACTCTCTTAATCACCAGAAACCTGTTGCTACAAAACAGATGAAAAAAGGAATGAACATTTATACATTCTAACATAAATTTTAAGAGCGTAATAAAACATAAAGAGACCGTGAAGTGAAATACAAGACCACGGGGAAGAGATAGCCAGAAAGTGCAATCGAAACTGGCAGAATCCATGAAAGAAGTAGGATTTAAAAACAAAATCATTGTAGAAAAAAAAAAAAAAACTAAACTAAATTGTAAAGAGAACAAGGGAGACCAAACCCCAAATAATGTAAGGGTTGTAAAGGGTGTAAGTGAGAAAAGAATATGTAATGAATCCCTTCCCCTGTCCAAAAATCCAAAAACTCTAAAACATAGAATAGAATTTAAAAAAGGGACTGCCTATATTAAGCCAAGATAGATCATCATAAGCACATATATTTATATTACTGTATATCATATGCTTATATATGTTATTATAATGTTCATCTCCAAGGTATATCTCTGTGTGGGACTAGGACTTTAAAGATTAAGAAATTATTATTTGGGGGCTTAAGCAAAACAGACAACTAACTTAGAGAAAAAGAAAATCGTTTTGGCATCAGTTTTCCACAGCAAAAGTTAACACCAGAAAACGGGGGAAATATTGAGAAAGACGAGAAAGGAGAAGCCAATGGTTATCCTTATCCTTGCGACTTATCTATCAGCTATAAAGCGTACAGTTATAAGCACCCAGAATTGCAGGGAACACCGTTTACAGAAAGTTCTTATTAAGAGATTTACCACAGGACAAAGTTCAGTCAACCCAGTTCTGAGTTAGATGAAATACTACTAGTAAGGCAAGAGATAAGCATTAAACGCATCATATATAGATTTAAGGAATATGTGGTATAGAAAATGTAAATAGCATTTTACTGATGATTCTGATAATGTACAAATAATTCAACTGTAACAACTAGGAGGAGAGAGTAAAAGAAAGGGGAAAGTAGGAATTAGCTCCCTGATTGCCTCATCTGTAATAGCTGAGAGTAATGGGTTAATTTTAAATCTCAAAATTTGCCCATAATTATATAAACACATTAAATGGCACAAAGGCAAATACTAAGAAATATCCTGCCACAGGCCGGGCGCAGTGGCCCACACCTGTAATCCCAGTACTTTGGGAGGCCGAGGCGGGTGGATCGCGAGGTCAGGAAATCGAGACCATCCTGGCTGACACGGTGAAACCCCGTCTCTACTAAAAACACACACATACACACGAATTAGTCGGACGTGGTGACAAGCGCCTTTAGTCTCACCAACTCAGGAGACTGAGGTGGGAGAATGGCGTGAACCCGGGAGGCGGAGCTTGCAGTGAGCCAAGTTCGTGCCACTGCACTCCAGTCTGGGTGACAGCCAGACTCCGTCAAAAAAAAAAAAAATATATATATATATATATATATATATTATATATATATATATATGTTCCTTGAGTGTTTTTTTTGTTGGTGGTGTTTTTTCTGATTTTTGTTTGTTTGTTTTGTTTGTTTTGATTTTGATTGAAAGAAATACAACAATGGAAACTCACACCAGTGCAGGGTGCTTCTCCAAACTGTGCCTATCATTCATAATTCTACTTTTATTTACTATTCAGATTCCTCAGTTAGTTGCTTAGAATAGTTTTCATATTTTTAGTTGTAATCAACATGAAAGATAGGCTGCAGGAGCTTATCCTAGCCATAGAATACTGGAAATCCATCTTTTTTTTTTCTTAAAAAAAAGTCATTTTGAACCTGTAATTTGTAGGAAGGAATGCAGATTTAGAGGCATTCATTTTCCATGACATGGAAAAATGATTTAACAATGTTGTTTCTATTTCAGCAAATACAGAAAAGATATGGTTCACAGGACAAGAAAGCTGACAGTTAAGAACTTACATGGAAAGGTATTTCGACAAAAAATATAATCCATCCTACTCCTAGGAGAGGAAAACTTGTATTAGTGAAACTTCTACCAGGTATCACTTTCCCCTCAGTTAATCCACAAAATTGAGTCAGCAACATTTTGTGATCAACCCTATCAAAAATAGTTGATTGATGAAATGTCATTAAAAGAACAGCAGTTATCCATCATTCAGTAAAAATTCATCACTCACCCATATACGAAACTCAATTCCATCTTATACTAAGTACATACATTACACTGAAAACTGCCAACTTCTGATGATCTAAAAACCTCTCTTCCATAACCATGCAATCACACCGAAATAAAGAATACAGAAAATTCATAGATGGTCAGTGAAAAAAAAACCTTCAGTGAAGCAATAAACTTTTCTTAAAAATGCCAAAATAATAACATACACTACATAATATAACACTCATTTTACTGGCATAATCTGTTGAGGCATTTTGTTAATCAAATACTTTGTTTTATATATACTTATAAATGTCATACCAGAATTACACATTTTCTAATGAGATGAAAAAGCATAACAGAATCTTATTTATAAGTTGATTTTAATCATTGTCTTGAGTTCAATATTACAACAAGTGTAATTACGGTACAAGTACAAAACAAATGATGATTAAAGCATGTCAGAGAACAGATGTTCCTGCATACAGATGGACAATTCAATTAATAATTCTCAAATAGAAAACAGAGCTATTTATTCCTTACTAATGAATGATATAATTATTTATCATTTATGCAGCATGGTGTTTTTAATGTCTCCATGAAGAACTTAAATATAATTTCTTAAATATGCATTTGGATGGTTAATGTATTTTTAATGTATAGTTATCTATTGTAGTTAAAAGATGATCAAATATGCTGATTCACTCAGTGCCTATGTTTCAGATGCATGACTTGAGCAACAATTTGCCAAAGGGCACCAATTTATTGTCTTATTTTAAATTATATATCTAACACACACACACATACAAAACATTAATAATGATGAAAATTTTGAGTGTCATAAACAATAGCATATCTATAATATATGTGTTGTTTTTCACAAGAGTTTTCCAACTACTCTACTTTTTTCATAAATTTCCACCTCAAGTAAATGGGAATTTTCATTTTTGTAATATATTGCATATTAAAAATGAGCTGAGTTTTTATTGATTTCGAAAGTAACACTTCCAAGTATGAAAGTAATAGCTTTTTGATTGATTCAGTCAGGATGAGTTAGAAGTTGAGACTAAAGGAAGAATTAATCAGAAAGGTTTGATATAAGACCTGTTCATAGTATAGATTTCCATTTTTTTGTGTCATTGTTCTCTTGTTAGAGACCTGATAGACTGTATGCACCAGCTTGAATGATAAAATGACTACAACAAGAAATGCAGTAAGTAAATCTATATAAGAATTAAGTCTATTATGGAATTAAAGGTAGAGAGCGGAGTTTTACTCATATAATTCTGAGTAAAAATGGTACTTTTTTTAGTCAGGTAAATATGGGATCCTTACAGAAAATGGTAAATTGAAGCTTCCATAAATAAGACCAAGAATATAACTTCATAGAGATCAATTGGACTGCACAGTGGCTATAGTTAACAATACTGTATTGTATACTTGAAATTTGCAGGAAATTAGATCTGAAATGTTCTTATCACCAAAAACAAAACAAAAATTATAGAGGTGATGGATACGTTAATTCACTTGAGTGTGGAGATCATTTCACAATATATACATATATCACACCATCAAGAAGTACAACTTGAATATACACAGTTTCTATTGCTGAGTATGTTGCAAAAGAAAACATGAGGGAAGGAAATATAACTTTGTCTTGCTTTACCAAAGAGATGTTCTAGAAAACATGTATGCAAATCACATTTACTACCAATCAAACTACAAATAAATAGTATTTCACTTTGTCACTGAAGTGTATTTATTTACTTTGCACAAGTGATTCAGGAAACATACATGAAGTGCCCACTTTGAGCTAGGTAGTAGATAGGAGACATAAACCCGGCTAAAACATGATCCCTCTCCACAAATTGAAATCTGAACCAATGTGATCATTCATTTATGGTTATACCCATGATTTTGAGGGATCTAGAGATGTAAGATGCTCAGTCCACCTAAGAGGCCCCATGGAGGAGAATGTTGCCCAGAAAAGTGAAACAGACTTTGAAGAGAGAGTTCCTAGGAACTAATCCCCAGGAACATTTAATAAGCATGATGATTCAACAGCTTGGCTAGAAAAGGGGAGATAGAGACAGGGTAATACCTGGAGGGAAATAAATAACTGAAGGATTGGATCGAATATTTAATCATGTCAAAACAAAAACAAAAACAAAAACAAAAAACAAAAAACCCAGAGCCTACATAGCCAAAGCAATCTGAAGCAAAAAGAACAAAGCCAGACACATCACACTACCTGACTTCAAACTATGGTATAAGGCTACAGTAACCAAAACAGCATGGTAGTAGTACAAAAACATACACATTGACCAATAGAACAAAATAGAGAGCAGAAAAATAAAGCCACATGCCTACAACCATCTGATCTTTGATAAAGCTGACAAAAATGAGCCATAAAAATCCTAAAAGAAAACGTATGTGATACCCTTCTTAACATTGGCCTTGGCAAAGAACTGGTTTTGGCTAAGTTCCCAAAATCAATTGCAACAAAAACAAAAATTAATAAGCGGGAGCTAATTAAACTAAAGAGCTTTTGTACAACAAAAGAAACTATCAACGGAGAAAACAGACAACCTACAGAACGGGAGAAGTATTCACATACTATGCATCTAACAAAAGTCTAATATCCAGAATCTATAAAGAACTTAAATCAACAAACAAAAAACAAATAACCCAATTAACAAATGAGCTAAGGACATGAACAGACACTTGTCAAATGAAGACATACAAGAGGCCAATAAACACATGAAAAAATGCTCATTATCACTAATCATCAGAGAAATGCAAATCAAAACCACAGCAAGATACCACTTCATTTCAGAGTGGCTATTACCAAAAAGTCAAATAACAACAGATGCTGGCAAAATTGTAGAGAAAAGGGAATGCTTTTACACTGCTAGTGGGAATCTAAATTAGTTCAGCCACTGTAGAAAGCAGTTTGGAGTTTTCTCAAACAGCTAAAAATGGAGCTATCATTCAACTCAGCAATCCCATTACTAGGTACACACCCAAAAGAAAATTAATTATTCTACTAAAAAGATACATGCACTTATACATTCATTGCAGCACTAGTCACAATAGCAAAGACATGAAATCAACCCAGATGCCCATCAACAATGGGTTGCATAAAGAAAATATAGTACTTATATAACATAGAATACTATGTAGCTATAAAAAAGGATGAAATCATGTCCTTTGCAGTAACATAGATGGAGCTTGAGGCTGTAGTCCTAAGCAAATTAATGCAGGAACAGAAAACCAAATACCACATGTTCTCACTTATAAGTGGGAACTAAGCGTTGGTACTCATAGACATAAAGATGGGAACAATAGACACTGTGGACTACTAGAGATTTTCCTTAGGATTTCCCAGCAGCATAGGGTTAAGTAAGAAGGAAGACAACTGGGTTGATCCATGAAGGTTTTCCCAGTTAAAACAAAATAGAATAAGGGATTTGAAAATATTATCAAGAACTGTTAAGTGATGGAGTGTGGGATCTATGTTGTATAGACCCAATGTGTGAGGCCATAAAAGCATTAAAAGATGGGAGGTCCAAACACGACCAAAAAGAGATGTGGTGGAATCAGTGGGGTAAAAGAGTTGTAAGGAGAATAGAAAAGTTTGGACTATATGATTACAGTGGTAGAGCATTGCTAGCTTCCTTGTCTCACGTGTCCCATAAATCATTAATTTAGTACATCAGTTCCATCTCCAGCAACCCCTTCTTCAGCCCTCATGGCAGTCTTAGTTGATGACTTCATCTTCTCATATGTGGTCTATTCTTCTGAAGTCATCTAAAGAGGCTTTCTTCTCCAATTTAACTTGCCCTTGAACCAATAAATCCTTTAACATCTTGGAACAAATTTCCTAAGGTGTAAATCTGATGAGATCACTTAACTACTTAAATCCATGTTAAAATAAGTAACGTGAATGCTATACTTGGTAGAATTATATACATCTAAGTCAAGAGCTGCTTAGAGAATTCAAAGTGTTAATATTTCTGAGATGCTTACAGTGGTCTCTGTCACAGCTAACAAGATTCACCCTTGCTGATGTTATGTATGGTAGAAAGAGAATTCAACCTAGAGATTAGAGTTCTAGCCTCCCTTGGCTATGCCATATACTAACCGATACTCTCAGAGCAAGTAAAACTACTCTGAGTCTTGCTTGTTCATATGTACAGAATTAAAATTAATTTGTTTTAAGACAGTTTTTAGTTCATAAATGCTATGATTTCTTAATTTGCTATCAGATTAGTAGCCAATCATATGTAGATAAAATCCCATCACAAGTTAGTCTGTATAAAAGAGGAAGATGGATAATTTTTTTCATTTACATGATAGCATTCCTAAAACTTCTATTCATAATTTTTTCTATCATTCACTTAATAATTATGTAAATATGCATTGATCAGCACTACTAGAAAGGCAAGAACAAAAAACAGAGATTTTTCTAGTAGTAATATCGTAACTCCTAAAATATTATTACAGTATCTAAGTAATGACGGTAGTCATTTAAAAATCCCAAAGGGTGCAATTGCCACAGGTACTACATTTTTGCATATTTATAAAAACTGAAAACTCAGTATAAAGATATTCTTTTCCATTATCACTAAGAAAACAGAAAACTAAAACTATTATTAAAGGAGATTTTGCATAATTTTAAAGCATCTTTGTTCTTGTGGGCAATGTATACCAATATGTATGTATTTTTAATATAAACACTTTAACATATCTACATTTGTCAATTTTTTAATAGCAAACAGTGATGTAAGCAGGAGGCAAGTTTCATAAGGACAGATAAAATATACCATGGAAGAATTAAGTACCTTTCTTACAGGAAGAAATTAAATGCTTACATTTTACTTTCCATCCATGATTCTTCTGGGTACAGGATGCTCTTTACACATTGGCCAGTAGCCAGTGTCCTTGACATCTAGTCTGTAAACTGGAGAGCATCACTGGAACTGTTAGTTCAAAGGAATCAATCTTAGTGATATGGTTTGGATGTCTTTCCCCTCCAAATCTCATGTTGAAATGTAATCCCCAATGCTGGAGTTGGGGCTGGGTGGGAAATGTGTGGGTCATGATGGTGGATCCTTCATGAATAGCATGGTGCCTGCCTTATGGTAATGAGTGAGTTCTCACTCTGTGTTCACACAAGTTCTGACTGTTTAAAAGAGTGTTGCACTTCCCCTCTTTCTCTCTTGCTCTGTCTCTTGCCATGTGACATGCCTGCTCCTTCTTCACCTTCCACCATGAGTAAAATCTCCCTGAGGCTTCACCAGTAGTGGAGCAGATGATGCCAATATGCTTCCTGTACAGCTTGCAGAACCATGAGACCATAAACCTCTTTTCTTTATAAATTACCCAGTCTCAGATATTCCTTTGTAACAATGAAAACAGACTAACACACCTAGTACAGATCTCTGAGCTCTAGGCTGCCACGGATCTCAGCTGAACTTGCTGCAGAAATCTCCAAAGTTTCCCACTGTACTTGAAAATGGTCTCATGAGTTCTCAGTTCATAAAATATTCTTCAAATACGTATAAGGGAATATCAACATATTTACATATCAGATGCGTTACCAATATAACGGGGTCAGGTTTTGGGTTCATACAGCTACTTTCTCACTTCTCATACAGGAAAAAGAAGGGTGCTTAGACTTCTGTGCCTCCCTAGATAACAAAATATCTTAGATATTTGATCTATTGCTATTTTACACCCTTAGGTTTATCTTTCTAGCTTCCACTTATATTTGCTTGTCTTATCTGGTCTAAATAAACCTATATACAATTCAGAATCAAGTCATAAATTGAACCTGGTATTTCTGTCTATCAAATCTTGGAAAATACATTTTCTCTCTCCTAATATATCTTTCAAAACAAGCCCAACTATATTTTTGGAAAAACTTAGTGTGGAGAAATACAATCTGGAAAACAGTATCTGCAACCTTCAGCTGTAGCCACATAAGTCAATAGATCTTCATGACAGTTCTTCAAACCCATATAAAAGATCAATATTAAGGCATTTACCTGTGAGGATTTCAACATTGTGCCACAGATGGTAACTTGCTGGCCCAATTTCCCACCTCCAACTTGCTCTTCTGTAAAAGCTCAGCTAAATCTAATCCGAAACATCACATAAAAACAGACCTATATTGTCCAATGTATCTTTAACGTTTTCAAAGAAGTAGTTGCCATACTTTTTCTCTCTCATCAAACACAATGTGTTTACGTTCATCAAAGTAAAGATATTTGAATGCAAATAGCTCAGGAGAAAGAGGGACTCCCAAGCTAATTGGACACCTTTACTTGAGTGGCTGTCACATGAGAGTTGACCAAACTGCTTTCTTTGTCAAGAAGATTTGTCATGGGCATAGGGAAATCAAAGATTTGTCATTTAAATTAGGGAAGATAAGATGTACCATATTTGCCTGTTGTGGGTATATCTGGGTAAAATCTTGAACAACTAATAAGCCAGAATGCATTCAGATCTGTTTAATGGAAGACGGTGTGGTGCAGCTCTCCACCACTGTGCATATGAGATATATGTCAGCAGTAGAGAAACAGCTCACATGTAGTACTTAGACATGCATAATTTTGAGAGTCCTAGTGGTAGGCAGGGAAGAATGGACGACTGGCTTGGAAAATGTCAAAGGTGCAGTGGAATTCATCTCCAGCTGCTTAGTAGATGGTTCCCAAGGTCCCATCAGGAGAGCATGCAGAATTTCAAACGAATTGACTCCCATGCTTAAATTTGTTCCCTTCTATCTATTTTCTTGGAAACCTGAACCAATTTCAGAAGAGATATCTATTTGAGATCCTGGAGCAAAGAAATTCCTAGAATAGGAATAGATGACTATTTGTTTCCTATTTTCTCTAAACAATGGAACATGTTGGATATATCCCCTTATGTGGTAGATTGAATAACAACAAGACTGTATGCTTTAAGAAAGAAAAACTTTAAAAAACCAAATATGCATACTGTCATTACAAGTTTCTTTAACTCTGGCTAGATTTCTGTGGCAAAAATATGCTTTGTGGTCATCAAAATTTGATTTGTTACTTTTCCCAGCCTTTCTTGCACCCAGATGGCCATGTTGTTGAGCTTTTGTCAGTGGAAAATGGGCAGAAACGATATAGGTTACCCCCAAGCAAATCCTACTAAAACCTACTGTGTGATTCAGCTTGTCATTCCTTACCCACCAACTGAATGAAGAGGACTCCATTTAGGCAAAGGAGGCAAGATTCACATGATGGAAGAAGCCTGCAGCCTTGAGTGACTCTTCAATGCAAACCTTGTGACCTAGCTTTATTGGTTGGTTTGGTGAGACAAAACTTACCATGGCAAGACACAGAGACTTGAATATTATTTTTATAACAGTTTGCTTATTCTAGTCAATAAATCACTGTTACGTCACAAACATCTATACCTTGGTAACTAAAGTCTGTTGGTATACAGAGTGAAGATAGGAGTGGGAAATAGGAAGGAAGCTTTTTCAAAATTAAGTGAGTAATATTTGTAAGGAACTTAGAGTACCTGGAACATGACAACCACAATATAAGTATTCATTTGGGTCAATAGATAAACACACAGAAAAATGAGATAAACATTTTTTTTTCTTCTGGGGATGAAAAATCTAAGTTTACTTGAATGTTTGGCTATTGCTTTTGCTTCTCTGCAGAGCCTCATATTTCTCTACCTGGGTATATGACATGTTGGGTTTCTTCCTCTAGGCTGAGTCATAGACCCAATTCCCTTGTCACTTTATGGTATTTCCCTAGGCAATTTCATACATATCCATGAGATCTATTTCCTCTGGCGATGTGTGACACAGTTTATAGGTCTGACTTATCCCTTAAGGTCAAACCCAGCAAAGTCAATTTTGCACTTGACATTATCTCTCAAAAACATTTCATACTTAACATCTAAAACTAAACAAGTGCTCCTCCCGTGCATCAGCTCTGCTCCAGTGACTTCTGTTTTGGGAAATGATACCACCTATCCATCAAACATAAGCCAAAAACCTAGAGGCTGTTCCTGATACAATGTGTCTTAGTCTGTTCAGGATACAATAAGAAAATCCACAAAAACTAGGTAACTGATAAACCACAAACAAATCACTTCTTCAGAATTCCAGAGGCTGATAGTCCAAGCTCAAGGTACCAGCAGATTCGATGTTTGGAAAGGGTTACCCTTCTGCTTCATATGCAATGCTTTACTGCTGTGTCCTCACATGGTAGAAGGAACTAGCAGCTCTCTGGTGTCTCTTTTATAAGGGCACTAATTCCAATTAGGAGGGCTCTGGAGTCATGGTTTAATCACCTCCCAAATGTCCCACTTCTTAATAACATCACTTCGGGGGTTAGGATTTTAGCCTATGAATTTTGGAAGATACAAACATTTAGACCATAACACCATATGTCCCACTCTCCTCAGAGCCAAATGATTAGCAATTCGGATGAGATTATTCTTATCCATAAGAGGATATCCATGGCTTTCATATTCACCTATCTTGTCTTTCTTTTTCACTATCCTAATCCACATTACTGTTACAACCTGCTGCCATGATTCAGTAACTCATTTTCCCATATCTATTTAGTTCCCATTTAATCTACTCTGCCTACTGCAGTCAGAGCAATTATTTTTTCAAATGCAAATCTAGCTCACATACTCCTCAGCTTAAAACCCTGTATAAATTTTTATTTTGGATAAAGAGCAAACCACTTATTTATTACGCCTATCTATTATTTTCCGTAAAAGCTCTGGATAGAAGAACCTGAGAGAAGACCGAATGTCTTGTCAATGTGGTATGTTTGGGAATACTGCTGTTAGCTTGAAGTGAAGTGTGACCCTTGAGACTTGAAGGAATTGATATCATCTGGGGAACCTTTGCCTCTTCAAGGAATATGGGAACTCTCAACCATCTATCTTTATTATTCCTAGTAAACGAACAGTATCAAACACATCATTCAATCATCTAAGTCATGTCTGGGATGCTGTTCGTGTTTATGAGCCAAAAAAAAAGGGCAGTGCTTGTCCAGGAGTCAGCGTAAATTCTTCAGCTGCTATATATTCTGTTTTGAAACAAAACTTAAATCCCAAGTTTGCTCTTGGAAAACACCCAGTTTTTTAAGATAAAAAATGAAGCGTTCCTATTTTCAGTGTCTGTCAGACAGCTAACATCGGTCACAGAAAGCAATTATGTTACAATACATATTTAAAAGCAAATATTACTCTCAAGATAATAATTTAGTGAGCGATCTACAATGTGTAACTGCCCGGAGTCATGCCTGACCCTACCCCCAAAAAAAGTGTTGGTGAACTTTTCTTGATACTTAACTCATTTTTTATAATACTTAACTTCTGATACCTAAGCAAGGCAGATGTAAAAATGCTTTTGATGAATTATTTTTAAAAGTTCTGCTGCTAAATCATTGCCAACCTCTCTTTTAACTTCTGATTTTTCCCATTTTGGTACAGACCTAGAAAATTTTATTTTTTTGTACACTGACATAGGCTATGAAGTTTTATAGCCCACTTCATAAAAGTGGCTTTTGTCACTTTAAAAAATAAATTACTTAATAACTTTTAAATCCTAAAACTTATCTGAAAGAGCAGTGTCAAAAAGAGGGTCCCAGGGAAGCACAGCTCAGGCATTTGGGAGGACATATCTATTACAAGTGACATAATATGGTCTTGTTTCCAGAGATATTTAATGAAAACAAACTATGATGCATCATATACAAGCAAATAAAACACTACCAGGGCAGCTAATATAACACAATTGATTAAGTTTAAATTAACATGTATTCAGCAAGACATGCAAAGTATCATGATAGCTATACATCTAATGATACAGTGTCCGTCTTCAGAGAACTTACATTCCAACCGGAACGACTTCTAACTACAAATCACTATGATACACAGTAGAATACATTAGATACTACAAATGAAATGAAAACAAAATGATGTGGGAAAGTGTGTAAACAATGAAAGGAAGGTTTTGAAGACTGTTACAACACAGCTTCCCTAGCTAATAATGCCTGAGAAAACTTGGACATGTGGCATATATGTTTTGGTACCTTTTAGCATATCTAATGGGTTTATTAATATTTCTTCATTGTATTGATGAGAGGAATACATAAAATAGTATGTATAAATACCCAGACCTTTGCTGGGTGTATAGTAAATATTGTGTTAAAATAGAACTCTTCTATCTTTCTACAGGAATATGCTATGCAGTGATTACTTCTGGCTGTGATACATAAAAACAGGAAAATCTCAATAGAGAAAAAATATGTATTCATGATACATGATTTGGGTTTTTCCAAAGAACAAAAACTATGAATTGGGTTGCAAGGATTTCATGTTAAAACAACAGTGAGAATAAAGACGTGGAGTAGAAGATACACATGTTGAGTAGGTTAAACAGGCCTGAGCAAAAGATGCACATAATGAAATGTCAGGAGAATAGACTAGAAATTCCTCTAGGCCTGTTGTGAGAGCCAAGAAAAATACATCTGGATTTGACTGTTGATAGTGAGGAATTTCTGAAAGTTTGACCTATAGCAGGTCTGAAAAAATGCTTCTAAACATGCTAGATTCCTTTGTCAAATAGATAAGGGAAATTATGGATATATAATGACACTTTAGAAATTTCCAATGCATATTAACAAAGCAACAGCAAAAAGCAAACCCCATTTAAATGTGCTTAATCTAGATTTTATGAACTCATTTACTAAGCAAACTCTCCCATCTGTATTTTCCTACTTGTAATACTTATTAAGAATAACTATTTTGATGTCGTTGGAATACACTTAGAGAAATGCAGTCTAACCTCTGCTTTAAGAAGACAACTCTGGCAGAACTATCAGTTGGAAAAAAGAGAGTTTAGATGCTAGGAGGCCATTACAATAACTCACTTGAGAACTAATCTGTGCATGACTCTGATGGGAGAAAATAAAATTGAGAAAAAGGCATGCATTGGAGGCAACAATCGTTGGAATGTGATTGACTATAGAGAATAATGAATATGGAAGACCCAGAACAGACTTTAAAATGTTAAGCCCAAATGACTGTCTGACAGGTGGTATTTGTAATGAAAACTGGAAACTCTGAAGGAAGAACAAGATTCTGAGGAAAAGACTAATTTTGTATGTGGTGAGCTTGAGGGCCTGCTTTGGAACTAACAGGCAGCTGAAGATTTCATTTCATGTCAAAGAAATTTAATTTAAAATCCAGCAAGTACTAAATTCAGAGTTAAATGTAAAGGACTGAAATACGAACAAAGCACTGTCTGCGCTCTGGAGGTCAGAAATTTTCTAGACTCATGCCCTCGTTAGGGCAGATCCAGAAATCGTTTAGAAATGAAATTTTGGACATGCTAATGTGTCCTCTGAGCCTGTCCTTTCTGTCAGAAGTCACGGAGAGACCAAAATGTCAAAAAGGGACACATTCTTTTGTTGATGCACAAGATTTTGGCATTCCAGTCTCTTTCTGAAAATACAACATTGGATCTCTGCAGCCAAATTCTTAAGAAAAGTTTGGTATTGCAGACTAATAGTCCACAAAGAGTTATCTGAAGCATGAGGAAATCACCTCTTTAGATCAGTGGATTTTTTTTGCTTTTATTTGAATTTTTCATTAACACATAATTGCACATATTTATAGGGTATGGGGTGATATTTTGATTAGATCAGTGTTTTATATCTTGCTATGTAAAGCTTCTGAGAAGAGTCAGGGAGCATCTTAGCAAGCAAAACGGAGTCTGTAAACAGACATGCAATGAATGCTCAGCAAATATTCATGCTCTCTCAGATATTTCAGAGACTTCCAGTCATGTGAGATCACGTGGAAAGATCTGACTAAGAGACTCTGAGGTGAAGTGCCATGAATCACTTTGGGGCTGAGGCAAAAAAAAAAGCCCCTGCTTCATTCCCAAGTTCTCCATTTTTCCACTTCCAGTACTTTGAAATAAGTTATGTGCAGTGTGTGTCATAGGTTAAGGACAGAGGAATTTATTCTGACTGACATTGAACTTTATGTGAGTAACCAACAAACTTTGGTTTGGTTGAGCCACTGAGAATTCAAGTTTATTATCTTCTTGTGGCTATTGCTGTTTACCAACACAGTGGGATTTCTACAGGGCTCAAGTGGGCAGAGAAATTCCATGTGAACAAGAATGTCTGATGTTGGGCTTCTGTGTAAATTGTGCTGATGAAAAATGTTAAGCAGATAAAAATTTTAGAAATTCATTGCTCCACACTATATCAATGCTATTTTTGTCTCCGTTGAAACCATCCTAAAATTATATATTTAGATCATACTATCTTCAATACAATTGTTTTTACCGAGTTGCTTTTTGATGTTATACATGAGCCTTACATAATTCACAACTGAATTCATACACAAATATTATTAAGTCTATTGCCCACCATGTCAGAGAGGCTTATGAGAGCTCAATGCAGGAATGCCTCAGAAGTGGAAAAATCTATAATTTCTCCAAAGAAACTATTACAGTTTTAACAGAAAGAATGATGGAAAATCATAAGCTAGAAAATCACATGAAGGAGTAAGGAAGATGGGGCACGATTAAAGGGATTATTTGACGGCAATAAGGATGAAAATGTGTAATTGAAAATGTGTACTTGAAATTCTTTAGTTTTCACATAGAAATTGCACCAGTTTTTGCTAGCAGACATACTGTTTAGAAGTTTTTAAGAAAAGAAATTTCTGAATCATGGTTTGCACTGTTTCAGGTCACAGGAACTAGTAAACATGTTTCACTATGTAGACTATTAGTCAACACTTAGATCCTGCTTTTCAATAAAGAATGTCAAAATGTGAGAGGAGAATTAATAAATCTAATTGTTACAGTCACTCAACTGACGTGTTGAAGTACCTGGAAAATTTCTCACATGAATAATGGATGAAGAGTCAAAGAATGATTAGTTTGGAGAAAAGAAGACCTGCTGCGGTTTTGGAAAGGGTATGTGTTTGTATTTAGTATTGTTTAGGGTGGTAGCTGTATGGTCCCGACCTTCACATATTTATTGGGCTGCCATGTGTTAGGTGGAAACATAAAACTGTCATTTTTTTGTAGGGCAAAAAAGGCTGAATACTGACAATTTCATATGGTTTCACCTAATAGAAAACAGAGTTATCTCTGAATTGTTTACCTAAGGTAGAATTTGGGACCATACTTAGAATTTGTAAAAATTAAATTTCAGACTAAAATAAAATAGATATATCTAGAATTGTTCAAAAATGAAAATATAGCTGAAATATCAAGCACTATAATGGAGTTCATCTAAGAATTCCATGCTTTATATTTGAGGTTGGATATGTGCTTTTTCTTTATTCCTTTCATTTATATGGATCTAATCTTCTATAATTTTTAAAACATTCTGATAGAGATGTTCATTGGTGTGTTTTTTTTGTCTTGATTTAAAGATCTGCTTTACAACCAAACAGTAAGATTCAACAAAACAAAACAATGCCCATGGCTTCATGGTCATTCTACTCATTTAGAAAGACTGTGTACATGACCTATTACAGTCATCTTGAAATTCTTTGTAATTTTTGAACAAAGGACTCTACATTTTCACTTCTTACTGGGCCCTGAAAGTTATGCACCCAATCCTGAACCCATGATCTTCTTAACTTTGCATGCATATTACAATTATAAAGGTACATTAATTCTAGGCCATCAAAGGTTAGCTTATAACTTTTGAATTACATTTGGGAATTGTTCTTATATAACAGCATTTATTGCTCCAAAGATCATTTTGTAATAACTACTAAATAATGTATATCAATGTGTATTTGGAAAACCATGAAAAATTTCTAAAAGAGCTCTGATGTTCTACGTAACAATCATGAAATGTTTCCAAAGTCATACATAAAAATAATGATAGAAAATCTGAGACACAAAAAGAAATCTGTGATAATATATGCAATTTCTTGAAAATAGATATACATGAAACAAAGAATAAAGGAACAGCAGGAAAATGTACCACTACTGTGGTTACAGCTTCTAGGCAACCCATTAAAATGACAACCAAACACAGGTAGCAACAGATGTATCTACCACCAAATAAAGTTAAATTAAATCAAGTGAAAAATTTCAAATCAAGTAACTGTTCAATGAAAAGGAAAAAGAATAAAAATCACATCTGCTTACATAGCAATGAAACATGAAAGATTCTGTTAAAAGTTTATGTTGAAAATTAAGATGGAGGTAATCTATGCACACTCATCCAAAAATAGAAAACAATGAATTAGTGGATCAATGCCAATGTTAATTTTGAAAACCTCAGAAAGAAGAAAATTAAGACATGGTTGATAGATTCTCTACAATACAGCAAGAAAAACCTGCCAAAATTCTAAAGGATACAAAGTCTACTCAATTTAATAACAAATGGCACGTCTTAAAAGACATATGCATAATCTGTGAGTGCATGTTCTACTTTAGAGACCATTTGAATTAAAATCCTTATGTTCTTATGAATGTTTTAGAAATATGTACAGAAAATGAATAAAGTCTGTAGTTATTTAAGAATAACATTTAAAATCATTTACTAAATATTTAATATTAAAATAATAGTACATGCCATCCAGTCATAACCCAAAAAGTCAAAGTGATTATGGAGTATTGAGGCTGAAAAAGAGCTAGATCTAAACAAACCTACTCTGGACTTCACTGTCAAGGAAAAGAATTGAGAGGAAAATTTTCAAAAACTACTTATACTTATGAGATTGGTGATGAGAAACAATCTGTGAAACATTGCCATTGCTCTGGAGTAAAAATGTTAAATGATTGGTTAGCACAACGTCCCTTTCTCTTCACCTTCACATCTTTCTGCTTTGCTCCTCAGATCTCAGGCATGCTGAGACTATCATGTCTTTCTATCTACCTTAGGTTTACTATTTTAAAATTGATTTTCGATGTTGTTGTGAACATGAATTGTGTCTTAATACAGGAGAATGGGATGTCTATTTCTGAAAGTCCAGAGTTGTAGGGGCAAAGAAGAATTTCTGGAGTCCCCTACGTGCCTGCTTACAGATGTTTCCTTCCTGATATTGTCAACTTCTAAAATTCTTGCTCCGGCTCCATTTTAAAGCCCTGAGCACAGTTAAGTGTCTTTTCCTGTCCCTCATTTATACTACCATGAGGCTCCTTTGTAACATGAAATATGCAGTGTGACCAATTGTTGGCTGCCCAAACAAACAAACTTCAGGACTTTTCACTCTGACCTCCTATACTGAAACATCATTCACATTTAGTAAAGGAAGGGGCACTCTGTCGAACTCACAACATTCTCTCTTTACTTTGTGGAGTCATATAGAGTTATTCCATTAAGTCAAATGATCGGTCAGTTGAGTCTAATAGTTCAGTAACTGTGAACACATGGAGAATACCTGGATATGTGTCTGTGTGTACACCCACATGCAAAATCAGTTGCCCTGACTTTATTTTACTTACATCAATCTATTTATTGATTTTGATAGGAAGAGTATGTGTTTTAGATACCTTACGAATATCTCCTGAAATACTTCCATATTCTTGCCTTTTGAAAGATCTTTTTATTTATTTATTTATTTATTTTTTATTTTTTTATTATACTTTAAGTTCTAGGGTACATGTGCACAACGTGCAGGTTTGTTACATATGTATACTTGTGCCATGTTGGTGTGCTGCACCCATCAACTTGTCAGCACCCATCATGAAGGATCTTTTTAAAGGAAGAAAAATAATTATTAGCAAAGAATCCATATTCCCAGTGGCTCCATTTTCATCTCCTTACCCTAGTGATAAAATTCATGGCTTGGGAAGAGTGGGATGTCTGCAATGCCCATCTATACCATGAAGCTACACCATTAGTTGTAATAGCCTGTTCACTTGAACAGTTTCTAAGTATGTGGTAAAAGAAACTAAACTAAAATAATAATGCATTATATTTGAAAACACCAGTATCCTGTAAACAAAACTTCCATAAGTAGTTCTTCCTGGATTGAAACCAGAACTAAGCCATTTTCAAAATCATCTATGTTTTTCTGAAGACAAAAAAAAATGTTGCTACAGATAATTGCCATAGGCTGCAAATATGCTAATTTATCCAATATTTCTCTCTTGTTGCATAGGTAAATATAATGCATCAATATTAGGATAGCATATATTATTAATTGTTAATGCAGAATTCTAAATTTTCTAGCATTCACAGAAAATCAAACTACTGATAATAAATAGTATTTAAAGAGAAATCTTATCCTCTACAATGAATTGAGAAATCCAGGATATTAAGACCACAGAAATGATTGTTTAGATGATTTAATTATAGCACAATAGGCTTTTCTGTGGAAAATTTTATACTTATGTTTTAATAACCCAATCTTAACAAAAATAATTAGAATACAAATGATGAGCACAAAAATCCATCTCATTTGTAGCTCAGACTAGTATTTCAAATGTAATTTCTCTATTAGTAATTTAGTCTTGTTTTTATAATTCATTAGAATGAATCAATAACTGACTTAGAAATCACTTCCATGATTTTAAGTATTTTTCCACAGAAACATTAACAATACCACAAGCATGAAAATGTTGAGAAATATTTGTATATGATTATTTCAGTGGATGTTCCTTTCCTCATCTAATAAATTCTAACGTAAAGTTTTCAGATCTGTACACAAACATGGATCGTAAAAAATACAATCATGGTCGAAACTATGTAGCAATTTTACGGATGTGGAGAAAGAGTTCAAATTGTACTTTTGTACTGCACTGTGTCCATGCAAAGCCTCATTCAAACAAACAAAAACAATACTGAGTTTATTATGTTAAAATCTTTAAGGACACTCTGGTAGATGAGATCATTTTCCTGCATTTGTTCACACTCGCCCCTATCTCCGTCTCTACAGGACAGATATAATTCCCCACTCCTTGACTTCGATCCTTGCTGTGTGACATTGCTTAAGCCAAAAGGGTATCTTAGAGGATTTAAGGCAACAGAAGCCGGCATGTTTTTGCACAGGCAGGTTGCACTTCTGATTTTTGCCATAACAATAACATGCCTCAAGTACCCGGGGGCGCTGAATATATGGAACAGGTCTAGACACCAGCTGCAGCTTCAAGCCAGTGCTAGCCAAGTCCAGCCTAGATCAGCTGAACTGCGTCTGACCAGAGGTACATGAACAACAAAAAATGCTTATTAATATACTCCAAAGTTTTGCATAGATTTTTTTTTTAGATGGAGTCTCACTCTGTCATCAGGTTGGAGTGCAGTGGTGCAATCTTGGCTCACTGCAACCTCTGCCTCCCAGGTTCAAGCAATTCTCTTGCCTCAGCCTCCTGAGCAGCTGGTACTACATGTGCATGCCACCATGCCTGGCTAATTTTTTGTATTTTTAGTAGAGATGGGGTTTCAACATGTTAGTCGGGATGGTCTCGATCTCCTGATCTCGTGATCCGCCTGCCTCAACTCCCAAGGTGCTGGGATACAGGCGTGAACCACTGCACCCGGCTATTTTGCACAGATTTTTTAACACAGAATCATTGGGGCAATGACGGATGGCTACCAAAGTGCCATCGTTCAACATTCCTGTTATTCAGTCATCACATCTACTGTATGTAAGCCATAATATCTTCTAAAATGAATTATAACTATATTCTGATTGAAGTAAATGGTATCACAATATTTCAAAGTAATCTCTACTAGTTTAGCTTCTATTCCATCTCAACGGAATGCCTTCTGAGTTCCTATAATTGTGACTAATTCTCTGAGACTAGATCAGAAATATCACTATAAACCGTGAACCCTACAAAGGGGATTCCTCTTTTTCCTTTTTATTATAGAGATGCTTTTTCATTTGTTTTTGCAAACAAGTACGGTCTTAATCAACTTTGTATGCCCATACCTAGGAGAGCCCCTGATTCATAGTAAGGCCTCAATAAGATTTGTTGGATAAAGTGAAAATATTATTTTCAGCTTTCCTTCACCACTTTCTTCAAAACAGACTAGTTCATAACTGAAATAGGCATTGTTTCTAGAAAACAGTCACTCCAGCTGATCCCCTCATTTAATCATTTTTGTACTCCCTGAATCTATCATAATACCTGGCACCTAGTGGGTAAGTAATCAGTGTTTGTTCACTGAATTAATGGAAGGATGAGTGAATGAAACAATATAGGAATTTTAAAATTTTATAATGCAAGATTGAAAGCATATTACTTGTCATTAGAGTGATTTTTAAACAGTTAAATATATGATAATTAGGAAGATTTACTTTCCTGCTTTATTTAAATTTTAAATATAGTGATCAAGGTAATTATGATTTTTATTCATGTATTCAATACATGTATATTTAATATTTTTATATCACATGATTGATATGGGTTAAAGACATTTCAATGGTATTTACACATAAAGTTTTGTTTTAAATTTACAATATCTTGAAATTTTTCTCTTGCTAAAAATCTATGAAGTGGCCAGGTGCAGTGGCTCATGCCTGTAATCCCAGCATTTTGGGAGGCCGAGGCAGTCAAATCACAAGGTCAGGAGATCGAAACCATCCTGGTTAACATGGTGCAACCCCGTCTCTACAAAAAATACAAAAAATTAGCCGGGCGTGGTGGCCGGCACCTGCACTCCCAGCTGCTCAGGAGGCTGAGGTAGGAGAATGGTGTGAACTCGAAGGCAGAGCTTGCAGTGAGTCACTGCACTCCAGCCTTGGAGACAGCAAGACACTGCCTCAAAAAAAACAAAAAAACAAAAAACTCCACGAAGTATATTTATAGGTTGGGAAATATACATTTTAAAATGTCAGATAATGATATTTTTATTATTTTATTTATTTATTTATTTATTTTTATTATTATACTTTAAGTTCTAGGGTACATGTGCACAACGTGTAGGTTTGTTACATATGCATACATGTGCCATGTTGCTGTGCTGCACCCATCAACTCATCAGCACCTATCAACTCATCATTTACATCAGGTGCTCCCAATGCAGTCCCTCCCTCCCTTCCCCCTCCCACAATAGGCCCGATTGTGTGATGTTCCTTCAGAGTCCAAGTGATCTCATTGTTCAATTCCACCTATGGTGAAGACATGCGATTGTTTGGTTTCTGTTCTTGGAAATAGTTTGCTGAAAATGATGGTTTCCAGCTGCATCCCATGTCCCTACAAAGGACACAAACTCATCACATGGCTGCATAGTATTTCCATGGTGTATATGTGTGCCACATGTTCTTAATCCAGTCTGTCATTGATGGACATTTGGGTTGATTCAAAGTCTTTGCTATTGTGAATAGTGCTTCAATAAACATACATGTGCATGTGTTTTTTTATAGCATGATTTATAATCCTTTGGGTATATATACCCCAATGTGGGATGGCTTCTTGGGTCATATGGTGACTCGTTCTAAGATCCCTTGAAGAGTGCCACTCTTTTCCATAATGGTTGAACTGTTTACTCCCATAACAGTGTAAAAGTGTTCCTATTTCTCCCATCCTCTCCAGCACCTGCTCTTTCTGACTTTTTAATGATTGCCATTCTAACTGGTGTGAGATGGTATCTCGGTAATGTGGTTTTTGATTTGCATTTCTCTGATGGCCGAGTGATGATGAAGCATTTTTTCATGTGTCTGTTGGCTGTATGAATGTCTTCTTTTTGAGAAATGTCTGTTCACATCCTTAGCCCACTTTTTGATGGGGTTGTTTGTTTTTTTTCTTGTAAATTTGTTTGAGTTCTTTGTAGGTTCTGGATATTGGCCCTTTGTCAGATGAGTAGATTACCAAAGATTTTCTCCCATTCTGTAGGTTGCCTGTTCACTCTGATGGTAGTTTCTTTGTATTGCAGAAGCTCTTTAGTTCAATGAGATCCCATTTGTCGAATTTGGCTTTTGTTGCCATTGCTTTTGGTGTTTTAGACATGAAGTCCTTGCCCACGCCTATGTCCTGAATGGTATTGCGTAGGTTTTCTTCTAGGGTTTTTATGGTTTTACATCTAGCATTTAAGTCTCTAATCCATCTTGAATTAATTTTCATATAAGGGGTAAGGAAAGGATCAGTTTCAACTTTCTACTTATGTTGTAATTTTCCCAGCACCATTTTATTAAATATGGAATCCTTTCCCCATTTCTTGTTTTGTGTCAGGTTTGTCAAAGATCAGATGGCTATAGATATGTGTATTTCTGAGGGGCTCTGTTCTGTTCCATTGGTCTATATCTCTGTTTTGGGTACCAGTACCATGCTGTTTTGGTTACTGTAACCTTGTAGTATAGTTTGAAGTCAGGTAGCATGATGCCTCCAGCTTTGTTCTTTTGACTTAGGATTGCGTGATGTTGGAGATGCGGGCTCTTTTTGGTTCCATATGAACTTTAAAAGCAGTTTTTTCTAATTCTGTGAAGAAAGTCATTGGTAGCTTGATGGGGACACTGAATCTATAAATTACCTTGGGCAGTAGCTGGCCATTTCCGCGATATTGATTCTTCCTATCCATGAGCATGGTATGTTCTTCCATTTGTTTGTGTCCTCTTTTATTTCACTGAGCAGTGTGGTTTTGTAGTTCTCTCCTTGAAGAGAGGTCCTTTACATCCCTTGTAAGTTGGTTGCTAGGTATTTTATTCTCTTTGAAGCTGTGAATGAGTTCACTCCTTGATTTGACTCTGTTTGTCTGTTACTGGTGTATAAGAATGCTTGTGATTTTTTGCACATTGATTTTTTGTATTCTGGGATTTTGCTGGGATCTTATCATCTTTAGGAGACTTTGGGCTGAGATGATCAGCTTTAGGGAAGACTTTGGGCTGAGATGATGGGGTTTTTCTAAATATACAATCATGTCATCTGCAAAAACGAGGACAGACTTCTTCTTTTCTAATTGAATACCCTTTATTTCTTTCTCTTGCCTGATTGCCTAGCCAGAACTTCCAACACTGTTGAATAGGAGTGGTAATAGGGGCATCCCTGTCTTGTGTCAGTTTTCAAAGGGAGTGCTTCCAGTTTTTGCCCATTCAGTATGATGTGTGGGTTTTGTCATAAATAGCTCTTATTATTTTTGAGATGCGTTCCGTAATACCGAATTTGAGAGTTTTTAGCATGAAGGGCTGTTGAATTTTGTCAAGACCTATTCTGCATCTATTGAAATAATCATGTGGTTTTGTCTTTGGTTCTGTTTATATGCTGGATTACGTTTATTGATTTGCATATGTTGAACCAACCTTGCATCCCAGGGATGAAGCCCACTTGATCATGGTGGATAAGCTTTTGGTGGGCTGCTGGATTCGGTTTGCCAGTATTTTATTGAGGATTTTTGCATCGATGTTCATCAGGGATATTGGTCTAAAATTCTCTTTTTTTGGTGTGTCTCTGCCAGGCTTTGGTATCAGGATGATGTTGGCCTCATAAAATGAGTTAGGGAGGATTCCCTCTTTTTCTATTTATTGGAATAGTTTCAGAAAGAATGGTACAAGCTCCTCCTTGTACCTCTGGTAGAATTCGTCTGTGAATCTGTCTGGTCCTGGACATTTTTTGGTTGGTAGGCTATTAATTATTGCCTCAATTTCAGAGCCTGCTATTGGTCTATTCAGGGATTCAACATCTTCTTGGTTTAGTCTTCGGAGAGTGTAAGTGTCCAGGAAATTATCCATTTCTTCTAGGTTTTCTAGTTTATTTGCATAGAGGTGTTTACAGTATTCTCTGATGGTAGTTTGTATTTCTGTGGGGTCAGTGGTGATATCCCCTATTATTTTTGTTCTTGATAGAAGATCTCACTATGTCACCCAGGCTGGAATGCAGTGGCATAATCACAGCTCACCAAAATCTCAACCTCCCAGGCCCAGGTGATTCTCCTACCTCAGCCTCCTTAGTAGCTAGGAATACAAGTGCCTGCCACTATGCCCAGCTAATGTTTTACATTTTTTTTTTTTTTTTTTGTAGGGATGGGTTTTCACCATGTTGTCCAGGCTGTTCTCAAACTCCCGGGCTCAAGCAACCTGCCAGCCTTGGCCAACCAGGATTACAGGCATGAGCTACCACTCTAGGCCAGATAACGATATTTTTTCAAGAACAGGTAAAACATTGTCCTTCAATGAATTAGTGCGGAAGCATGAAAAAACCTATTATGAGCAAATCTGTGAAACAGGCATGGAAATTAGTATTCTAATAAGGTTTTGTGCTTTTGGGTGATTTAAAATAATTTTTCTACTCAATTCTCCTTAGTAATAATGACAATACAGTAACTTAAATCAGAATTAAGTATGAATAACTTGCTTTGATATGCTTGTGGTATGTTTCACTTATTTTTTAAGTAGGGAAATTATAAAATTTAAACTCTCTATATATGTAAAGAGTGCACATCAAATATTTTTGAAACCCTGAAGAATTAGGTCTTCATTTCAAGAATTATTAAGTGTCTTAAGAATATATTTATTTTCTAGAAATATTGAGCCTCTTCTTGGGTAATGTGATTCTTTTAAAAATTTTGAAAGGATTTTCTTATTAAATTAAAAATGAACATATAAAATAGGAAGTTACCAGGACAGAGTGAATTTAGCAACTATCTTGCTTTGTTATATATCTCTTGTAAATTAAAATTGTATTTTCATAATTAAAAGCCGACAAGCTCATTTGCTTTTATAAGACTAAGAGAAAACGAGTATTAAATGAAGTTAAATTAGATTTTACCATCTGTTTAATAAGTTTCAGGATGAGTTTGATAATATATTCCCAGATATATAATTTAAAAATGATCTTCTTCAAACCAGTAATTGACATGACTAGTAGATAGATATATAAATGCCTATTCAGACTCATTACTATAAAACTCGTGATTTGTTTTATTGCTAATGAAACTGATTAAGTTTCCATCACATCAATGTGAAACATATAATGCAAAACATATTCATAAGGTGTATCATATTTCATAAGTTTATTATAATGCACATTTTAATTTACTTAATTTGGTTTTTAATGGAACTATATAGTATTTATTTCACGTCAATATTCTATGCCATAGAAACTTTCCTACTGATTCCCCACAAGCATATTCCTCTCATAAGTTAGCCTACTTTCAAAGTGCATTAACTGCTTCAAAACTATAGGGGGCCATCTGGTTAAGTGCTGCCGAACTGCAAGAAATATATCCAGGAATTGCTCTGCTCTGACAAATTACGTCGTCAAAGCACATTCATAAAATGACATTTAAGTGATTACAGAGTACATTTATTGATTCTGCAAAACATTATGGACTCATGTATACCTGCAGAAAGGTGAGAATATGCATGAGCCAGTCAAAAGCTATGTATGGCAAAGGAGTGCTCCAAAAGATAATTAGAGAGATAAAGAGATTGATCGATTGATTGATTGTGCATATTCAACCGTAAGGTAACTGGAATTAAGTTGCGACAGGTTCCCAGAGAGGACTGCACCTGGTTTTAAAAATAATAGACAACAAGAATAGAAAATCTGGTTTATTGGAAAGCCGTATGAACTACTATGACCTTAGGATCCCAGAATTCAATGGAGGGTGGTAGAACTATGAATTTAAGTTAGCACCCAGGAAAAGCTAGAGAGGTTTCTCTAGAGCATTTAGTTAGAGTAGAAGATCTGCCAAATTCAGACTGAAAAATTGCACAAGTTTGTGCGATATGGCTCAACATTCAGATAGAAAAGACAGTTTAGGGTCAGAAATAATCAAGAATAGTGGAAGAACCTAGATACCTGGGTACAGAAAATGGGTGCAAACAAAGAAAGTTGACTGTAGATCTCACTCAATAATCCAATTTTTCAATGATTTGATTTTTTTTTAATCTCTAGAGAAGTGCTCTTATAAGTTAGTTACAGAGTGCCAAGGAACATAAGAATACATGTGTTCTATGTTGGGAGAAATGAGACATAACAAATGACTAAGAGTTACAGAGAAAAAGATATAATTGGTGTTTTTCAAGTCAAAGTAATAATTTTCTTTTAAAAAGACGAAGTGGAAGACCCAGAAATTAAGAAAGAGTCTGGAACATTGACATAATTGAGTGAAGAATGTGTGTGGCAGAAAGAGTATATACCAGGCTGGTGCAGACAAGGGGAACAATTGGCAGATGAGGCTGTAAAGATGGAAGACCAGGTTACATAGGTCCATAGAAATCATGATGCAAAGTTTGCCTTTAGTTTTTTTTTTTAAGTTTATATTTATCAGAGTACAAAACATACGTAGTTAATAATAAAAGTACCAAAATATTCATATTTTTAAAGACAACATTCCTATGCACAAGCTCTTTACACACTATGTTTCCTGCTCCTGGAGACAATCATAACCAACCTGATTAATTGCTCTGGAATTAACTTGACATGTCTAAATCATTTGCCTTTAATTGGCAGCTTTTCTGTTTTTCGTTTATCAACTCTTGGCAATGCTTATTGATTTTCTCTTTTAC
The DNA here is from genome assembly GCF_008728515.1 of Papio anubis. Classification (NCBI taxonomy): domain Eukaryota; kingdom Metazoa; phylum Chordata; class Mammalia; order Primates; family Cercopithecidae; genus Papio; species Papio anubis. The sequence goes on along the minus strand of NC_044990.1, from coordinate 70,415,790 downwards.
CACCAAGTCCCTACTTTCCTTTTCCTCACCCATATTATAGTTTTGACAAAGTTTTGTTTTGGTTTTTGTTTTGTTTTGAGACAGGGTCCTTACCCTGTCCCTCAGGCTGGAGTGCAGCGGTGCGATCACAGCTCACTGCAGCCTTGAACTCCGAGGCTCAAAAGATCCTCCCACCTCAGCCTCTGGAGTAGCTAGGATAGGTCTACAGGCATGCATTACCATGCCTGGCTCGTTTTTCTTTTCTTTCTTTCTTTCTTTCTTTCTTTTTTTTTTTTTTTTTTTTAGAGGCAGTCATGCTATGTTGCCCAGGCTGGTCTCAAACTCTTGACCTCAAGTGACCTTCCCACATCAGGCTCACAAAATGCTGGGATTATAGATGAACCACCCCATCTGCCATAGTTTTGGCAAAGATTTTTATTAAAGTAATAGTTGCTCCTACAAAAACAGTATTCATTTTTAGGGTAATACTGCACTGATATTTTTATGGAAATCTTTTTGATATCCTATAATTTATAATTGTCATAGTATCTATCCATTTGCATAGTTTTTCTTGTATCTGTCACATCTTTCTACGTATTTATTTCATTTTTTTCAAGTGCTCTAGCAGATCTGTCAAATGCTTAGCAGTATCTGTTCCATATGTTCAAACCCATCACTTTAAGTTATTAATTTTTTTTGGCTTAGAAAATTTCCTCTCACAGTCGTCTGTTTTCCCATTCTTACGTATTCAACGTTGTGTTTCCTGAACTCCATATCTTCTTATTTCTTGGTTATTCCTTTTATCAGCAGCTCTATACAAAAGGTTTACAGAAAATAAAGTTGGTCTTGGAGTGATGGCTCATGCCTATATCCCAACACTCTGGGAGGCCGAGGCCGATGAATCACCTGAGGTCAAGAGTTGGAGACCAGCCTGGCCAACACAGTGAAACCCCATCTCTGCTAAAAATACAAAAATTAGCCAAGCATGATGGTGCATTTCTGTATTCCCAGTTACTGGGGAGGCTGAGGCATAAGAATCACTTGAACCCAGGAGACAGAGTTGCAGAGAGTCAGGAAGCCACCAGTGGATTCCAGCCTGGGCGACAGAGAGAAACTCTATCTCAAAAAAAAAAAAAAAAGAGAGAGAGAGAGAGAAAGAGAGAGAGAGAGATATTTTAAAAAAGGATAAAGTGGCATAAGTTGCATATCCTCCCCTGAAATCTATTGAATCAACCCTAACCCTTGATTGCTGATAATTTAGCTGGGTATATGCTTTCAGATCAGAAATCAGTTGTCTCATAATTTGAAGGCATTGTTTATGCATTGTCTTCTAGTATTCCTGCTGAGATACAGCTACAAATCTGATGCCTGCTTTTTTATGCAAACTATTTTGGTTTTGTTGGTTTATTTCTTTGGAAGATTTTAATATCTTTTGTTTATTACCAATATTCAGAAATTTCACACTGATTACCTTGTGTGTGTATATTTATGTGTGTCTGTTTGTATGCAGGCACGTGTGTTTTCATTCATTATGATGGTCACTTGGTGGGCTCAGTAGGGAGTCATGACTCTTCATTTCTGAAAATGATTAATATATTATTTACCTGATAAATTCATTCCTTTATGAGTTTAGTTCTGTTCTCCAACATTCTCATTATTTGGATCCCCTAAAATGAAATTCAAATGTCTCATCATTTTACTTCCTATTACTCTCTCTTTTGGTGTGTTACAATTTTTTATAATATTTATTTGACTTTACCTTCTAATGCTTCTACTGAATTTTTAATTTTTAATATATTTATTTTCTGAAGCTTTTAAAAATTTTCTCACTGATTCTTTGGAAGCAATTTGTTATTATCTTAAGAACGCAATCTACTTTCTCATTTTTTTGAGGATATTCATATAGGTTTGGGGTATTTTCTTCTGTACTGTCTGTTTTCTGTATTTGCTCCTTTCTTTCTTTATTCCCTTTGCATTTACATTTTTCATATTGTCCTTTAATGTGCAGTGATCACTGATTGTCCATTGATACTGTGCATTAGAGGCTATCTGGAAATCGTTGTATGTAGATAGGGTATAGTAAAGGATTTCACCATACAAGGGGACTTACCTTCCGACTGGGTAGAGATCCAGTCAGTACATGGAATTATTGTGTCTAGAATTGATCAGCTGCTTCAAAGAAGAGTCATTTAATTTTCTGCGTGGAATGTGTGTACTGGCCTGCCAGCATTCCGAAATCAGGCAGGCCGGTATGTGAAATGTCATTTAGTTTATCTATTTCCTTCTCTAGGACTCATTCTGCCCTCTATTCTGGCTGGAATTTTGAACCAGGAGCCTTCCTGGTACATTTTTTTCCCCAGAAAGACTGCAAGGGAGAAAGTGGAGGAGAGTTATCTGGGGTTCAATGTTGGCCTGAGAAGTTAAGCAATACATGTCTGTCTTTCGCATATTTCCATGTATCCTAGGTGTTGCCAGATGAATTGTCTCACTTACTATAAGTAAACTTCTATGAATAGAATTGAATTGTAGCATGTGACCAAATTTTCACATTTAACCAAAAGCCTAAAAGACTGTATTTCATCACAACAGCATAGTGATTCACTAAATGGTTTTAAATGGGTATTGACATGATCAGTCCATCAACAGTCTTCTAATTTTCTCTTGGATTCTGCTACAAATGATAACTAGTGACTTTACTTTGGCAATAGTATTTGACAGCAGTGTGTGGTTCAACAACTGTAAGAGAGGAAATGGAGAAGGCACATATAGAAAACTTTCTTGGGGCATTTTCTGGATGAGTGATTATAAAATTGGTTTGGAAACTATTGTTCTAATCTAGATAGGAATTGGTAGTAGTCTCAAATAGCACAGTGGTCATAGAGAAAGGGAAGTGAACAGGATAAACATGAGACAAAATTAAGACTGTAGTAACGGATTAGTAGTAAGTTAGAAAGAAGAATTAAAGATGACACCCAAGAAATAGGCTTAGGCAGCTGCAAAGAACAGAAGGAGGAGCAAGTTAGGGGAAGCGAGAAGCAATTAGAATGGAATTCTGTTCTGGCCATGTTGATTTTGACATTTCAGGTTGCTTACCCAATACAACGGTAGACGGAAGTATCTGAGACTCAGGAGAAACATCTTGGAAGAAGATAATTAGGCAGCTATCGTGAAGCCATGAGAGAGGGAAATGCAGAGAAGGAGGGAAGATGAGAAGATAAATGGGACTGGGTGGGAATCCAGAAGAAACATAGCATTTAAAGGAAATAAAGAGATACATGAAAATCCTGGAACAAAAGAAATCAGATATTGGTGAGAAATCAAGAGAGTGAAAGCAAAGAGAAAGAGGTAAGCAACATGGATAAGTGCTGTTAAACGAGCCAGTGAGGTAAGAACTGAAGAAAAAGGCTATTGGTTTCTGAAAGGAAAAAAGAAAATCAGTGAGCTTAGCGAAAGTATTTCAGGGGAATGATGGAGGTAGCAATCAGACAGAAGTGTGCTGGGAAATCAACAGTGGGTGAAGAATTAAAAAGAGCAAAACTGATAAAACTTGCAGACATTGGGATATCAAAAACAAAGATTATTATGTAGCACAGTATGTGTAAAACCATCAGAATCAGAATTATGTTATATTGACATAAACCATTATTAGTCTGCTGATTAATGGTTTATGTCAGTATTAAGGAGATGTTCTATATGCAAATGAAAACTGATGTTCTAATAAAATAGTAAAATATATGATATGGCTTGTCTGGGTCCTCACCCAAAATCTCATCTTAAATTATAATCCTTATAATCCCCAAATGTCAAGGGCAGGACCAGGAAGAAGTAATTGAATAATAGGGGTGGTTTCCCTTATGCTGTTCTTGTGATAGTGAGTGAGTCTCATGGGTCTGATGGCTTTATAAGTGTCTGACATTTCCCCTGTTTACACTCATTCTCTCTTCTGCTATCCTGTGAAGAAGTGCCTTCTGTCATAATTGTAAGTTTCCTGAGGCCTCCCCAGCAATGCAAACCTGTGAGTCCATTAAACCTCTTTTCTTTATAAATTACCCAGTCTCAGGAATTTCTTCATAGCAGCATGAGAACAGACTAATATAGTAAAATTAGTACTTAGGTAAGGAGGTGCTGCTGTAAAGATATACCTGAAAATGTGGAAGTGACTTTGGAACTGGGTAACAGTCAGAGGTTGGAACAGTTTGGAGGGCTCAGAAGAAGATAGATGATGTGGGAAAGTTTGGTACTTCCTAGAGACTTGTTGAATGGTTTTGATCAAAATACTGATAGTGATATGGACAATGAAGTCCAACCTGAGGTGGTCTCATATGGAGATGAGGAACTTGTTGGGAACTGGAGTAAAGGTGATTCTTTCTACGCTTTAGCAAAGAAACTGGCAGCATTTTGCCCCTGCCCTAGAGGTCTGTGGAACTTTGAACTTGAGAGAGATGATTTAGGGTCTCTGGCAGAAGAAATTTCTAAATGGCAAAGCATTCGAGAGGAAGCAGAGCAGAAAAGTGCAGAAGGGAAAAGTGCAGAATCTCCTCTATGGCGCTGACTAGTGGAGCTGTGAGAAGAAAGTCATTGTCCTCCAGCCTCCAGAATGGTAGATCCACCAACAGCTTGGACCCTACACCTGAAAAAAGGTGAAGGCACTCAATGGCAGCCCATGAAAGCAGCTGGGGAGGGGGTGGGGGGACTGCACCTTGCAAAGCCACAGAGGTGGACTTGTCCAAGGCCATGGGAGCCCACTTCTTGCATCAGTGTGACCTGGATGTGAGACACAGTGTCAAAGGAGATCATTGGGAACTTTAAGGTTTACTAACTGACCTATTGGATTTCAGACTCGCATGGGACCTGTAGCTTCTTAGTTTTGGTGAATTTATCCCATTTGGAATGGGTGTATTTACCTAATGCCTGTACCCCTACTGTATCTAGGAAGTAACTACCCACTTTTGATTTTACAGGCTCATAGGTGGAAGGGACTTGCCTTGTCTCAAATGAGACTTTAGACTTGGACATTTGGGTTAATGCTGGTATCAGTTAAAATTTTGGGGGACTATTGGAAAGGCATGATTGTGTCTTGAAATGTGAGGACTTGAGATTTGGAAGAAGCCAGGGGCAGAATGATAGGGTTTGGCTGTGTCTCCACCCAAAATCTCATCTTGAATTATAAACCCCATAATCCCCACATGTCCAGGATGGGACCAGGTAGAAGTAATTGAATCACGGAGGTGGTTCCCGATGCTATTTTCATGGTAGTGAGTGACTCTCACAGATTTGATGGTTTTGTAAGTGTCTGGCATTTCCTCTGCTTGCACTCATTCTCTCTCCTGCAGCTCTGTGAAGAGGTGGCTCCTGTCATGATTGTAAGGTTCCTGAGGACTCCCCAGCAATGCAGAACTGTGAGTCAATTAAACCTCTTTTCTTTATAAATTACCCAGTCTCAAGTATTTCTTCACAGCAGCCTGAGAACAAACCTAATACAATATATTTATCAATATTGCAGTATATCAATAAATGCAGTCATATAATATGTTATCTTTTAGGAGTGGCTTTTTTCAGCTAGTATAACATGTTTAAGGTTTGTCCACATTGTAGCATATGCCACTGTTTTGATCTTCTTTATTGGTGAATAACATTACATTGCATGGGCATATCTCATTTTATTTATATAGTCATCAATTGAGGAATATTTGAGTTGTTTCCTTTTTTGGATATTATGAACAACATTGCTATAAACAATCACATACGAGGTTTCTTTCTCTTGAGTATATACCTAGATATGGAATTGCTGGGTCATAATGGCTAACATTTTGAGAAACTGTCAATTTTTTTTCCATAGTGGTTGTACAATTTTACATTCCCACTAGCAATGTTTGAGAGTTCTACTTTCTCTGCATCTCTACAGCACTTATTACCTGTCATTTTTATTATATTAAAATTACATTGAGGCTCAAGATATTAAGTAAAGTAACTATGGATATACAGTTAGTGCCTATAAAAGCTGGAATTTAGCCACAGGCCTTGTGCTAACTCAGAAGTCATGTTCTTTAGCACATTGCTATATTGTAGCAAGCATGTTTTATTGAGACTGAAGGAAAGTCATTTTGTTTGTTTTTTAATTCTTTGAAATTGTTGGATGAACACTTATGTCTAGTAATTGTCAAAAGTATTATTTTCCTCACTTATCCTAATTGTTTAAATTAAAATGCTGAACTCTTACCTTTTAGATTTTATAATTCTTCACAATTTAAATTTCAGTGACTTCAATTTTTAAAAAGAAATATGAATTCACTGAGAGCTGGTCATAATTTGGAACCTCTTTTGTGAAATAAACCATATTTCAAAATATTTTAAGCAGATATATAAAAGTTTCAGTCCATAAATTACCAGAATTTGTCCTAGTCACCTAAATAAAAAATACAAAAGTTTTATATTTTAATGTTCTTTCAACATTTTACGAACAGAAAACCTGGCAGATAAATAGCTCAAGTCTTAATGAAAATGACAGCATGTAAAATCAGCAGCATCCACATACATGAAAAGTCAAATTTTTATCCAACACAAAACAATTACATACGCTTTAATCAAACGTAAATTACCAATGGCCAATCTGAATCCCATTACTTTAAAAAAAAAAAAGTTCTCAAACTTTCCTTTCCAGTTGATTGTACACTGATTGACATGGTTGTTTTATGCGGACAATTGATTTTTTTAAATGAAATGTCTAATAGTGAAGTCAGTGCATTACACCACCCATTCCAGAAAGCGGCCTTCCATAATTTACTCAGACAAACTAATTGCTAAATTAGATGACCACTGAAAGTTATTGAGTGCACATCCAACACTTTCTTCTGAACCAAAAGATAACTAACTAAATCTGTTTTGATCACTACTGCATTGCTAATTCAAAATCAAGAACTGTTCGTCTCTCCGGAATGTTAGTATCATAAGCCTGGAGATGTGACAATGTCATGTAATGGAGTTGCGGGGAAAGGAGTCAGAGTGTTGTGGCAATTCCCTGACCAAGGGAATGAGTCTATAGAAGTGAAATAAGCTCACAGAATCCGCTGACATGCTGTGGCCAAAGAATTTGCAATTAGAAATTGACGAATCAGTTACGGTGAACTCATTCTGTAGGACTACCACAGGCTATTAACAACAGGAAAGGATGTTTCTAAAATTTGTTTTGTAGCAAGGGATTTAATGATAAAAGCTTGGACAGCTTTCAGAATTCAAAAATTCAGAGATACTGACATTTTTTCAAACTCCTGTGATTGTGTGTGTGTGTGTGTGTGTGTCTGTGTGTAAATACTACCTGTGTAACCATCTCTCGAGATTTAAATTAGAACCTTTTCTCAGTGTATCACAGTTCTAAAGTTATATTTATTATATTCGTATCCTAAGAACAGAGTGAAGAAAAGACTAAGAGGTAATTTAGCAGTCTTTTTCTACTAAAATCAGAGTGTCTCTCATCTCTGCCTGAATCCACTCCATTGTTATTACTGTGATACATATTACAGAATACCTACTTATTTTGTGGATTTAGGCAATGGTTATGATTATTGCTTTCCTCACATCTAAAAATCAAATTTATATTACACATGAAGACTTCTGTAAAGAAGTTTTGGTCTCTATAAAAATGAATATTTAATAGAAACATAATACTCTTTTATGTTATTTGAATTGTTAGGTTTAAGGAAATAAAATGTTTCTTATATCTACTACTTTTAACAACACTGTAACATTTATTGGTTTTGCAATAAAATAAATCCAGAAAATTGCTGTGATATTACTTTTTATGTTTCATATTGAAAGTAGGTAAATTAATTTCTAAGCAATGGGGCATTATAATTCTCAACTAACAGTGCTCAGCAGTTAGGATTTTAACTGCTGACATTATTTTCTTTGAAAAATGATAGATGTCATTTAGTGTTTAAAGATAAATTGATGCATAACTGTGACTTTTTTGCTGACAACTTTCCTGTAAACAAACATAATATGACCAAGAAGTTTCAAAGTAAGTTTGCTAGGTGAGCAAGTCTAAATTAAAAAGGCTCTCACATTTCCTCAATCAGATATCCTAAGATGAACCAAGTGTTGTTTTCAATCTATAATATTAAAAGGCAATTGAGTCTGACTCAAACATCTGAAAAAGTTAATGTTAACATTTAGGAATAAGTGTTCTCTCCCTTTAGGAAAATTTTCACTGGCCATTGGCTATACCACATTTATCACGGATGATTTTCAAAGGGACAAATATTGCCCATTTCAGAAACAGGCTTTGGAATGCAGGAAAGTGCCAGAAAGCAACTCTGAGAATCTGCACAATGACCGACCTGGAGAAAGACGTCAGAGTCACAGATGGAAAAGGGAGGTGCATGACTCCCCTCTGTTGCCAAGGTTCCCATTCTCAATTCAGAAGGATTTGCAGAGGGAGTGAAGGAACATTGAAGTTTCTGAGATATTCCTTAAGGACCAAGCTATAATCCAAAGGTCTCTGTTTACATCAGATCCCAGCTTTTGTGGGGGGGGGGGGGGGGGGGGGGGGTGGAGAAGAGGGGATGTATGCAGGATGTAAATATAGGGCTTATCCCAAATGATGAAATAAACGTTCTCCCCTCCTCTCCCCTCCCCTCCCCTCCCCTCCCTTTCCCTTCCTCCCTCCCTCCCTCTCTCTCTCTCTCTTTCTCTCTTTCTCTCTTTCTCTTTCTCTCTTTCTCTCTTTCTTTCTTTCTTTCTACAGAGTCTCACTCTGTCACCCAGGCTGGAGTGCAGCAGCATGATCCTGGCTCACTGCAAACTCCACCTCCCAGGTTCAAGCAATTCTTTTGCCTCAGCCTCCCTAGTATCTGGGACTACACATGCATGCCACAATTCCCTGCTAATTTTTGTATTTTTAGTAGGGATGGGGTTTCACCAGATTGGCCAGGCTGGTCTCGAACTCCTGACCTCGTGATCTGTCTGCCTCAGCTTCTCAAAATGCTGGGATTACAGGCGTGAGCCACCGCACCTGGCCAAAATTTTTCTTATAAATTGTCTTCTAACTAAAATATTTCTTTTGGACGTCCTTGGAGTACTCCCAGGTGACACCCAGCTCAGGCTAACATTTGTACAGGACTGCTACCTTGGTCTCTAGAGAGCCCAATGATGTGTTATACCGACATGTCTCAGGGTCACTGCCAAGCTTCCACCCACACCCTTACCATGCAGAGAAAGCTGACACTTTCTGTTAGCTATAACTTCCCTTGAGAAAAATGTGGCAATATGTATCAAAATAAAATTATTAAGGAACGGCCGGGCGCGGTGGCTCAAGCCTGTAATCCCAGCACTTTGGGAGGCCGAGACGGGCGGATCACGAGGTCAGGAGATCGAGACCATCCTGGCTAACACGATGAAACCCCGTCTCTACTAAAAGATACAAAAAACTAGCCGGGCGTGGTGGCGGGCGCCTGTAGTCCCAGCTACTCCGGAGGCTGAGGCAGGAGAATGGCGTGAACCCGGGAGGCGGAGCTTGCAGTGAGCCGAGATCCGGCCACTGCACTCCAGCCTGGGCGACAGAGCGAGACTCCGTCTCAAAAAAAAAAAAAAAAAAAAAAAAATTATTAAGGAACATATTGTTAGTTTCAATTTGTAGAATGTATTACAAGAAAAAAAGATGCCAAAAACATTTTATGTCTACTGATATTCCTATTAGTCTTTATTATCATAAAAAACTGGTCACAACCTAAATATCCAACTTTAGGTGACTGGGTGAAGTAAAACTGTAATCTTTCCATATGATAGGATAATATGCCAGCACTAACAACCAGATAGCAGAATATTTAATGCCATGGAGAAGTACTTGTTTTGTGTGATCAGGTGAGCAGTTCATATCACAAAATCAAATGTACCCTATGATCTTATTTTTTGAAGTGAAGTACTGATGTATTTATATGCATAATTAAGTATAGAAAAAAGCCTAGATGCTTTCTCTTGTAAGTCTTTTTCATTGTTTTATAAATGGTATCAATATTTATTTTTCACTTTTTCCATCAGATTTCCTAGAATAATAAAATTCAATTCCTTCTGATGACCATTCATTATTATTTTTTGTTGTTGTTGCTGTTGTTGTGAGACAGAGTCTCTGTCTCCTGGAGCTAGAATGCAGTGACCTGATCTCAGTTCACTGCAGCCTCTGCCTCCTGAGACATGATTCTTACAGTAAGAAAAAAATTAATGTTATTAAGTATCTTCTCTGTCCTAGATCAATTGTCTAAGTATATAAAAGATGACAAATACATTTAATAAAACGTTTTATCCATTCATAGGTTTTTGCAATACAATTTTTTGTATGATTCCATTGTCTTAGAGTCTCTGCTAACAGTTTTGGTGTGAATGTATACTCTAAAGGAAAGGTAACAACCTTATACAATCTCAAGGCTTAAGTACTATCCACATGCTGTGCTTACAAACACACACCTCCAGTTGTGTAGTCTCCCTGAGTTCTGCACATTCCTCTTGGGTATCTAATAAGCATCTCACATTTAACAAAACCACTGATTTTTAATCAATCCCAGGGACTCTCCATCAGACCTACTCTTCTCTCAGAATTCTTTTTATCACTTAGTGACACTATCATCCCACCAAACCTTGCTATCAACTTTCTTCTACCTCCCAGGCTTCCATTCCATTAACAAATCACAATAACCCCACTTCCAATATATGTCTAAATCAGCTTATCCACTCTTACTATTCCAGTTCCAATTATGTGGTCTTCTGTGTGTACTACTGTCTTTTTTCATTCTTGCATGCAGGGTCAATGTTTCATAGTGAAGTCCTCATAAAACATAAATTAAATTGTATCAGCTTCTGCTTGCAGTTTTTATTTATTTATTAAATTTGTGCTTATTTATTTATTTATTTATTTTGAGACAGAGTTTTGCCCTGTCACCCCAGCTAGAGTGCAGTGGAGCCATCTTGGCTCACTGAAAGTTCCGACCCCTGGGTTCAAGGGATTCTCCTGCCTCAGTCTCCTGAGTAGCTGGGATTACAGGCGTGTGCCACCATGCCCGGCTAAATTTTGTATTTTTAGTAGAGATAGGGTTTCACCATGTTGGCCAGGCTGGTCTCAAACTCCTGACTTCAGGTAATCCACCCCCCTCAGCCTCCCAAAGTGCTGAGATTACATGCATGAGCCACTGCGCCCCACTAGCTTCTGCTTACAGTTTTTAAATGACTTCTTAGTCCACTTAGGAGAAAAGATAAACTCTTTACCAAAGCCTACTAGACTCCCCAGAGCCTGATGTATGTTTACCTCCTCCCTTTAACTCACTCTGCTTCAGCTGCATGGCCTTCTGTTCTCTGAATAAAATAAATGTATTCCTGCCACAGGGCCTTTGCACCTACTTTTCCTTCTGCCCCAGACATAGTTCTCACAGGTTTTCCTATGACTCCTTTCTTCTCCTTGTTCAGTATCAACCCAAACATCTCCCCCTGAGTGGCCTTCACCAGCACATTCCTCTTAAAATATCTTTCCCTACCTCATCCTGTTTGGTTTTGTTTATAACATGTGTCAGTCACAATACTGGTTTTATTTACTGTTTATTTACTTTTTTCTTACAATGGAAAGCCCATGAGAGCAGGGTTGTGTCTGCTTTATTCACCACTTTAACCTCAGTGCCTGTACAAAACCAGGACCATACTAGAAACTCAATGAGTATTTGTTGAGTATTTTGAATGAATTAATTATTAAAACATTAAAAAGTGACATTTTCCAAGTAAAAATCTTTATTTCCTTCGTGACTCTAATTGCAGACAATTCAGGGTAGAAATAAGGTTCAGATCAATGGCAGCCCGAAAAAGGTATTTTTGGGTGAGTGTATGCAGGCAATTTTTGCTATTATGGCTGGCTTACTTCCATATTCTTTAATACACGTATGTCCCTATGGTGAGAGATGGCATTTTTCATAGCACAAAGGTGGAAAGTAAATTTAATATCTCTTATGATAAAAAAATACAGTAAATTTTATACAAACACTAAGAAGTGATCATATAAATCTACATATTAGGATCTGAAACTTATTCCTATGTTGACATCTTCCATGGCCCTACTCCTAAATTAATAAATTCTCACAGAAGGCTATTTTCTGAATCCTTTCATAGCTGACATTGTGGAGGGGCTGTTAGCCATCCCTTGATATTGACAGTACAATAGCCATCCCTGCCAGGGCATATGTGCATTATCAGTAGTCAAAAGTTTGGCAAAGTAAAACATTTCTCTTCATCTCCAGGAGAGCAGTTTATGAAAGAGCATATTCTTAGGCATTAAAGGTGAATGTTTCAGTGACACCTGTGCAAGACAGAACTTTCTGCTATCCTCTATAAAAATCTAAATTTCAATCATATAATTCTAGCAGACCTTAAAAGGATAGACCTCAAAGGTAGCATTGTATTTGATATTCTCTTGCAACCCCAGAATGAAACTTAAGCATGAATAATTGGAGATCTGCACATTCCTATAAAGATTAAAGAATAGGACTCAAGTTCACACAGAAGCTAAAAAAGAAAGGCGGGATGACTTCCCTCTGCCACCTTGAAAAGGCTATGGCTTTGAAACCTGCAAAACCAGAAATGGTGGAGGAGGGGGGCAGTGTTTTGCTGAATGGGCAATAAATATGTGAACCCTCCTCCTAAGGGTTTTGATTACCCTTTCTATCTTGGGTATCTATGTGTTCCTCTGTGAATGTGTTTTCTTATAATGTGCACTTCTTATGGAATAGCACCATCCTTATTATCTGTAATAGGGTTTCCATTCTGCTTTCATCCTGTACATATCTTATTTAAAAAACTGAATAAGTGCTCAGTTAATATGTATATTTATGTATTTGTAAATTATACGTATGTGCTACTGCACTAATATATTACATATATTATATACCTTACTACAACCAAAGAAATATAAAAGAATGAGACTGAATAAATGTGCACTTAAGGTCTGTTTTTCCTTCCTGCACCCTCTGTGAAATGCTTACTCCACTTAAGAAACCACTAAGATATCACCATGTTCTCACAGTGAGATTGTACTCACTCCTCAATGAGAGGAGCTGATTACTATTAAAGCTCTTTTGGTTTTATCATCAATTATGCACTCAAATTTTCAAATAATCTAGATGTACATATTATACTATAGTGGATGATACTGTGAGGTACCAACTGGACCAGCTCAGCAGAGGCTGGGAGGTTTAACTCATCAGTAGCCATGATACCACTTTTTTCTCTTAGACTTTTCCAATAGAATTTATTTTTGGTTTTGACAGCCAGGGTGAGAGCTCTGTTTTCTATAGGTATCAATGGTAGAATAAGCATTGTTGCCTCGCAGAAGGGAGAAATCTATGGTATTGGACGCCCACCCCCATGTCCTTCTTATGTATCCTTTCCTTGAGCTACAGGGACTCTTGTGAAAATGGGAGTCTAAGAACTGGTCTGCAAAAACTTAAGCTTTGTCTTTGCAGAACAATTATGAGAAGTCTACTATTGACTCTTGAATATGCTGTATGCAATAAAAACTCTGTACTATTCAGGTATTGTTTCTGACCCATGATACTAGAAATAAATATCAACTACCCATACAAAGTTTTGCTTAGGAACAATGAAAGTATATTCCAATATAAATTTTTGAAAATGGCTAATAACTAAAACAAAAAATAGGCTTTCTTATCCCAAACATCAATAGATGCAGAATGGAGAGTAATAGTCACAACATGCAACATAATGTTTGGTTCTAATCAATAGACTATTTCAGTGAAATATTATTTTGATAAATATGTTCATGCTTCATTTGCCATGTATTAAAAACAGCATTACACTCACTTGATGAAAAGTATTATTGAAGATAAAACAGAAGTATTTCATAAACAACCATTTGCTAGATTATAAGATAACATGTAAAAGGTGTTATAGGAAATAAATATTATAAATACATATTATTCATCTATGACCTAACTTGTATCAAAATGCTGCAAAGCCGTCATAGCAACATTCACAGAATTACCTGAAAGATAACTCTGGCATCTTCTACGGTCTTATATGTGTTTTCTTTAATGGTCACAGTGATTCCTACGTTCAAACTTATTCACTGAAGACAAAGCATGTGCTGAGATTCTCACTATTGAAATGCTGAGGCTGAGGCTTGCTTTTCACAGATACAGATTGTCCAGCATTAAAATACCACTGCATATTGACTGCATACAAAAATCATTAAATATTTCCAAATGTCCTGATACAATTCCAAATGTCCTGTTACAATATTTTAGGTAGGATTATCTGACAGGATTAACATATTTATCAAATATGATAGAAAGTAACCACTTATTATTTATTACTGAGTTTACTAATAAATATAGGATCAGGGCTTACCTGAATAACATGTTTCAGTTTATCAATAATCTGATTTATCACAGGATCAGTTCCTTTGACTTTGACTTCAGGATTTCCAGACTGGGCTTTGATTCCATTTCCAACCACACGTTGAGTATAACTGGCAAGGGAAATGTGAAAGATATATGACTTAGTACCTGATCAGAGTATTATCTGCCACAGCTGTCTGAACATATTTCAGGTCAGAATTTCCTCCTTCAGAGAATACACCAATGTATTTTTCTCTTGGCACAGAAATGCTTATCGTGCCATTAGATTATTCTAAAAATAATGTTATTCACTCAATGGACCCAAGCAAAAATTAAATTTGTTTTCTAATACTACTTAACAATATGCTACAAAGAGTTAATATATATCTCACTTTGTTATAAGGTCTTGCTGCATTATACATATGTCTGCACCCATATTGTCTAAGTCAGCTTATGTTATGCAGTTCCTATCTTATTTTTTAAGTATTAGGCTACTATATATTATATATATACACACTACTCTATATATAGTAGCCTAATATATATAATATATAGTAGTATATATACATATATAATATATAATGTAATTATATATTATATATTATATATAGATATATGCACATATAATATGTATACATGTATACATTATATATAATATATGTATATTATATGTATATATACTGCAGTACATATATACTATATATGCATAATTAGATATAATACATATACAATATATAGTATAATATATACATATATAGTACATATGTATACATGTATATAAAATATATACACATATATGTAATATATATGTATGTATATATTATATGTATGTATATATACATATACGTGTATATATACTAGCCTGATACATATATTATATATATATTTCCTAATTAGCTCCTCGAAGTAATAAGTGATGAAACTTTTTAATAATTATAATATCAGTTGGACATGATAAAAATAACGTTATTAATAAACCTTTTGATTTTTAAAATAAGCTTGAACCCATTTCTTTTTGCAGGCATAGAGGGACTTAGAGTTAAGAATTCCAGTATTCATTAGGGATTTGGCAGTATCCACCAATAACAAACAGTATAAGGAAAACAATTATACCTATGTTGTTAATGTGTAATAATATTCTTTATTTTCGAAAAATAAAATTTTATTTTTATATATACACACACACACACACACACACACACACACACATAGAGAGAGAGAGCGCATCTCTTAAATCCTTTGTGGCACTGGTATGTTATTCTTTACTCTCCCAATATTCCAAGCAGATAACACACGTGGCATATATATATATATGATATATATAAAATATATATAAATTATATAACTGTACAAATCAATATCATAAACCATAACTGTAAAAGTTTAAATAATCACATATATAAGGAACTGCAATCTGCAAAATATTATCTAAGTAGAGGAAACAATCCGCTTTCACTTAGGTTCACCTAAACAAAGATCTGGTACATCATGTGGTGTGTAAAAGGGTCATTTCACAAGTGGTGAAAGCCATTTGAAATTTCACTACCTTCCCCAAATTACAATTGTATAATGTCAACTTAGAATTAATAAATATATTTAAATTCATTAGTCACAAAGATGTCTTAAGTGCATGCTATATTCCAACTCCTGTACTAAGTGGTTGGAATTATAAGAAGGTGTAAGACTCAATTTTTGTCCTCATAATGTTCATTACTTAACCAGGAATACAGTAATTAACTCATTCATATGTTTATTCATTACATTTTATTACATTTAAAAAATACCATAGATTTCAGCAATATAAATACCCTTATTTGCCTGGCAGAATAGCATAATATAAACACAACTCAACAGTTAAAATACAACATTATGAAAGTAGTTGGAAGGAACTGCACATGCCAAGCGTGAGGAAAGATAGGACAGGCAGTAGACATTCTAGATATAGAGAAGTCCATTTGGACTCAGACTAGGGAAAAACTAAGAGAGAAGTTGTAACTTTAGGTAGCCTTAGATGTACTGATGTAAAAAGAGGAGAGCTGTGGTATGGTTAATGAGAACTTCAGGGCAAAGGATGTCATCCCAGCAAGGAAAACGGAAAAGGTATGTGAACAAAGCAGACAGGGAGAATGGACCTCTATTTACAAAACAGAGAGTACAAACAGTGGAAAGCAATGGACAGAGGGCCACATCCCAAAGATTCCACCCTGAATGTTTAAGATTCTCCATTTAGTGAGATAGTGGATTCTGGAGACTCAGAATGGGGAAGTTGGCGGGGGAGTGATGGATAAAAAACTACATGTTTGGTACAATGCACGCTACTCGGGTGACAGGTGCAATAAAACCTCAGACTTCACCATTATACAAGTCATCCATGTTACCAAAACCACTTGTGCTCCAAAAACTATTGAAATTAAAGAGACATTTAAAAATTAAGACAAACACTATCATCTGAGTAATTTGTTTGCTTACATTAAATATCATAATACTTTTCAGCAAAGATATTCTAATTTTAATGTAACTTTCCTTCCCTATATTTGAGCAGAGTATTGCAGTATCCATAAACACCCTCTGAATTTTCTACAGAAACGGAAAAATCTTTGAAGAAAATAAAAGAAGGTTCTATGTTTGAGACTGTGGCTATATGAAAGGGGTTTCAAGAAATATCCAGTTCTTTCCGAGACAATGTACTTCCAGCGACCAGTTTTAAGAACTGGATTGAACATTTCCCAACTAGATCCTTCAAGTAATAATAAGCGATTAAACTTTTTAATAATGATAATATCCATTGGACATGATAAAAATAATAATATTAATAAATCTTTTGATTTAAAATATAACCTTGAACTCACTTCTTTTTATAGGCATGGAGGGAGCTTAGAGCTAAGTATTCCAGTATCTGTTAGGGATTTGGCAGTATACATCAATAACAAATAGTAGAAGGAAACCCATTATTCTTTATTTTAGAAAAATAAAATTTTATACTCATATATGAGTATAAATATGTGTGTATATATACATATATATAAAAAGAGAGAGAGAGAGTAACCATCTCTTAAATTATCTGTAGCACTGCTGTGTTATTCTTTATACTCCCAATATCCCAAGTAGATTGCACATGTGGCTCTTTTATTAATGTGTTGAATATTCATAATGATAATGAATAATATGAATAAATAAATTGATAAGTGCATAACTACGATTTAGGCATTGCTTTACTCTATCTAGAGTTTGTCAATTCATGATAAACATCTTTTGGTGACCATGAATAAGAAACTCATAGACCTCATGTATGGGAAGCCTGATTGACTAAGGCCACTTACTGCTTCACTCTAAAATCTGTTTCTGCATCTGCCCCTCAGGCAATGACTGAGGGCAGCAGGATTGCTAATGCAGATCCCTCATTAGGAGACACAGGGTCTCTCTGAGGACCAGACTTGGCTCAGGATTCCCTAAAGACTTTTCTTACCCTTCCTTAGACTGTACTTCATGCTCCAGTGCTTCCACCCAACCTTCCTTTCCTCTTTCCTTCACTCTAGTTCAGACTTTCCTCACAGCTGAGGGCTCTTCCAGGCTTACTCAGCTTCCTCTCCATTTTCTCTCATAGGAATTTCCCTTAATAAAATCCTCTTGTGTTTAACCCCTTTTCAACATCTACCTCTTGGAGGACCTGGACTAAGCCACCATATAATATTTGTATTATAATTACTCCCATTCTACAGGTTGAGAATCTGGGATCTGGATAGATTAAGTAACTTAAGTTACTCAAGTAAGGCCACACCATGTATATAAAGTGTGCTGCAAGGAACATCCACTCCAAAATACAACCACTAATAAGTATCAATCCTGAAACCAACTAATAAAAAGTAAAGATACAATTAGCGTGGTGCGAAGTGTTATTTTTTTTCTTTAATTACATTTTCTAAGGTTTCGCTGTTTATAATTAAGAAGGGATGCATGATTTTCTTCAAAACCCTTCTCAACAAGCTGGGTGTGGTGGCATGTGCCTATAGTCCCAGCTATTCAGGAAGTGGAGGAAGGGGGATCACATGAACCCAGGACATTAATGCTGCAGTGAGCTGTGATCACACCACACTGACCATGTGACCATGAGTATAAAACTCATAGACCTCAAGCCTGGGCAACAGAGCTGCCTTAAAAAAAAAAAGAAAGAAAGAAAGAAAGTAAAACTAAGCAAAACAAAACAACCCTCCTCAACAAATGGTTTCATATAACCAGTTAAACAGTAATATAACAGTTGCTGGCAGGGTGAGAAGAAACTAGCTGACTGTAGGTTTGTCATACGGATTTTCTGTTTCTCCAGAAACACAGATATAATATAGGCAATGAAAACTGAGACTTATCTCTTAATTTCAATTAAGCTATTAATTGATTTATGTTATTTACTTACTGACCAGAAAAGTTTATTTAAAAAGGCAGGAATGTTGTTTAATGTTAATCTAAGGAATTGCTTACTTTCTGTTTTTGTTCTTAATTATTACTGTTATTAAAACATTAAAATAATATTTAGATAAAATTTATTAGAATTATAGCTGATTGAAAATCTCATTCCAAGTTGTTATATTATTGAATATTTCCGGATCACTCTTCTTATGAGTCATATAAAAAAGGAAAAATACTGCAAAGTAGACACACATTGCTTCAAATGAAATATGATTTAATAAAATCAGTTATTCTCTTCCAGTTTTGTAATGTTCAAAATAACCACAATTGAAATAGTGATACATATACATCAGAACAGTTCAAATAAAAAACAGAAATGATACCAAGTGTTGGCAAAGATGTGGAGCAACTGGAACTCTCTCCCAATGTGGACGGAAATGTAAACTGACAGAAACCACCATTTCCCATGTATGCTAAATCTAACCATATTTTATGACCTTGGGCATATACCCAGCAACATTTACCAAAAGACAGATACATGAATTCTCAGAGAAGCACCATTCAAAATAACCATAAATTGGACATTATATTTGCATAATGATATAGTATACAGCAATGAGAACTAATGAATTATAACTATATGCAAAAAGAGTGACAAATCTTATAAACTAAATATTGAATGAAAGAAGCAAGATACAGAACATATTCTATGATCTAATTGACTCAAAATTTTAAAACTAATCAGTTGTGTTCCAAATCACCCTAAGAGCTGCCCAATGACATAGTGTCTAGAAAAAGTAGTATCAAGTTTCCTGATTTTAGTACTGAATACACAGAAGTGCTAAGTTTGTTTAAAAAACAGTATTGAGATGTACAGTTAAGATTTGAGTAGTTTACTGTTTGTATGTATTTTCAGCCTTATAAAATTATGTTAAAAAACCTTTATACTCTTTTTCTTAATTTGTTTACAATAGACAAACTTTCATTAAGCCACAGTATACATAAAAAAGACCCACACAGGTATGTTTAATATAGACTAAGCGGTTCTGTCATCATTAAATGAGTACTTTAGAATCTAAGTCTGATATAAAACCTTACTTTCCTAAAGACTTTAATTTGCATGTAAAAAAACATGGTCTCTAAATTAATATTTTTTTTGTAACAAAGACTTTATTTTAGTTCCCCTCATGACATTTTAATAAATCACTAATTCCTTCTTTTCCTTTTTAATGTACAAGTAATGGATAAAACATTTCAAAGATCCCTACAGAAGTTTCTTGACTTGAAATATTGTTCACATTACAATGAGAAGGATGGAATAAAACACAAAAAAGATAGACAGGCAAATTTTTTTGTTGGGGAAGTAATAGACCCACCATCTGTGCTTATTTCTTCTAAGCAGAGCTGGGAATGAGTGACAGCAGTTGAATAGGAATACTTGCTCCCCAAGCACTACTTGTTTTTCATTAACAAGGAAAAAGGCAAGCCCTGATATATTTACATTCTACAAAATTGTTTTTAAATGATGATTAACAAGATCTTAGTTCCCTCTCTGTTGAACATATAAAATATTAAGAGGCGTTGTAATAAATCTATATACAGCACGTCAGGAGAAAGTCATTTCTCCTGACTTCACCAAATTGTCCTGTTTAAACCTGATACCATGCCCTATTGGCTGATAATAATTTCGCTTTATTTAGAATACAATAGAATTTGGCTCAGATTCACACCAAAAGTATAGTATTCTGATGTGCACTTACACAATTTCAAGGGGAAACAATATCTGGAATCTGACCCTGGAATTCATTACAAATGAGTTAAAGGGGTCTGTCTTAGAATTTTTTGATAATTGGACTGGGACAGAATGTAAGAATAAATCATTCATAGCAGATGAAGAAAACACTTGATGAGAGCTTTCTTGTTTTACCTTATTGCTATTTCTATCGGGGTTAAAGACAGAATGGAGGCCATGTTGTGGTCGTTATTCTTGTTGTTGTTTAATTGGTTTGTTTATTATGTTCTTGTATGACTTGTTTATGTGGCTGGATATTAAAATTCTTTCCATTTCCAGAGTCATAAATCTCCTAATTTCTAGGAGATTAAATATTGGTTTTATCTTTGGTTCTCGTAAAAATGTTGCTATCTTGGCTTAAAAGGAGGTCTGGGAAATACGTTGTATCTATTCATCAGTGAAGTGAACTGCTTCTACAAGAATAAATTTTCCATTCAAACTATTTCTAGGCATCCCTTCCTGGTTCTGATAGCAAATGTGAAAACAAGTACTAATGTGGTTTTTGTAAGTTTCCTCAAATACGTGGGAAATACTGGATTCCATTGCCGAGTGTTACCTTATATACATTCAGCTTGTACACGGCACTTTTTCTCTATGTTGAAAGTCCTAACCCTTGAAATCTCAGAATGGAAAAGAGTTGTATGATTGATTTTATGTGCCAGGTTTATGGGAATAACCTTTCATGGAAGATAGGCGGCTTACAGGGGATTTAGAGAAAGGAGACATCTGTGGAATCAATTCAAAATGATTAAGGCTTTTGTGATCCCACTATCTCACTTCAATTGTTGAGCCACAAAACTACTTTTAAGGTAATCTCTAACATTTATTTGGCTTTATAATTACACATAAATAATGTCAAAATTTGACATCTATGTTTTTAAACTTAATAATGAAGTCAAAATAAATGGAATTAAGGAGAGCTTATTATGATCTTTACTGTTATTTATATATAACAAATTTCCTATTAAGAATATAATATTTTATGATATCTTATGGATGTTATTAACATTAATAAAGATATTATCATGCTTTGTATAGAACCAACATGAAAATTTTACCATACCACTGCAATACATAGAATAAAAACATGTTCAGAAAGACTTAGAAACTCATTAAAGAATGGATATTAATCACTCTTCACACTAACTCCTCATTTGGCAAGGTGTGAACCTACGCATGCCAGTTTAGTCAGGTGGCAGGTAAGTAGTCCCATTGCATTTCATACAATAAGCAGCTGTGTGAATTTGAAAGATAATATTTTCACATGAAAAACTAATGACTGCACATATATAATCAGTAGTGTTTGGGAAGCTGTCCTTTCAAAAAATTAACTATCTAATTAAAAAGTAACACAAATGAACATTTGCCTATGTAAAAAAAATAGAACATTGCTTAGCTTTTCTTAAACCCCTCCCCAATCTTTCCAAGAAAGAATAAATATCTTTATTATAGTCAAAGATCTGTTTTTATGGTTTTAACATTTTTAATCAAAAATTCGAAGCAAATGATAATAAATCTTTAATTTATAATAATCCTAATTTGATTCAAAGTGACTGTCCAAATATAAAATGATCAATTGTAACTATAGTCAATCACACATAATGCTATATGAGTTTGAAATGTTTTACTAACTTGCCTTTTCCAGGAATGCATTTTAAAATTAAAGTTTTGTAAGTTGGATTCCTAGGTATTTTATTCTCTTTGAAGCAATTGTGAATGGGAGTTCACTCATGATTTGGCTCTCTGTCTGTTATTGGTGTATAAGAATGCTTGTGATTTTTGTACATTGATTTGGTATCCTGAGACTTTTCTGAAGTTGCTTATCAGCTTAAGCTTTGGGCTGAGACGATGGGGTTTTCTAAATATAGAATCATGTCATCTGCAAACAGGGACAATTTGACTTCCTATTTTCCTAATTGAATGCCCTTTATTTCTTTCTCCTGCCTGACTGCCCTGGTCAGAACTTCCAACACTATGTTGAATAGGAGTGGTGAGAGAGGGCATCCCTGTCTTGTGCCAGTTTTCAAAGGGAATGCTTTCAGTTTTTGCCCATTCAGTATGATATTGGCTGTGGGTTTGTCAAAAATAGCTCTTATTATTTTGAGATATGTTCCGTCAATACCAAATTTATTGAGAGTTTTTTTTTTAAATTTATTTATTATTATTATACTTTAAGTTGTAGGGTACATGTGCATAACGTGCAGGTTTGTTACATATGTATACTTGTGCCATGTTGGTCTGCTGCACCCATCAACTCGTCATTTACATCAGGTAGCATGAAGGGCTGTTGAATTTTTTCAAAGGTCTTTTCTACAGCTATTGAAATAATCACGTGGTTTTTGTCTTTGGTTCTGTTTATATGCTGGATTACGTTTATTGATTTACGTATATAGAACCAGTGTTGCATCCCAGGAATGAAGCCTACTTGATTGTGGTGGATAAGCTTTTTGATGTGCTGCTGGATTCAGTTTGCCAGTATTTTATTGAGGATTTTTGCATCGATGTCCATCAGGGATATTGGTCTAAAATTCTCTTTTTTTTTGGTGTGTCTCTGGCAGGCTTTGGTGTCAGGATGATGCTGGCCTCATAAAATGAGTTAGAGAGGATTCCCTCTTTTTCTATGGATTGGAATAGTTTCAGAAGGAATGGTACCAGCTCTTCCTTGTACCTCTGGTAGAATTCGGCTGTGAATCCATCTGGTCCTGGACTGTTTTTGGTTGGTAGGCTATTACTTATTGCCTCAATTTCAGAGCCTGTTACTGGCCTATTCAGGGATTCAACTTCTTCCTGATTTAGTCTTGGGAGAGCGTATGTGTTGAGGAATTTATCCATTTCTTCTAGGTTTTCTAGTTTGTTTGTGAAGGACTTCTTCAAGGAGAACTACAAACCACTGCTCAATGCAATAAAAGAAGACACAAACAAATAGAAGAACATTCCATGCTCATGGATAGGAAGAATCAATATTGTGAAAATGGCCATACTGCCCAAAGTAATTTATAGATTCAATGCCATCCCCATTAAGCTACTAATGAGTTTTTTCACAGAATTGGAAAAAACTACTTTAAAATTCATATGGAACCAAAAAAGAGCCTGCATTGCCAAGAAAATCCTAAGCCAAAAAAAAAGGTGGAGGCATCACGCTACCTGACTTCAAACTATACTACAAGTCTATAGTAACCAAAACAGCATGGTACTGGTACCAAAACAGAGATATAGACCGATGGAACAGAACAGAACCCTCAGATATAATACCACACATCTACAACCATCTGATCTTTGACAAACATGACAAAAACAAGAAATGGGGAAAGGATTCTATATTTAATAAACGGTGCTGGGAAAACTGGATACCCATAAGTAGAAAGCTGAAACTGGATCCCTTCCTTACACCTTATACAAAAATTAATTCAAGATGGATTAGAGACTTAAATGTTAGACCTAAAACCATAAAAACCCTAGAATAAAACCTAGGCAATACCACTCAGGACATAGGCATGGGCAAGGACTTCAGGTCTAAACACCAAAAGCAATGGCAACAAAAGCCAAAATTGACATATGGGATCTAATTAAACTAAAGAGCTTTTGCACAGCAAAAGAAACTAACATCAGAGTGAACAGACAACTTACAGAATGGGAGAAAATTTTTGCAATCTACTCATATGACAAAGGGCTAATATCCAGAACCTACAAAGAACTCAAACAAATTTACAAGAAAAAAACAACCCCATCAAAAAATGGGCAAAGGATATGAACAGACACTTCTCAAAAGAAGACATTTATGCAGTCAACAGTCACATGAAAAAATGCTCATCATCACTCGCCATCAGAGAAATGCAAATCAAAACCACAAAGAGATACCATCTCACACTAGTTAGAATGGTGATCATTAAAAAGTCAGGAAACAACATGTGCTGGAGAGGATGTAGAGAAATAGGAACACTTTTATACTGTTGTTGGGACTGTAAACTAGTTCAACCATTGTGGAAGACAGTGTGGCGATTCCTCAAGGATCTAGAACTAGAAATACCATTTGACCCAGCCATCCCATTACTGGGTATACACCCAAAGGATTATAAATCATGCTGCTATAAAGACACATGCACACGTATGTTTATTGCGGCACTATTCACAATAGCAAAGACTTGGAACCAACCCAGATGTCCATCAATGACAGACTGGATTAAGAAAATGTGGCACATATACACCATGGAATACTATGAAGCTATAAAAAAGGATGAGTTCGTGTCCTTTGTAGGGACATGGTCGCAGCTGGAAACCATCATTCTCAGCAAACTGTGGCAAGAACGGAAAACCAAACACCACATGTCCTCACTCATAGGTGGGAACTGAACAATGAAAACACTTGGACACAGGAAGGAGAACATCACACACTAGGGCCTGTTGTGGGGTTGGGGGATGGGGGAGGGATAGCATTAGGAGATAAACCTAATGTAAATGACGAGTTAATGGGTGCAGCACACCAACATGGCACATTTATACATATGTAACAAACCTGCACGTTGTGCACATGTACCCTAGAACATAAATTATAATAAAAAATTAAAAAATAAAAATAAAAATAAATTAAATTAAATTAAACTCTTCTCAGTAAGATCAAGGCTATCCTTCATGGATTTATGATGATAGATAATCATCACTTTGTGCTGATTTGCTGTCTCACTTCACTGTTTGATACCAACATATGAAAGTAAATATGCTATTTAAGGGAAAACAAATATCTGAATACTAATAAATTAAATGCTATTTTAAGCCAACAACAAAGTGATTTAGGGCACAGATTTTATTTAACTAACTTTTCATTAGAAGCATTATAAAATTCTGAAAGATTCTAGAATCTTATAGAGCTTTTACGTATTTTTTTCAAATGTAATTGACACAAGCACGAATTAAATTTCATATTTAAAAAGCTTCTGGCTACATTAAAACATACTTTAAAATTACTTGCAAGATACGATAATTCTAAGATTACTAACATATCATGCAAATGAAACACCCTGGTACTTCCTACCAACATATGATATAATAAAATCAAGAAGAACTTCTGAATTAGAATGTAGTAGTTGCCTACGGCCATCATACCTAATTATCACAAACTTGGTGGGTTAAGAGAACAGAAATATATTCTCTCACAGTTCTGAACCCTGGACCTCTGAAATCAAGATGTTGGCAGGGCCATTCTCCCTCTGAAGAGCCTCTGGAGGAATTCTCCCTCACTCCTGGCAATCCTCGGCCTTCTTTGATTTGTGACTGCATAACTCCAATTTCTGTCTCCATCTTCTCATGACTTTCTCTGTATGTGTCTTTTCCTGTGTCTTATAAGGACATTTACATTGGATTTAGGGCCCTCCTTCATCCAGGATGACCTCATCTCAATCCTTGAGTTAATTATATCTGCAAAGACCCTACTTCCAAGAAATTTGCATTTTGAAGTTCCTAGTGGACATAAATTTTGGAGGTATAGTATGTAAATCACTACACAGAACATTGTAAAGACAAAAATCTGGAAACTACCTGAATGAAAACAGATATTCCCTTGAGCTTCAACAAAGTCATATTCTATTTTCCCATGAGAAACATTTTATTACTGTAAAACAATGTTTATATTTCACAAGTACACCTCTTAAATTACAGCTTGATTTTTAACATTTATGTTTTTATTCTAATTCAGATGGCCTTAAGAAAAATAATTAGTTTTGAAAATTATCAGTATAGGATATCTAGTATTTCCTATATTTTTAATAACTTCTACCTCTTAGCAAAAATAATGCAATGGACAATTTCTGTGTTCTAAATTCACACACGCAACAGGAAAGACACTTCAAAAATGATTTGTTCTCTTTTAAAGCAGAAGCCCAATCATCTGCTCTGAATCTAAAAGTTTCCTGAAAGCAATGAAGGGCTCGTTTATTGTGAAGGTGTTGATAGCTGATTCTGTGGAGACTCACACAGAAACAAAGAATACATTTTAATCACATTTAATGCTAATGTGATAGTAAGGTTGTGACAATATTCAAATATGACTAATTTCATTACATTAGCTACACTCAGGCTTAGCTTAGTTGTCCAAATTTATTATAAACAGCTCAAAAGAAATAATTGGGCTCTTCTGTTTTCTATTTCTTATTTTTGTTGATGCTTAAGAGTAAAAAGATATTTAACTAAATTTTTTAAAGCAACCAGTTCTCTTATTTTATCACCATAATACTGTAAGGGGCCGGAACAGGTCACTGAATCTAGCACTGCCTTCAACAAGAAATATACCCAGAGGAGCAATATAATAGTTGGCATTCATCTTTAGGCCTATAACCTAATAGATTTTTTTGTCTGTCTTTGGTGACAGTAACATAAATTTAGAGCTGGAAAGGATCTTAGAGGTCATCTAGTCCCACCCAAGCATCGTTTAAAACAAAATAAAGAAGTATGTTTATTTCATCATTTTGTACTTATACACTGTGTATTTCCAGAAAAGCCTTTGAGACTACTTAGAATAAAAGGCACAAACACTATAAAACAAGGACAAAATGACAGAATAATGAAGAGAAGGAGGTGACAATTATATGGGAAGACCTAGGGAAGGAAACACTACCCTTCAGCCTAAAATTTAGTCATAAGCCTCAGGAGGCTGAGGCAGGAGAATTGCTTGAACCCGGGGATGGAGGTTGCAGCGAGCTGAGATTGCGCCACTGCACTCCAACCTGGACGACAGAGTGAGACTCTGTCTCAAAAACAAAAAAAATATTTAAAACAATTTTTAATGGTGGGATTATCCAAGATTATCTGGGCAGGCCCTAAATACAATCACATATGTTCCTGTAAGTCATAAGTCATATGTTAGTGAAGGCCAAAAGGAAAACCAGAATGCAAATAGGTGTCGTCAGTTAATAAAATAGTATCTGCATATGTCCTCAGCTATTTTTTGGTAACTCTAAACTGTTAAGCAAAATCTATAAGTCCTTAAGCAACAGACAATGGACAATATAATAAAAATCATCTTCAATAGTAATTTCAAAACTTTTAAAGATGTAAGTACAAATAATCTTTTCTTATAGGATGCTTTGTTGAAAGCTGCCTGCATAATGGTATTTTAAATTACATGATGTTAAATTGCCTGCATGATGGTATTTTATTGGGACCTGGTTTTATGACATGGTGAAAAATACAATGTTTGAGAACTTAGAAAAGTGAAGGGTTAATATCTCTCTGAATTTTTTTGTTTCTAATTGATATTTTATTTTAGCCCTCATAGAGAATATATTTTCTAGGAAATACACTGAAGTACAGCAAAAAAGAATCTCAGGGTTAAAGTGTTGAGGTAAATCACAAAGCAGAGGTTGTATCTGAAGAATCCTGTGGTCGCAATGCACCACACAGCAAATAGAAACATGGGTGAGCATTTTATCAGCAGATAAATACCAATGAGAGCGGGAACAGCAGTCACAAGATATGTTTTTACAGAGAGATAGTTAATTAAATCTTTTCTTTTCTTTTTTTTTTTTTTTTTTTTTTGAGACGGAGTCTCGCTCTGTTGCCCAGGCTGGAGTGCAGTGGCCGGATCCCAGCTCACTGCAAGCTCTGCCTCTCGGGTTTACACCATTCTCCTGCCTCAGTCTCCTGAGTAGCTGGGACTACAGGCGCCGCCACCTCACCCGGCTGGTTTTTTGTAGTTTTTACTAGAGACGGGGTTTCACCATCTTAGCCAGGATGGTCTCGATCTCCTGACCTCGTGATCCGCCCGTCTCGGCCTCCCAAAGTGCTGGGATTACAGGCTTGAGTAAATCTTTTCTAATACATTTATTGAACCTACATTTAATGGAATATTTTCCTGTCCTCACTTTGGCAAATGTGCATATTTTTATAGAGAACATAGTTTTACAGATGTAATTTTCAGACTTTAAGTCAGGCCCATCACCAACTCTCTATGAATTGGATGGCCTTGATAGGTGGTCCAGGTATTTTTGAATCAGGGATGCGAGCCTATCCGACAAGTCAAAAGCTGATTTTTGTAGCTTTCATTATGAACACCTCTCTGACTGCTCTTCTTTCTGACTTTACCAAACGAATTACTTAGGATTCTTAAGTGCCAGGCATATTAACATAAGGACTAAATACATTTTAAAAATAAACGCATATGCATGCACATGCGCGTGCACACACACACCTACAAACACACAGCACTCTCTATATTTACTTCTACTTTGATTAGCAAAAAAGCTGTGTTCCTGGGCGTGTGGAAAAAACATGAAGTTTGAAAAGATTTGTAAATAACTTTTTCTTAATGAAAAGAACCCGGTAGTAATTACTATTTAAAAAAAAAAAAAAAAAACACACATTGGAATTTGAGCATAACACAGTTTCAGTCTTGTCTCTATTCCAATTTAAAGTCCTGTCCAACAGTTCCATTTTATGGTCTGTTGAATCATAAAATAAAAATGTATATATTTTAAAGTATTTGATGAAAAAGGAGGAGGAGGGGGAGGAAGAAGAGGAGGAGGAAGAGGAAAAGGAGGAGTTGGGAAAATAACTAGGATTCCTGTTCTTGCCTCACTTTAACTACACTACAGCCAAATTCCTACTACCAAGCGGTCCTCGGACAACAAGCTACGTATGTAACAGAAATTAATTTGTGTTCGCTTGTATGTATGAGAAAATTGCTCCTCCAGCTATATCTTGGCAAACTCTGTTACACAGAAAACAGCAGGACTTGGTTCCATAAAACTGCATGCGCCTAGGGACTTTTAGATTCCTAATAGTGGCAATCACCCAACATACACAGTTGGCTGACTCAGTGTAGGAAAAACGTGCATATACAGGATTTCAGAAGACCTCTGTAGTCTAAATGGAATGGACGTTTCCGGTCTAGATGAACTAGAGATTCCACACCTACACAGACATTTGGCCGATCTCCCCCTCATCCTTTATACTTCCCCCATTCTCCTCTTTCAGTCCTTTCATGATTTCTGCCAGGTCTGTCAGTGTTTACGTACTCTGTCCCCCCGTCTGGAAAGTTCTATCCCTTCAGACCCTTTCCTCGGTCATCTGTACAAAGCTTACAAAAGGCGGTTACAGATGTGATTAAATTAAGGGTCTTAAAATGGGGGACCAGCGCGGTGGCTCACGCCTGTAATCCCAGCACTTTGGGAGGCGGAGGCGGCTGGATAATGAGGTCAGGAGATTGAGACCATCCTGGCTAACACGGTGAAACCCCGTTTCTACTAAAAATACAAAAAATTAGCCGGCCGTAGTGGCAGGCGCCTGCAGTCCCAGTTACTCGGGAGGCTGAGGCAGGAGAATTGCTTGAACCCGGGGGTGGAGGTTGCAGTGAGCTGAGATTGCTCCACTGCACTCCAGGCTGGACGACAGAGTGAGACTCTGTCTCAAAAATTAAAAAAATTAAAAAAAAAATTTTTAATGGGGGGATTATCCAAGATTATCTGGGCAGGCCCTAAATACAATCATATGTGTTCCTGTAAGACTGAGACAGAGGTCATTTCTTTAAAGACAGAAATGGAGAAGACAATGGGACCACGGAGGCACAGATTGGAGTGATGCAGCCACAAACCCAGGAATGCCAGAGCTCAAAGAGGGGAGAAATAGATTCCCTTCTAGAACCATTAGAGGGAGCTTGGTTTTACAGACACTTTAATTTCGGCCCAATTACGCTGATTTCAGATTTCTGATCTCCGCAACATTAAGAGAACCAATTTCTGTAGATTGAAATCACTCCATTCATGATTGTTTGTCTTAGCAGCCACAGAAAACTAATACCACCCCCAATCTGGAGCATCCCTTCTAGGTTACTTGCTCCCATTTATGCAATTTGTCAGAATTGAAATGGAGTGGCTTTAAAGTCATGTAGGAGTAAAGGAAGGAGAAGGAGGAGAGGAGAGGAGGAAGAGGGAGGGAGGGAGGGGGAGGGAAGAAGACAGAGCCGGGAAGGCCATAAGGGATGGTTCTCATGCAAATATGCCTGGTAATAAGAATCATCATAAATGACTGCAAAAACTACAAGCATGCAAAAAGGTCTTTGTAGCCTTACACAAAGAAACACTTCTGTGAGAATATCTGCCCAGAGACTGCTCGTCCAACCTCAGCACCTTGTAGTCAAGGGTAATTATCTCAAAACAATTACATAGTCTTCCTCTTTTTTTTTTTTTAATAAGCCATTGTCTTCCTTTACTTCCTGTATACACACACAGTTCACTGTGGCACATGTATTCCCAAGGCAATGCCCTATCCCCAAATAAACATTATTTTATTTTAGAGACCCTCTCTCTAAGGCTTGTCATAAATGGTGTCCAGAAGTGGGACTTGAAGCCAGATCACTTCCAGAAGGAATTGGCAATTCTAGGAAACAGGATGTGGGTCTCCCCTGAGCCCCTCGAGAGCTCTGCTTCCATGGTCGCCTTTCCTGCCCTGCTGACCTGCTGAGTCTTCTCTCAGGCAGACCTTCTCTCTTTTTTGTAGAGGCCTTTTTTTTTTTTTTTTTTTTTTTAATTAGGGATTTGGTTTGGTTAGAAGGCCACCTTTAGTAAAACACCTTAACATTTAACATCCCTCCTAGGATGATAAAAGACTTTTTATCTTTCCTGGTAATTCCTTTCTGGTTTGAAGACAACTGGCCTTCTGGCTTCAGTACTCTGGTTTCTGCAAAATTTACATTCCGTCTCTGAGACATGTCTTTGCTGGTGAATTTACCCTTGTTATTTTTGCATGCCTAATTTAATATTTTGTTTGATCTGCACGCCTGGGTTAAAATTTTTGTGCACACTCTGATTTGGGTTTCATTTTGTTAGTGATGCATGTCTGCAAATGACTGGTTCTTTCCCCCTGCTTATTTCTGTAAATCTTCTGAGAACAAAACCAAACATTCTAAATGGTGGGTGCAGAATGAGTAATTAAAAATCACTAAGGATGTCACAACCATCTAAAACGCCAATTCAAACTCGTGACCTTCCTTGACAAGATTTATAGGATTTTCTTTGCTCTCGAGAGATTTATATAAAATGGAATGGGATTCTTAAATAGTAAGGCATGCTGGGCTTTCTGGGACTCCAGCCAGATACCTGGCTTTTCCTCATGTATATTGTTGGATCAATGGTCATCATGGGGAAATCTCCAAGCTTATTTTTGCTTAGTACCAAATTAAGAGACTGCAACTATACGCTTAATATGTAGAACCTTCAAAGTTCTCCAATTTTTTCCTACCTACTTTGAATCTACTGACTTTACTGCAGGTGTTGAAATAAAATTCACTGCTTATGGCATGCAAGCCAAGATTAAAACAAACAAACAAAAAAAGTCCTGAAGGGCTATCAAATGGATGGTTTTACATATTATCATAGCTCCATGACAACCAACAACTTAGACACCTTCTGGAAATGTAAATTTACATTTGCCTAACAATTGCTTAGGGTGATAGAAGAATTGATTTCTAAAAGAAGAATATCTAAATAAATGTTTATAAATGTTAGGCACTTAAATCAAAAAGGTCAAAATCTTGATCTCAGAGCAATAATATATTTATTTTATCGAACATAAAAATTGCTTTGTATGCCATGAAGGGGCCAGAAAAAAACTAGAAAAAAAATAACCTGGTAAAATACTTTCCTGCCCACATTGACTAGTTAAGTAAAATAGACCAGCAAAGAATGATAGATTTTTTTACTAAGATTTCAAGGCCACATGGAGATTTTGTTTTTCTTACACAATTATGCTATTCCTAGATAAAATGTAAACAATGGAATATATAACCCTAAACTCACTTGACAATGAAGAAAAGGAGGTAGGGGAGAAAGGGTAAATGAGATTCAAAAATAAGTTGTATCTAAAATGTTGGTCCACAGACTTTGTAAGACTATCTATAGGGGTAATAGAATTTAGTCATGTAATCAGGTCCTATTTTGTCAGATATATAATTTGGAACCAACAGTCTTTTATAAATTAGTATGTGTATTACTATCTTATGACCAAAATTCTGGAATGAAAGCTATAAGATCTTTCATTGCGTGTGTATGTGGCTTAGGTACGTTCATACGTATGTACATGTTTTATGGTATATGTTGTATCTACTTAATAAAATCTGGAGTAGAGGGCCAGAAATCCCTTTAAAAATTCTCTTCAGATTGGTTTAGACAGATGCCTGCTCATATCAAATATATAGTGATAAACCTAAATGCCTTTTAGTTCACATGACTTAAGTAAATCTTTAATAAATAAGTTGGTTTTACATTTGGTAATGAAGTAAAAATACAAATAAAAATACAAAAATACAAAGTCATTGGCATACATTTTTTTCCAGGGTTTACTGGTCAGACAGGATTATATTTGTCTCTGCTAGATGTTTCAAGGTGTCAGGATTTGACACAAAGTTTATAAAACTATAAACTCTGCCTAGAAACAGAATGATCTTTGTTTGTGTAAATCTTTGATATGTGAGAGTAATTTAATATTGCTTGTTTAATAAAAACAGCTACATCTTTTGAGTTATCAACAAAATGTCCATGCAAATAATTTCAAGTCTCTTATTTAGGAAAACACTTGACATTCACAGGCTATAAAAATGGTTAACAGAGAAAAATCTTCAAATGATGACTCACTTTGTCCAATATCTTAGTTTTCATAAGTAGCTAGGTATAATTGTTAAAGATAAATAAATCAGATAAATATAAAAAAAGATAAATGTTTACGAATAAACTTTGTTTAATTTAAAATATTAAAGTTTTGTTGTGTTAAATTAAATTATAGATACTCACTAAATGTCTGGGTC
Source organism: Papio anubis (assembly GCF_008728515.1). Lineage (NCBI taxonomy): Eukaryota > Metazoa > Chordata > Mammalia > Primates > Cercopithecidae > Papio > Papio anubis. The sequence continues at coordinate 70,382,447 of NC_044990.1, read as the reverse complement.
ATTTTTGAATAAGATACAAAACTGAAACGTAAATTGCTAAACATAAATAAAGTTTTGTTACTGGCTTACTATATTTTATAGAAAGTCTAAACATATTTGGGTCTATTAAGATATAACAAGTTATGTTCTTTGGAATCATGTTTCTAAAATTATATAATAATTGGTATCTACAGAATACTGATTTGTAACAGCATTAAAAATTGCTTGCTTAGTAGGTTTTCACTAAAAATTAATGTTACTAAAAAGTAAAATAACAATATACATAATTTTGTATATACAGTATCAAAAATGAAATGTTTTTAATGAAAAATTGTAAGAAAAGCATAAAATTGTTCTTTATTGAGAAAAAGAATAATTTTGTCTAATTTGGAGTTTATTTAAAGGTTGTTTCTAAATAAAAATTTAGAAAAATATAAAAACATGGTAAAAAGGAACAAGTAAGTAGGAGAGAAAAATGTGAAGAAAGTTATAGGTATGAAAATTTATTTTGGTAAGAATAGTTGAAAAGAAGAGAATAAATTTTTATGAGAAAAAATACTATGTGGTAAATGTTTGTCCTGAAGTAAAATGACTAGGTATGTTATTAATGCTTCAAAAATTATACAAATTACTAAGAATGTAATATGTCACCAGTAATATTTTTTGTTGTGTTAGCTCTTGTTTATAGCTGTATTTGTGACTACATTATCAATGTGAGTATTCTAAAGATTATGTGAAATTTATAAAGGTCTGATAGTCCTGATATGATGCTATCAGTCATGATTTGGGTTGTTATTTTAAATAACTAAATTTCCTTGTGAATTATAAATTTTTACTGTATTTTTATCCATAGTTGTTCTAAGTTTTAGTCACCTACAGTTTTGTTTTTAATTCTCTAGAGCCATCTGCAATCAGATTCATGGAAAATACTCTAATACGCACTCTTAAATGGAAGTTTTGAATAACTTTAAGATAAATGAACTAAATAAAACATTTTAAACTGTAATGAAGAAACTAATGAATTCATGAAACTGCAAATCAAGGTCAAGCTGGACAAAATTTAGCCACATGATTTAAAGTAACTGAGGAACATAATGTTTTATGACTTATTTGAAACATTGTTGATTTTTACTTAATTCTCTAGATTTATGGAAATTTTCTCTCATAAGCTTTTGGTAGTGTATAGCAATTTGGCACAGCATACTTTTTATGAACAAAGGTGGAAATATTTGTTTTTTCTCCCCACTCAATCCCCCAAATGCAGAAACTATTCATGAGTGTTCTTATTTTTTATGGCCATAAGGTTATTTGCATAAGTTCAATAAAAATTTGCTCTTTAGAGAAGGATAAAATTGAAAACATTGGTTATATTACCAAGGCTTTAAACAGAATATACCAGAACATGCAAAGAACGTCTGCCTTCAAAGGTTCCCAGCCTTACAGTGAGTAAGTAAAAATTGTTACTTCCTGGCAAGCCTAGGAACCTTAAGATCGCACATAAAATCTGCCTTGGCGAAGCTTCCTAGGTTCAAGAGGTTTTAAAATCTGAGATTCTGATGTGATCAATGTGGAGAGAAAAACTTGTTTCTAAAAAAAAAAATATTTAATACATCTGTTATTAGATTGTAGCTCTGTAACTATATTCAAGTTCTTGTTATCTACCCACAAACCAGATTAGATACTGCATTATTTTAGATTTCTCCAATCTAACACTCTTCTACAGAATTACCAAAAATGGGAACAGCTCTGTTCTTGATACCCTGTAAGTTGAAATTAGATTAATTTGAAAAACCAAATTTCATACTTGGTATATGGGCCACACAAAATTTCACCAAACTGTTCGATGCCATAACCAGAGACATTCAAAGTGAAAACTAGGATAAGAAATTGATGTTTACACACTGTAGATGGCTTTTCCCAAGATGCTGATACAAAACTCCAAATCACAATGAGACTTCTATTCCTCCTAATGCCTTCTTTTTCACATGACAGGATAAAAATCATTTGATTTATCAATTAGTTTAAGACTAGATTAATGACTCAAAACTATTTGCAAACTGAGATTGTAATTTTAAAATTACAATTTGTAATTTGTAATTGTAAAATTACTATTAATTTTGCTTTGTACTTCACCTTTTAAAATTTTGTATCTGTTACTTGTTAAATTTCTGCAGGACAACTCCTAACATAATGATGCTGGTCCAGCAATTTTAAATGATAGCCAAAGACTACAAAACAAACAAAATTGAACTTAATAATGGACTCCAGGAAACCTGAGTGCCACTCACTACAAACTTCCCTTGTTGCTCAAATATAGCTAAAAGAGTTTTAACACTGACCCCTAGTAACCATTTACTGCCTCCAATGTGAGATCAGACCAACAACCCAGGACAGACCCATCCTAGCACTGAGAGACAACTGAAACCTAACTGCAGGATGACTGAGCGGTGACACTTTTAGAGGAAGATCTTGGTCAAAATAGAAAAATGTGAAATTTTTCAGAATTAAAATAGAGTCATTTATTTTAGAAATAAAAATAGAGTCTGCCAAATGCAGCTGGAGAAGGCCACGAAGGGGGAATTGTCATGCACATATGCCTGATAACAAGAACTATCACGAAAGACTGCAAAAAACACAATCTTGCCATTGCAACCTTACGCAAAAAGCACTTCTACAAGGACATGTGTCCTGAAAATGCCTGTCCAACCTTGCAATGTCACCACCCTTGTTATTGATCCTTGTAATCAAGGATAACTATGTCAAAACAATTGTGTAATCCTCCACATTTTTTCTTTGAATACCTTTGTCTTCCTTTACCTCCCTAAATGCATACATAGTTGACTATGGCACATGTATTCCTACTGAAATACCCTATCCCCAACCCAGTGTTGTATTAGAGAGTCTCTCTCTGTTCGCTATTTAGGTTGACACCTTGCACCTACTGATTGATAACATTTTATTTCCCAGGATGCACTTATCATTGTAATTAAGTATTAATTGTGCAATCATTTGCTTAATGCTTGTAACTTCCTTCTTGACTGTACTTTTGTTAAGGTCAAGTAGTATGTCTGTTTTAATCATCCTCTTGTTTCAGGGCTTGGCAAATTCTTTGAACTATGTGAGCTCAATGCATATTTGTTATGTGAGTGAATATATGACTGATACTAAAGTAACCTAAAAAATTATTTACAGCAATGATTTATCTTTTCTCAGAATTGGTCCTTATAAATGTTATATGAATCATTGCAAAACAGTACCTACTCCAGTAACAAATCCCATGAATGTGAAATTTCATTTTAATGTTGATTTGGCCCAATTTTAAACAGCATCTGGATGATACTTTGTAATGGAGTCCCATCCAAGTTCCCATTAAAAAAGAAAGAAAAAAATCGGTAAAACAAAGCAAACAATGTAAACTTAAAATAACACTAATTACTAAAACTGACACCCAATATGCAGACTAATCTAGAAGGAATTTTTATTAACTATAAGAACAATTAAGTTAAATTGTCCCATCCATAGTTTATTTTATGAAATGAAATAATTTCCTCAATATGAAAATCATGTAAGATGGTAGGTACCTCTCCCCAGCCTGTCCCCTGAGTCTGACTCTTGGAGTGTCCCAGAAAATGGGCACTTATTCCTTTACAGCTCCATTCTTACTATTTGAAGGGCCAGGTACTATATATCTTACATACTAAGCTCCTTAGAAGATAGAGGATACAATAAAAACAGACAAACAAACAGATGTATCAGGTGCTTGTCCGGCCTGGGCACACAGTTGACTCAAGAAAAGCCCTGGGCGGGGAGGGAGTAGAATTGCCAGTCCAGCAATTTGTAACTCCAGTGGCCCAGGTCTCAGCCACATGACCTTGCTGACATTCTTCTTTCCCTTCTTGCTTCCCTCCAAGCAGGAACTCAGCCTCTGTTTTTCCTTCCCTCCCTATATGATACATTGTTATTTCGTACAATGGGATTTTAATAAGTTTGGGAAAAAATAGAGAGGGATTATAAAGCAAAACAGGAAACTACTGATAAGCAACTTGCATCATACCAACTGGCCATTTAAAATTATTTTCCAAGTAAAATATAGCCTTCCTTTAGAAACTCTATCCAGAAAGCAGCAACATCAATAATCTATAAACCAGCACTCATTCTTGCCACCACTAGCACCCTGCATTATATGTGCATGCTAGATATTGTATATGTCTTGTACAATAAGCCAGACAAGATACTAGAAGTCTCCACTTTAGCTTAGCTGAGCTATTCCAATAAATACTTGCTCACAACTGAGAAGCTGTGCATATCAACCTTATCTCCACCGCTGATCAGAGAAGGGGCCTCAGGCAATTTCTCAAAGGTAGAATAATAAACTAATTTTTTAAATGATCACTTCCTGTTAGATATTAATGATATGGTTTGGCTGTGTCCCCACCCAAATTTCATCTTGAATTGTAGCTCCCATAATCCCCATGTGTCCTGGGAGGAACCCAGGAGGAGGTAGTTGAATCATGGGAGTGGGTTTTTCCACGTGCTGTTCCTGTGATCGTGAATAAGCTTCACAAGGTCTGATGGTTTTAAAAGAGGCAGTTCCCCTGCACACGGTCTTGCCTGACACCGAATGAGACATGCCTTTGCTCCTCCTTCACCTTCTGCCATGATTGTGAGGCCTCCCCAGCTATGTGGAACTGTGCGTCCATTAAACCTCTTTTTCTCTGTGAATTACCCACTCTCGCATATTTCTTCATAGCAGTATAAAAATGCGCTAAGACAGTAATTGGTATTGGTAGAGTAGGGTACTGCCATTAAGATATCCGAAAATGTGGACTTTGGAACTGGGTAACAAGCAGAGGTTATAACAGTTTAGAGGGTTCAGAAGAAGACAGAAAAATGTGGGAAAGTTTGGAACTTCCCAGAGACTTGGATGGCTCAGAAGACAGGAAGATGTGGGAAATTTTGGAACTTCCTAGAGATATATTGAATGGTTTTGACCAAAATGCTGATAGTAATATAAACACTGAAGTCCAGACCGGAGATGGAGATAAGGACTTTGTTGGGAACTAGACCAAAGGTGACTCTTGTTATACTTTAGCAAAAAGAATGGTGGCATTTTGCTCTTGCCCCAGAGATCTATGGAACTTTGCACTTGAGAGAGATGATTTAGGGTATCTGGTAAAAGAAATTTCTAAGTGGCAAACTGTTCAAGAGGAAGCAGAGCATAAAGGTTTGGAAAATTTGCAGTGAGACAATGCAATAGAAAAGAAAAATCCACTTTCTGGGGAGAAATTAAAGTCAGCTGCAGAAATTTGCATAAATAACAAGGATCCAAATATTAATTACCAAGACAATGGGGAAAATGTCTCCAGGACATGTTAGACCTTCACACCTTCACAGCAGCTCTTTCCATCACAGGTTCAAAAGCCTAGGAGGGAAAAATGTTTTCCTGGGCCAGGTGCAGGTGCCCCTGCTGTGTGCAGCCTAAAGACTTAGTGCCCTGCATTCCAGCCACTCCAGCCATGGCTTGGGTGAGAGACACCAGGGGAAAGCTCAGGCCATGTCTTTGAAGGGTGAAAGCCTCAAGCCTTGGCAGTTTCCACAAGATGTTGAGCCTGCAGGAGCACAGAAGTCAAGAATTGAGGTTTGGGAGCCTCCACCTAGATTTCAGACAATGTATGGAAGCACCTGGATGTCGAGACAGAAGTTTGCTGTCGGGGACACAGGGGCTCATGAAGAACCTCTGCGAGGGTAGCAGAGAAGGGAAATGTGGCTCTGTCCCCAACACAGAGTCCCTACTGGGGCACTGCCTAGTGGAGCTGTGAGAAGAGGGCCACCACCCTCCAGACCCCAGAATGGTAGATCCATTAACAGCTTACACTGTATACCTGGAAAAGCCACAAACAATGCCAGTGAGTGAAAGCAGCCAGGAGGGAGGCTGCACCCTGCAAACCCACAGCGGGAGAGCTGCCCAAGGCTGTGGAAGACCACCACTTGGATCAGTGTGACCTGCATGTGAGACATAAAGTCAAAGGAGATCATTTTGGAACTCTAACATTTAATGACTGCTCTATTGGATTTCGGACTTGCATGGAGCCTGTAGCCCATTCGTTTTGACCAATTTCTCCCGTTTGGAACAGGTGTAAATACCTTATGAGTACCGAATGCCTGTAACCCCATTGTATGTAGAAAGAAACTAACTTGCTTTCAGTTTTATTATTATTATTATTATTATTATTATACTTCAAGTTCTAGGGTACATGTGCATAACGTGCAGGTTTGTTACATATGTATACTTGTGCCATGTTGCTGTGCTGCACCCATCCACTCGTCAGCACCCAACAACTCGTCATTTACATCAGGTATAACTCCCAATGCAATCCCTCCCCGCTCCCCGCTCCCCATGATAGGCCTCGGTGTGTGATGTCCCCCTTTCCGAGTCCAAGTGATCTCATTGTTCAATTCCCACCTATGAGTGAGAACATGCGGTGTTTGGTGTTCTGTTCTTGTGATAGTTTGCTAAGAATGATGGTTTCCAGCTGCATCCATGTCCCTACAAAGGACACAAACTCATCCTTTTTTATGGCTGCATAGTATTCCATGGTGAAATGTGCTTTCAGTTTTACAGGCTTATAGGTGGAAGGGACTTGTCTCAGATGAGACTTTGGACTGTAGATTTTTCAATTAATGCTGAAATGAGTTAAGACTTTGGGGGATGATGGGAAGACATGATTGATTTTGAAATGTGAAAACATGAGATTTGGGAGGTGCCAGGGGAAGAATGACATGGTTTGGCTATATTCCTACCCAAATCTCATCTTGAATTGTAGTTCCCATAATCCCCACCTGTCATGGGAGGTACTCAGTGGGAGGGTAGTTGAATCATGGGGATGGGTTTTTCCCTGTGCTGTTCTTGGGATAGTGAATAAGTTTCACAAGATCTGATGGTTTCATAAAGGGGAGTTCCCCTGCACATGCTCTCTCTCTTGTCTGCCACCGTGCAAGACATGTCTTTGCTCCTCCTTTGCCTTCTGCCATGACTATGAGGTCTCCCCAGCCATGTAGAACTGTGAGTCCATTAAACCTTTTTTTCTTTATAAATTACCCAGTCTCCGGTATTTCTTCATAGCATTATGAAAATGGACTAATACAATCTCAAATCCTGGTTTGGGGTAGATATCACTACCTTCTAGGTAAACAGAATAAGGAAAATATAACAGAAAAGAATTCTAAAAATGATCCTGTCTACAAGAAAAAGGAACCTCCATGCTGAAGTCTCGGGGGAGAAAACATATTTAAAAATATATGGCTTTCAAACCACAAGAAACTATAGAACATTGCTTTAAACTATTTGTCTACAAACAGTATGTAGAAACACATGGCATTTAGGAAATAGGAGATAAAGGCCACAATGACAAAAGAGGCTCATATCACAAAATGGGAGATAGCTGAGATGAGGCTTCTATGAAAACTAAAGTGTAAGGGCAGATTTTCCGTCCACAGGGAAATCCATGGAGAAGGAAACTGACACACTGAAAAGTTCAAGCAGTAATTGGACCAGGGCTCTGGAGGGCAAGGAAAGAGATGAACTAATGACAAAAAAGGAGGCAGATGGGTATGCCAGAGACCACAGGTTTTACCTCGAGAATAGTTTGTGTACTGGGGAAAGACACAAGGGAAACAAGATCTGAAACAATGATCAAAGCTATCACTGAAGTACAAATAGTAAAAGCACCAACGAGATTCTAGACGGGGAGGGGGAAGAAACAAGGAAGAGTTCTCCATATTTAAACAGCAACTAACCAAACTCCTGAATTTTATAAATAAAGAAAAACAGTTCCTCAAAACTAAAATGTCAGGCTTAGATAAGACTTTTCTTCTTCTCTGTTAACATTATTAGGAGACATAAAGATTTTAAGATAACAAGAATGTAATCAAGAAAATCATAAATATCAGGTTGCCTTTACCCAATACAAAGTGATAGTATATCCAGCACTGATCTGTCCTTCCAGTAAAAATGTACACAAAGATATATGGGTGCATATTAGAAAAATAATCAAAATTAATGTTTCAAGGATTAGGAAGTTGTGAAGTCAAAATCCTGCAAGGGGACAATTGATTCAGTCAATTGGAAGATTTATTTTTCATATTTTATGATTATTCACCACAATAATATTGTTAAAGTATAATTATAAAATAAATATTTAATAATACTATAATTATAATCATGTTCCAGGTTATAAAACAAGATAATAAGAATTATCAGTAAGATAGTAAGGATTTTAATATTATCTCAAAATAAAGGATACAAAAGGTTTCAGGGCAAGAGAAAGGAAAAACTTTCTACATCCTTTATTTTGAGATAGTATTAAAACCTTCTTTAGGCTTACCCAAAATGTCCAGATTCTGACCACATTTGAATATAAGTACTTGTAACTTGACTTTTCCTAGTGTAGGCCACACTTATTTCCTCTTGTGATTATTGCAAAGGCCTCTTAACTGGTCTCCCAGCTTCTGCCATTGATTCCTTTCAGCTATTTCTTACACAAGTGCCAGAGAGATCTCAGAAATAAAATTCAGATCATACCACTTCTATGCTTAAAATCTTTCAGTGTTGTTCCCCTCTATGTGTTCATGTATTCTCATCTTTGACTCCCACTTATAAGTGAGAACATGCCATATGTGGTTTTCTGTTCCTGCATTAGTTTGCTAAGGATAATGGCTGTTCCTACAAAGGGCACAATCTCACTTTTTATGGTTGCATAATATGCCCTGGTGCATATGTACCACATTTTCTTTAGCCAGTCTACCATTGAAGGGCAGTTATGTTAGTCCATGCCTTTGCTACTGTGAATAGTGCTACAATAAGCATATACATGCATGTGTCTTTATGACAGAACAATTTATATTCCTTTGAGTATATAACCAGTAATGCGATTGCTGGGTCGAATGGTAGTTCTCTTTTTAGGTCTTTGATGAATCACCACACTATTTTCCACAATGGTTGAACTAATTTACACTCCCACCAACAGTGTAGAAATGTTCCTTTTTCTCCACAACATTACCAGCATCTGTTATTTTTTGACTTTTCAATAATAACCATTCTGAATGGTGTGAGATGGTGTCTCACTGTAGTTTTGATTTGCATTTCTTTGACGATCACTGATATTGAGCATTTTTTTCATGTGTTTGTTGGCTGCATGTATGCCTTCTTTTGAAAAGGAGGATGAAAGCTGGGAGGAGGGAGAGGATCAGAAAAAACAACTAGTGGGTAACAGGTTTACTATGTGGGTAATGGAATAATGCATATAACAAACCCCCATGACACAAGTTTACCTACATAACAAACCTTCACATGTACCACTGAACTTAAAAATTAAATTTAAAATATAAAAAATAAAAAAAAATCTTTCAGTGGTCTCATGTCAGTTTGAGGAACAGCCAAAGTCCTTAAAATGGCATACAAGGCCCTCGTTCCATAATCTGTCTTCTCATGTTTATTTCTCTGCCATCATCTACTGATACTCTTCCCCTTCCTCATTCTACTCCAGATATAATGGCTTCCCTGATGCTGTTCTAAGAATAAGCCCACATGATTCTGACTCAGGGCTTTTGCCCAAGCTGTGTTCTCTCTTCGGAATACTCTTTTTTCAGCAGAGCATGATTCCTCCTCATGTCCTTCAAGTCTCTCCTCAAATGCCTTCTACCTGATTTGTAATTGTCATGTGTGGCAGTTTTAAGGATAGTCCAAAAACAGGTTGATATTCTTCTCATCAAAAAATAGTTCTAGGTCTCCTTCCGGTGAATCTGGACATGCTTGTGACTGCTACAATCAATAGAGTATGACAAGCAATTCGATTTGACCTTTAAGGTTAGATAGTAAGAGAGCAGTCATTTTCCACCTGGTTCCCTTGGAATGTTTGATCTGTGGAAAGACAGCAACCATATAAGAAGTGTACCGTGTGCAAGCACTATAGCTACGAGTCCCTCCCATCTGAGCCTTGCCTTCCAGACAACCCCACCAATTTGTAAGACAGAACAAGGTACCTTGCCCCTTCCAGACTGGCTTGTTTGCCAGGTGACTAGCACTGAGTCACACCAGTTAATGAAGTGAGAGAAGGGGAATCACTCAGATGAATCCTGCTGGAATTTCTACCTATAGACTCCATGAGATGTAATGAAATTGTTGTTGTTTTACCTTATTAAATTTGGGTAGTTTCTTAAGCAGCAATAGTAACTGTAACACTGACTCACCTCTACTGACACCAATCTCTATCCTCCTTTCCTGAATTATTTCCTTGTATGTACCATCTTTTAAAAAACAAATAATTAGCAAAAACCGCAATAACTTTTGTGCCAGCCTAATATTTGTAAAGAAACTATAAGCAAGTTCACAAAAGTGAAAAAAAAATCAGCTATGATAAACAAAGATGAACTATACCACTAACTACTAAAAGAAAGACTCTAACACTTAAATTACCAAAAAAAAAAAAAAAAAAAAAAAAAAAAAAAAAAAAAAAAAAAAAAAACTCCGCTGAAAAGAAAAATCAAACTCTATTACCCTACTCTATTTCCAGGAAGTGTACAAACTATTCCTGTAAGTTTAACCATATTAAAATGTACAAAGATTAATAAAGTAAAAATCAAAGGCTATTTAGAACATCATTGATTTCACATAAAGTAGAATTTAAAGGAAAAGGTATCACATGGAAAACAATAAAATATTTGATGTTACAAAGCAACACACTAAATGAATGTCACATTTAATTGTGAAATCACTAGCATGTCTCTCTGTTATGACTTATTCAAGTATAAAATTTGAGCATTATAATGTCTAAGATTTTTAATACATATATACAAGAATATGTGAAGCAGTATTTTTTTCAAGCTTCCATTGAAAATTTTAAAAACAGATTATATAAAACCTCAATATATTTTTAAAAATAAAAACTCTACAGGTTACATTACCTACTCAAAATTCAATTACGTTAGAAATTAAGAGAAAGTTAAAACAGGACAACCAGCACCCCCATATCACCCTCCTCAGAGTATTTAAAAATAGATTCCTTTAAATTATTTCTTTTTTAAAAGAATAAAATCTAATCAATTATTAGAAAGATAATCTCAAATGGAACTCAAAAGAAGACACAAAGCATCTTCAAAGTCAATAAGGGTGCTGTGAATGCTTCTTGTACTTTGAGATTCTCTGACTTCCCATTCTACTCTCAGTTGTAGAAAACTCCCTGATTTTTAAGTTTTTGTGTGATTAGACTAGTTTTACCCAGATACTCTCCCTCTCTTAAGGCTGATGGATTATTAGCCTTAGTTACATTGGCGAGACTCTTTTGCCATGTGAGGTATCAACAGAATAACATGAGGAAATGAAGGTCATAGGGGCTATCTTAGAATTCTTCCTGCTACAACCTCCATGCACTTATTTTGAATCCTCAGAATTTAATGAGATTCTACTATGTTCTAGGTCCTTGCAATAAGAATACAGCAGTGAACAAGACAAACACGGTTCTGGTCCTTGGAACCATGTTTAATATTCCAAGTTAATGCTGAAAATTTAATAAATGGGTGGGTAGACAGATAGATGTATAAAGGTCTAAATGCACATTCAGAAAAAAGCAGAAGACTGAGACTCAACATTATTGAATATATTTTAAAGGCCCATGTATCATCTTGAATGAAAATGTTGCTCAATTTCTGATGAGGAGACTAATTCATCAATATCTCTGTTATCATTGACTGATGACCTCACATAATAAAAGATCTTGACTTGAGTATATATTAATAATTAACATAATGGGTAATCTATCAAGAGAGTATATGAAAGGAAATAAAAAGATACAAATTAAAATCTTAAAGAATTTTGTGTTAAAATATTTTGTTAAAAATTTATATATTTATTTCAATTTGTAGATGCTTCATCTGTTACAGGCCATCATGATTTAAATTTAAAAAATGAGAGACCTTTTGTTTAGAGAATAAAATATAAAGTGTTAATAAATGGATTTTTCTGTTTATTATTTCTGTGGACTTTTGTCCACCACAACCTATTTTAAAAAGTTACTATAGGCCGGGTGCAGTGGCTCACGCCTATAATCCCAGTACTTTGGGAGGCCGAGGCGAGCAAATCACCTGAGGTCAGGAGTTCCAGACCAGCCTGGCCAACATGGCAAAACCTCATCCCTACTAAAAACACAAAAATTAGCCCAGTATGGTGGCAGATGCCTGTAATCCCATCTACTGGAGAGACTGAGGCAGGAGAATTGCTTGAACCAGGGAGGTGGACGTTGCAGTAAGCCGAGATCACGCCACTGTACTGCAGCCTGGATATCAAGATGAAAACTCCATCACAAACAAACAAAAAAACCCCAAACCAATAAAAAATGTTACTATAATTATATCTTTTTTGACTATAGTCTGGGAGAATCACTTTTTTCCCAACTTAAGGAAGTGGAGAATTATCTCTATCCAAGCTTTGAGTATAAATGTATAAAGTAATTTTCACTTTCTTGAAACTGACTTAATGAAAAGGTATATGGTGTTCCCAAAAAATGTCTGATCAGTGAGAATATTAAAATGACTAAACTGATTGGACATATTTAATATTTAAACTTTATAAATAAAAAATAGTTAAGAATTTAACTCAAGAATTTCAAAATGGTACAGCAAAACATACAAGCAAAATTAAAAGGAATGCTAATTACATATTAAGTTAAAAGGTAATAAATTATAAACAAAAACAGTAAAAATTTATAAACATACATGAGTTCATTCTTTAACAAATAACCCATAATATGGAAAAATACGGCAAATATGATAAAATCAAAACCTGAGAAAATATGTAATTTAAAGTGAGAAAACATAAAAATGCAGCAATTGTTTTAAAGACAAAAAACACTGTCTTAGAAAGTTAAATACATGTTTCACTAAAATAAACACGTACTGGTTAAGTGAATCTTGGTAAATAAGTTATATGTATTAATTTTTGTGAGAAACATAAAACATTAAAAAAAATTGTTAAGTCCCTATAACCAGTGTTTTTAGTAAGCATTTGTTTAAAAAATCTTATAAAATGGACCCCAAACAATAAAATATGTATAAAGTTATAAAAAGTGGCTTCCTTTCAGTTCATTTTAGAAAGCAAATACAACTATTACCAACTCTTGATGAAGTTAATATAAAAAGAATAAAATTGCTAAATAGTATCTCTTAGAAACATAGTTAAAATATTCTTAACTAAAAGAAAAAGGAACTGAATTCTACACTTCCTAAGAAATTGCCTACCCCAGTGATTTGGCATACAAAGATTTAATACTAGGAAATATATATTAATATAATGCAATACCACAATAAAACTTTATTTACTTTATATTGCACACTTACTGCTACAGACTAAATGTTTATATCCCTCTCAAATTCATATGTTGAAATGCTAACCTCCAATGTGAGGACTTTTGGAGGTGGGGCTCTTGGGAAGTAATTAGGTCATAAGGGAGGAGCCCTCATTAATGGGATTAGAAACCTTATGAATTAGCTCCACAGAACTCCCTTGTTCCTTCCTCAACTGAGCTTACAGAGAAAGGGCAGCCTTCTTTGAACCAGAACACAGGTTTTCACCAGACACCAAATTGACTAGTGCCTTGGTCTTAGACTTCCCAGTCCCCGGAAGTGTGAGAAATTCCTTTCTGTTGTTTATAAGCCACCAAGTCTATGGTATTCTGGTACGGCAATCCAATTTCAGATATTTATTTAATGATATTTAACATGCATGATTGATAAAATTTAACAAAGTAGTTATAGATATGTCCTTACTAAAATGACCAAAAATAACTGTCTTAAACTGATGCATACTTTTATTATTTAGTTCTAGCCAAAGCCATAAGATGAAAACACAAATAAGAAACCACTATGGCACACGTATACCTATATAACAAACCTGCATGTTCTGCATATGTATCCCAGAACTTAAAATTATATTTAAAAAATAATTATTTATATAGAAAAAAAACAGCAATTGATAATAGTTTTTTTCAAAAACTAATAATTTAGTTATAAGTTCTGTGTGATATGTGCCATATGAAAAACACTAAGGGGGTATGTGCATAGTTGCAAGAACTAGAGACAGACAAATTTTCTGTAGCAGACAACATGATTATAGAGAGAAATCTTAGACTGTTTATCACAAAGATTGATCTGAGTCCTATTTCAGCCTCTAAGTTACAATGTAGATTTGGTCATTCATTATGTCTTCTCGATTCTCAATGTATTAGTCCATTCTCAAGCTGCTATAAAGAACTGTCCAAGACTGGGTAATTTATAAAGGAAAGAGGCTTAACTGACTCACAGTTCCACATGGCTGGGGAGGCCTCAGGAAACTTACAATCATGGGGAAAGGGGAAGCAGACAAGTCTCTCTTCACATGATAGCAGGCTGAGCAAAGAGGGAAAAGCCCCTTATAAAACCATCAGGTCTGATGAGAACTCATTCACTATCACAAAACCAGCAGCATGGGGATAACCACCCCCATGATTCAATTACCTTTCACCAAGTCCCTCGAACAACCACATAGATTATGGGAACTACAATTCAAGATGAGATTTGGGTGGGGGACACAGCCAAACCATATCACTCAATTATCTTATATATAAAATAATTGTAATATGTTCTAATTTTCAGTGTAGATGTATGTACTAGGTGAAATCATACCTGTATATCACCAATGGTTAGGCAGTTTGACAAATACTACTTACTACTATTTTGATCAAAAGAATGAATACAAAAGTACTCATTTTAGGATGATTCATTTTTCTCCAATCATAAATATGAAGGAGATACATTGGAGAGCAAATAAAAAATATTTAAAATAGTGTTATAAATACGAGGGTTAATTACTCCTTATATGAACATTACCTGTGGAAAACTCATATTATTACACAAACTACTTCAAAATAATCCAAAATTCCAGACACTTAACTAGTCTAGCTGTGTTAGTCTGTTTTCATGCTGCTGATAAAGACATATCTGAGACTGAGAAGAAAAAGAGGTGTAATTAGACTTACAGTTCCACATGGCTGGGGAGGCCTCAGAATCATAGTGGGAGGCGAAAGGCACTTCTTACATGGCAATGGCAAGAGAAAAATGAGAGAAGAAGCAAAAGCGGAAACTCCTGATGAACCCATCAAATCTCATGAGACTAACTCACTGTCACAAGAAGAGCACAGGAAAGACCGGCCCCCATGATTCAATTACCTTCCCCTGGGTCCCTCCCACAACACGTGGAAATTCTGGGAGAAACAATTCAAGATGAGATTTGGGTAGGGAAACAGCCAAACCATATCACTCCACCCCTGGCCCCTCCAAATCTTATGTCCCCACATTTCAAAACCACTTTTGCCTTTACAAACAGTCCCATAAAGTCTAAGCTCATTGCAGCATTAACCCAAAAATTCACAGTCCAAAGTCTTATCTGACACAAGGCAAGTTCCTTCCACCTATGAGCCAGCAAAATCAAAAGCAAGCTAGTTACTTCCCAGACACAGTGGAGGTACAGTTATTGGGTGAATACAGCCATTCCAAATGGGAGAAATTGGCCAAAAGAAAGATGCTACAGGGCCCACGCAAGTCTGAAATCCAGCAGGGCAGTCAAATTTTAAAGCTCCAAAATGATCTCCTTTGACTCCTGGTCTAACATGCTGGTCACACAGATTCAAAAGGCAGGTTCCCATGCTCTTGGGCAGCTCTGCCCCTGTGGCTTTGCAAGGTACAGCCTCTCTTCTGGCTGCTTTCACAGACTGGAATTGAGTGTCTGTGGCTTTTCCAGGTGCACTGTGCAAACTACCATTCCTATGGAGGACAGTGGCCCTCTTCTCATAGCTTCACTAGGCAGTGCCCCAGTAGGGACTCTGTGTGGGGCTCTGACCCCACATTTCCCTTCCACACTGCCCTGGCAGAGGTTTTCCGTGAGGGCCCCGCCCCTGCAGCAAACTTTTGCCTGGGCATCCAGGAGTTTCCATACATCTTCTGAAATCTAGGCAGAGGTCCCCAAACCTCAATTCTTGACTTTTGTGTACTCACAGGCTCAACACCTGGAAGCTGCCAAGGCTTGGGGCTTGCACCCTCTGAAGTCACATTTCTAGCTATACATTGGCCCCTTTCAACGACGGCTGGAGCAGCTGACACACAGGACACAAAGTCCCTAGACAGCACATAGCACAGGGACCCTGGGTCTGGCCCACGAAACTATTTTTTCTTCCGGGCCCTTCTGGGCCTGTGATGGGAGGGGCTGCTGTGAAGGTCTCTGACATGGCCTTGAGACATATTCCTCATGGTCTTGGGGATTAATATTAGGCTTCTTGCTACTTATGCAAATTTCTCCAGCCACTTTGAATTTCTCCCCAGAAAAATGGGTTTTTCTTTTCTATAGCATAATCAGACTGCAAATTTTCCAAACATTTATATTCTGTTTCCCTTACAAAACTGAATGCCTTTAACAGCACCCAAGTCACATCTTGAATGCTTTGCTGCTTAGAAATTTTTTCACCAGATACCATAAATCATCTCTCTCAAGTTCAAAGATCCACAAATCTATAGGCGGGGCAAAATGCTGCCAGTCTCTTCACTATAACATAACAAGAGTCACCTTTGCTCCAATTCCCAACAAGTTCCTCCTCTCCATCTGGGACCACCTCAGCCTGGATTTTATTGTCTGTATTGGTATCAGCATTTTGGGCAAAGTCATCCAACAAGTCTCTAGGAAGTTCCAAACCTTCCCACATTTTCCTGTCTTCTTCTGAGCCCTTCAAACTGTTCTAATCTCTGCCTGCTACCCAGTTCCAAAGTTGCTGCCACATTTTTGGGTATCTTCAGCAATGCCCCACTCTATTGGTACCAATTTACTGTATTAGTCTGTTTTCATGCTGCTGATAAAGACATACCTGAGACTGGGAAGTAAAGGAATTTTAAGTGGACTTACAGTTCCACAAGGCTGGGGACGCCTCAGAATTACGGCGGAAGGTGAAAGGCACTTCTTATACGGCAGTGGAAAGAGAAAAATGAGAAAAGAAGCAAAAGCAGAAATCCCTGATAAACCCATCAGATCTTGTGAGACTTATTCACTGTCATGAGAACAGCACAGGAAAGACTCCCCCCATGATTTAATTAACTCCCACTGGGTCCCTCCTACAACATGTGGGAATTCTGGGAGATAAAATTCAAGTTGAGATTTGGGTGGGGACAAAGCCAAGCCAATTATGCCAATACGTATTTCCTGGTTTTGATAAAGCACCGTAGCTATGTAAAATATTATTGTTGGGGGAAGCTTGGTGACGAATACATGGAGTTTCTCTGTAGTTTGTTTGAAATTTATTTTTTGAGTCTGTATTTCAAAATAAGAAGTTAAAAATAAATATTCCAAATTTAAATTCTAAATAATATGATTTAAGAAGAGAAAAAGTTGCAAGACACAATAAAGAAGGAAATGTTTCAGAAATGGCAGTTTCAATCCTATAAGACAGAAATGGAGAACAAACAGAAATGTTATTGGAGGAAAACAATGTTTAAAACCTTGATGAAATGAAATATAAACACATTACCACAAATCATCCTATTAAGTAGTATCTCTCTTTGAAATTATAAATCCAATACAATCTGAAATTTTCTAAAATTTCAGTTCTTATTTTTTATTCTCTTGATTAAAACAAAAAGATATCACTTAAGCATACCTCAATCTAGTGTTCCCATAAAGTATTAATTACTGTTTAAAAGTACCTGATGTGTTTTAAAGGTAACTACAAAAGCAGAAGTTACTATGATGCAAACAAAGGAAAGATATGAAATTGTCAAGCCTCATCAGAATCAAATAGGAGAGCACAGATTCCAAGGAAACCTAATATTTCTGCTTTGTGTAGACAAAAGGGCATCCAATAAAGGACATATACAAGCCATTACTCAGGAGACCAAACCCTAGAGACACAAGTCTGACATTTCCTATTTCCTTTAAAACAACTCTGCAAATCTATTGAAACCCATAGCAACAGCCTTGGAGATTTGAGATTACCTGATAATTTCAGAACTGATGTTTGACACACACTGATGTGTTGAATATTTTCCTTTAGCCACAGGAGATCTCCAGCTCCAGAAATCATAAGTCAAAGGGGCACAACACTCAATTCATTCTTTGTTATTGAGTGGTTTGTTTCTGCTAGATAATTTATGGAAAATTAGCACAAAATGACAGCTAGGATATGCTGTAGGAATACCAGGCAGAAAGGAAACCTGAATAGCATTACCAACATAAGATAAAAAGGCCATTCAGCAAATAAAGGTCAAATGAAAGAATCAACCTAAGTTTCTATGTAATTTTAACTCTGAAATGCAGTTTCAGCAAAAGCCTGGGCAGAGGTAGTTTGGTTGCCTTATTTCTTGCCTAACTTGTATTTCAGAATTCTCCATGACTTAAGATACACACCATTATCAGAATCCTAACAAATGTGCATTGCTTTTGTCTCAATAACTTAAATTTACCATGGTAAGAAATTCAACAGAAGGGTAGTCAAAATATATGGGCAAAGATATTCATCATAGCATTATTTTTGGTAGGCCAAATTAAAAACAATAGATACATACATAGGTGAATTATGAAATATTCATTCTAGGGCATCATATACAAACATTAAAAATTATGAATAAAAAATGGATTGAAATGGGAAAATACTGACTACACCATGTAAAGGTGATAAAAACAAGATTGAAACAGTTAATACAATACTACCTCAACCATGTAAAATCATGCATATGCCTTGAAAAAAAAATAACAATTTTTCACATACAGGGTGACTATAAAATTTATTGTCCACACAAGGACACTACTGAGAGTGAAAGAGGGCTTCATATTAATAGGCTAGGAAAGGAGGCCTAAATTGAGATTCTTTTGCAGACATAGAACATGGGTCACTGTACCTATTCTGTGCTTACAATTTACCAGGCAGGACTTTAAATACTATGTATTTTTAATCCCATTTAACTCATTTAAGAAATGGAGATATGGATTCCTATTTTGGAGATCAGGAAACTGAGGCACAGAGACATTCAATAACTTGCCCCAGGCTGGGCATGTGGATCATGCCTGTAACCCCAGCAGGTTGGGAAGCTGAGGCAGAAGGATAGCTTGAGCTCAGGAGTTCGAGACCAGCCTGGGCAACATGGTGAAACTCATCTCGATGAAAAATACAAAAATGAGCTGGGCACTGTAGTGCACCTCTGTGGTCCCAGCTATTCAGGAGGTTAACAGGAGGATCCCTTGCACCTGGGAGGCAGGGGTTGCAGTGAGCTGACAGTGGGTCATTACACTTTAGCCTGGGTGACAAAATGACTGTATTAATCTGTTTTCATGCTGCTGTTAAAGACACACCCAAGACAGGGTAATTTATACAGAAAAAGAGGTTTAACGACCCACAGTTCCACGTGGCTGGGAAGGCCTCACAATCATGGGGGAAGGTGAAAGGCACGTCTCACATGGTGGCAGACAGGAGAGTTTGTGCAGGGAGACTCTCATTTTTAAAATCACCAGATCTTGTGAGACTTATTCACTATCATGAGAACAACACGGGAAAGGCCTGCCCCCATGATTCAATCACCTCCACCAGGTTACTCCCACAACAGGTGGGAATTGTGAGAAGTTACAATTCAAGATGAGATTTGCGTGGGGACAGAGTCAAACCATATCAGTGACACCCTCTCAAAAGTAAAAACAAAAACAAAAACAAAAAACCTCTCCCAGTTTTGTTAGTTGAAATTTTAAGGCCAGACGATCTAGCTAAAGAGCCCATTCTCTTAATCACTATGCAAAATACTTCCCAGAAACACTGAAAAGAAACATACCAAAATACTAAGATTGCAGACTGGATTGGAAGACATGTTTATGCTTATAAAATGGTTCAACATTTTCTAGATTTTCTATAGTAATTGCATATCATTTTCTATAAAATAAGCATTTTAAGTGAATCACTAATTTACTGATAGAAAAATACTGCATCTATGCACTCATTTTTGGTGTAAGATAAACTACAAAAAAAAAGAGATGGCGGATTAACAAAATATTTTGAAACCACTTGCCATTATATTTTCTTAATTATTTGCTGATTTTATAAGTAAAACCATCATTAAATTTCTGTCTTTGTTTCTGTCTTCCATGAGTGTTTTTTAAAACACCACTGCAGTACTAATCAAATATCATTTGCCAGGTTTAATATTGACTTCTTTTTCTGTATTGCATATATGCTAAGAATATAGACAAAGCACAGTGTATATAAAATATGGAAATGCATCAGTTTTTCTTCTCTATCACTTTCAGTGTGCATAGACATTAGGTAAGTTATACTATATATGTTATATGCCTATTGTGAGAAATAAGTCAACTTCAATAATACATTGCATATTGATATATTCATCCTATATGTCACATAAATAACATATATGCATATAATGTACCTATACACACACAAATGCACAGATTAACACCTTAATTTTCCTGGTTATAATATTTTGAATGAAATTTTTCAGATTCTATAACCATCTTTCTGACAAACAAAATTAACATCATATAAATGTTTCCCTTTTGTGCTAATTTTTACAAAGAAAGAAAAGGAATGCTTACTTCTCATTTGCTGCTTGACGTCTTTCTTCCTAAACGTTTCCAAGGCTCTTATAAGTTATATTTTATTTTTTTGAACTTGAGTGATCACCCTGATTGTGGAAATTCTTAGTACTCTTACTTTAGCGAGATGTTTATCTGGGCTCTTTTCTCCCTGTCAGTCTGTCACGGGGTATCTCATATATGCTTTGCTCCTACACTCCTTAGCCTACACTCTGGAACCACAGTTGAGGCATTAATATGATAACCGCCATTTACAGCTAGAAAGGAGGCACTGTCACCATCTTCTAGTTTAACTCTTTTGTTTCTACAAAGAAGGACATTTTCCCAGAGATGAGGGACCCCATCCACACCTTGGCAATCTCTCTGCTTGAGTATTTTCAGAGTGTTTTCCCTTCAGAGACAGAGGTTCACCATCACCAATTGTCATTTCTTTTCATCTTTGCACCACAATCTTGCCTTCTGTGACCTACGTATTTTATTTTCTAGAATTTTGCATTTCTTCTTTAACTCTTTCTTTCTTTCAATCACACACCTGAAGCAGCCTTGTGTTACTGTTATGAAAAAAGCAGTTGTAGACTCTGCGCTACTGTAGTGTCATAGTAATGCATTTTCTCTGCCTCACTCCATTACTGTATAAAGGAAAACAAAGTTATTTCCAAAAGCAAATCATTCTAGAGATGCAAAATCTAATATAAAGTGACTGAAAAAAAAAAACAACTTAATTTGAAGATGTGAGACTGTACTAATACCAATGTAATTAATATACAAAAATTTTAGAACATTGGGGTCCAATGTAATTTGTGAACCTGAGTCAAAAATAAGTTAGAAGTTACATATTTACTGTATTTTTTTTTTTTTTTAATTTTAAAAGTAGTACGGCCAGGCGCAGTGGCTCACACCTGTAATCCCAGCACTTTGGAAGGCCGAGACGGGTGGATCACGAGGTCAGGAGATCGAGACCATCCTGGCTAACACGGTGAAACCCCGTCTCTACTAAAAATACAAAAAATTAGCCGGGCGTGGTGACGGGCACCTGTAGTCCCAGCTACTCGGGAGGCTGAGGCAGGAGAATGGCGTAAACCCGGGAGGCGGAGCTTGCAGTGAGCGGAGATCGCGCCGCTGCACTCCAGCGTGGGCGGCAGAGGGAGACTCCATCTCGAAAAAACAAAAAGGAAAAACAAAAAGTAGTACTATGCACTATTGCTATATATTCCTCTTTTTTAACCTTTATTTTAGGTTTAGGGGGTACATGTGAAGGGTTGTTACATAAGTAAACATATGTCACAGGGATTTGTTGTATATATCATTTCGTCAGCCAGGCATTAAGCCCAGTACCCAATAGTTATCTTTTCTGCTCCTCTCCCTCCTTCTACCCCACCTCTCAAGTAGACTCCAGTGTCTATTTCCTTCTTTGAGTTCATGGGTTCTTATCATTCAGCTCCCACTTATAAGTGAGAACATGCAGTATTTGGTTTTCTGTTCTTGCACTAGTTTGCTAGGGATAGGTAAAAGTATACAGGTTGAATATCTTTAACCAGAATATCTAAAATCCAAAATGCTCCAAAATATGAAACTTTTGAGTACTGACATGCTGTCAAAAGTTGAAAATTCCACACCTAACCTCTTACGATATACAGGACAAATGCAGGCACATAACACATAGTTTATTCAGTATCCACAAGGCTAAAGTAAAATTATCTTTATGCTGTGTATATCAGGTGTATGTGAAACATAAATAAATTTGATATTAAGACTTGGCCCCCATCCCCAAGATGTCTCATTACATATGTGCAAATATTCCAAATTCTGAAAATATCTAAAATCCTAATCACTTCTGGTAGCAAGCATTTCAGATAAGGAATATTCAACCTGTACTTCCTTCCAAATGACACACGGATCAACTTGAATACATTTATCAAGACCGTGTTCTTCTAACATGTCAATGTTTAAGCAAGAAACCAGAAAAAAAACCCTCAAATATACTGATAGTTATATTAATTCATTCTGCATTTTATGCTTCATACATAAATTTTTAATTCTTCCCGAGCACATTAATCACATTTTTATTACAGAGTTCTCCAGAATATGTGTCTATAGTGTGAAGACTCCGGTTGATGAGGGATGTTACTCATGGTTTCCCTGAAGGTGCTTTCCTCAAGGTAAGTGCCGTGTTAATACAGGTGAAATGAACTGCACTGTAAGTGTCATGGCTTCTGCTTATTAGTCACGCATATCATTAATCAAAATTATATTCATAAGGATAAAGGCTAGCCCCTAAAGTGAAGTATTACGATCGTTTCATAAGCGCTTAGGGAGACTGAGTTTCCTTACATTCCAATATTTTAAATATTATTTTATCATGCTTCACTATTGCAGACAACCCTCAGGAGTGACAAATCAAGGCTCAGGACAGGAATTGCTGTCATTTGTTTAGGCAATTTTATCTACTCCTTTTCTAACGAACCATTCTCTTGTTCTTGAAAGATTTCATACTCTACAGTGCATAAGGGAGTTCTTCATCTTTAGAGAGGCGGGAATAGTAACTGTATCAAAAAGAGAAAACAGATTTTCAATTCACCTTGGTGAATGTAAGAATCTGATGTACTGTGTTAGGCCAAATAACTCTTAATGGACAGTCTTTACCAATTAAGGGTATCCAAGAAAGTGAAAAATCATTCTCACAAAGTCATGTTATACTAATATTATGTGATATGGTTTTGCTCTGTGTCCCCACCCAAGCCTCATGTTGAACTGTAATCCCCAGAGTTAGTGGAGGGACGTGGTGGGAGGTGATTGTATCATGGGGGTAGATTTCTCCCTTGCTGTTCTCATGACAGCGAGTTCTCAGGAAATCTGGTTGTTTAAGTGTGTAGCACTTCCCCCTTTGCTCTCTCTCCCTCCACTGTCACCATGTGAAGATGTGCTTGCTTCCCCTCACCTTCCGCCACAATTATAAGTTTCCTGAGGCCTCCCCGGCCGTACCTCCTGTACAGCCTGCAGAATTGTGAAACAATTAAATCTCTTTTCTTTATAAGAGCTACCAGTCTCAGGTAGCTCTTTATAGCAATGTGAGAATGGTCTAATACATTATGAAATCAAATAAGCAGTTGGACTTCACTGTTTAGATAAAGAGGCCGTAGAGGTACCAAAATTAAGATCTCAACAATAATGTAGGAGAAAATGTACAAGTTACTCAAAGAAAAGCAGCAATAAGAAGAAAGAAAAATATACTCAATCGCAAGTAAAGTTATATCCAATTTATTAAAAGGAATTTTCAGAAGATATTGGGGTAGTGTGGTAAATATATTTTTCTTCTAGGACCCTGGCTTTGTCCAAGAATACAACTAATAATCTCTGTAGAGGAGTTAGAAACACCATTGCTGGTGCGGTGGCTCACGTCTGTAATCCCATCACTTTGGGAGGCCGAGGCGGGTGGATCATGAGGTCAGGAGTTCGAGACCAGCCTGGCCAACATGGTGAAATCCCGTCTCTACTAAAGATACTAAAAAGCCAGTCGGGCGTGGTGGCAGGTGCCTGTAATCCCAGCTACTCAGGAGGCTGAGGCAGGAGAATCACTTGAACCCAGGAGGCAGAGCTTGCAATAAGCCAAGATTGTGCCAAGGCACTCCCACGCCAATGCACTCCAGCCTGGGCAACAGGGCAAGACTTTGTCAAAAAACAAACAAACAAAGAAACAAACAAAAAAAACAACCCACCATTACTGGACAATTTCACCCCATATACGTGTAGTCACATTGATCCTTTATTTATTTCCTCCTTTTTCAAAAAGTGAAATGTTCCTCCTCTCCTAGGCCCATCTGTCTTGCATAACTAAGGAAACCACTCCATTGTACACAGCGTCTCTGTACTGTGTCACCCATTCCTCTGTTCCTGACCATACAAACCAGAACATTAGTATCTCCCACATAAAATAAACAATTATAAACACCCCTCTTCCCCTCTAACCTCTACCTCATTTTTTGTGTTCTTTTTCAGCTAAACTTCTTGTCTCCAATTCTTTTTTGAGACAAGGTCTCATTCTGTCACCCAGGCTGGAGTGCAGTGGCACAGTCACAGCTCATTGCAGCTTCAATCTCCCCTGCCTCTTGAGTGGCTGGCATTACAGGCCTGTGCCACCAGACCCGGCTAATTTTTTAATAGTTTGTGGACAGGGGTTTTTGCTATATTACCCAGTCTGGTCTTGAACTCCCAGGCTCAAGTAACCCTCCTGTCTTGGCTTCCTAAAATGTTGGGAATATAGGCATAAGGCACCATGCCCAGCCTTGTCTCCAATACAATATGTATCTCCAATATGTCTCCTCGTATTACTTTCAGTTCCCCTTATTAGGTTTCTATCACATGATTACTCTAAAATTGACACTTTCCAAAGTCTCTAATAATCTTTATGTTGTCCAAACCTATGGTCAACATCTTGCTTTTCTGACTTCATCTTACTTGTCATCTAATCTTACCATTTTTGACATAGATGACCAGTTCCTAAATTCTTCACTAAAGGCTAATTCCTTTGTAATTCTTTTGCCCCAGTGAATGACACAGCTTATATTTGGTTTACTCCTTCCTTAGTGGCTACTTTTTCTCAATATTTCTTGTAGCCTGCTCTTCGATATGACTTTGAAAAAAGACAATTTCTTGAATAATATGATTTCAATTTAACAGTTTAAACACACCATTTTCTTGTATCTATAAAACTGTATTTCCCATTGGGCTTTAATCAGCTCATTTAAGAGCTTACAATTTACTGATAATCATACTCAGATATTTAGCCATGTCCCCTTTGGAGAATTCTGAATTTACCACAAATATTACAGAAACATGAATAATATTTATCGGGCAGCATTTCCAGTGGGAAGACCCCTGTTATTTGAAATGCTATACAATTGTTTGTTCATTTATAATAAAAGAATATTTGATCAGAAATATCCAAATTTTTGAATTAATTTTCCTTATTTAGATAACTTACTTGAACTTCTAAACCATCCACCTCTCATGAATTTACATTATTAAATCAATAACAAAGCACTCTTGTTTAATTCTAAGAACCAACTTTTTAGTAGATTTAACATTTGATTAAGTCGCAAGGAAACTGAAAGCATTGTCTGTTTGTGATGGGGCAAGAACACTGAAAACCACACTTTACACTTTAGATAACATTTGAGGATTCACCTGTCCATAAATCTTTGTTAGCATTAAAATATCACATTAAATCTCTCTGTTTCTTTTAATATCCATGATTTCTTTTCTATGTTTTAGTAAGTGACACAGAGGAAAACACTGACAAGACACCATTTCTAAACTGGTAGACTGTCCTGGACTGCCACTTTACTCTTTTCTACAACAGGTGTGGAAGATTAGAGTTCAAACATGCCATGTAAGTTGTAAAGATTCCCTGTTTCCACTGGGACAGCAGTAGAACTGAAGGGAAATCAGACAACAACCTCAGCGGTAGAGCCTCAATGATGATACTTTTTTTTGTTGTTGTTGTTGTTGTTGTTTTGAGACAGAGTCATTCTTGTTGCCCTGGCTGGAGCACAATGGCGTGACCTCAGCTTGCCACAACCTCTGCCTCCCCGGTTCAAGTGATTCTCCTGCCTCAGCCTCGCGAGTAGCTGGGATTACAGGCATGTGCCACCACGCCCAGCTAATTTTGTATTTTTAGTAGAGACAGGGTTTCTCCATGTTTTTCAGGCTGCTCTCGAACTCCTGACCTCAGGTGATCTGCCCGCCTCAGCGTCTCAAAGGGCTGGGATTACAGGCCTGAGCCACCATGTCCCCACGTCCGGCCAATGATGATACTTTTACCTCAGTAGTGGAAACTGGTAGTTTCCAAAAATAGAACTGAACAGTGAATCAATTATTAAAGCACATTTAAAGTCACATGCAAAATTCATTATTACAGAAAAGATAGAAGGCAACCACAATAAGTGGGTGAATTTAGAAATTAAATTTTAATATGAAAGGTTCATATTGTCAAAACTGACTATATTAGTCCATCTCCTTGCTATAAAGGAATACCTGGGACTGGGTAATTTATAAAGAAAAGAGGAGCATTCGGCTGATGGCTTTGCAGGCTGTGCAAACATGGCACCAGTATCTGCTCAGTTTCTGCTGAGGCCCAGACAGCTGACAATCATGGCTTAAGGCAAAGAGGGAGCCGGCATATTACATGGGGAGAGAAGGGGCAAGGGAGATGCCAGGGTCTTTTAAACAACAAGGTCTCTCGTGAATTCATAGAGCGAGAACTCCCTCATTATCAGGAGGACAGCATAAAACCATTCATGGGGCTCCACCTTTGGGAAAATAACACCTTTTACTAGGCCCACCTCCAACACTGGAGGTCGCATTTCAACATGAGATTTGGAGGGGACAAGACATCCAAGCCATATCACGAACAGAAATTTGCTGTTTAAATTTCTGTATTCAGTCCCTTGGCCTTTTTGAGAAATGCCATTCATTTCAGCCATCAAGCAAATTATTATTTGAGACATGTATACCTTTTCAGGCCTTAAAACTTTCAGAAGCATGAATTTAAAGAGTATTCATGACTGGGTGTGGTGGCTCATGCCTGTAATCCCAGCACTTTGGGAGACTGAGGTGGGTGGATCCCCTGAGGTCGGGAGTTCGAGACCAGCCTGACCAACATGGAGAAACCCCATCTCTATTAAAAATACAAAATTAGTTGGACATGGTGGCACATGCCTAAAATCCCAGCTACTTGCCAGGCTGAGGCAGGAGAATTGCGTTAACCCACAAGGCAGAGTTTGCGGTGAGCAGAGATCATGCCATTGTACTCTAGCCTGGGCAATAAGAGTGAACTCCGTCTCAAAAAGAAAAAAAAAAAGTATTCATTGTAAATTTGAGGCCAGTCAAATTGATGTGGCATCTAAGTAGTAAAGGGATGGGATGAAGAGACAGAAAGTCACAAGGGGAGGTAGGAAGAAACAGGGAGAAAAAGGGAAATGGGAAGAGAGAACAAGAGAGAAATGAGGAGAGAGAATAAGAAAAACAAAGAAGAAAGAGAGAAAGAAAAATTGTTTACATGAGTAGCAAATGTTATCTGATGTTTCTGCCAGTGGGGTCATGGGGTATTTGAAGTGTCAGAAAATTCAGAATTTTTTTTAAAATGTGACTTTAGTGTAGTGAGGTTTTAACTCGTAAGAAAACAAGAAGTGATTCCTCTTAAGAGAACCTTTTTAAAGATGCCATTGTCTTTCTTATTCTTCTTTTAGCTCTTCTTCAACTCTCCATTGCTACAGAATTTTATACCAGTAGTTGGCATTAGCTAAACCAATGCCTATGATAACTGATCCTCACCAAGGAAAATCATAATTACTATTATAATTTTCATAGTATTCATTTATTAATAATATAGTATTAATTCATAGTATTTATTTCTACACAAGATATATTTTTATTTAAGAGAAAGTAGAAAACAAAACAGAACAGAAAAAATATTTCAAAATTTGTTTGGGGATCTCCCATGTTTGCCAAAGTAATCCCACAAAATCAATTAACATTTTACTTTGAAAATTAAGACAAAAGCCGGCCAGGTGCAGTGGTTCACGCCTGTAATCCCAGTATTTTGGAAGGCTGGGGCAGGCAGATCATGAGGTCATCAGTTCAAGACCAGCCTGGTCCATATGGAAACCTCGTCTCTACTAAAAATACTAAATTAGCCGGGTGCGGTATCATATGCCTGTAGTCCCAGCTACTCGGGAGGCTGAGGCAGGTGAATCGCTTGAACCTGGGAGGCAGAGGTTGCAGTAAGCCAAGATCCCACCACTGCACTCCAGCCTGGGTGACGGAGTGAGACTCCATCCCGAATAAAAGAAAAAAGAAAAAAAAAGAAAAAAGAAAAAAAAAAAAAGAAAATTAAGACAAAAACAAATTGTAGAAATGTGTCTGCTATAATGTGTGGATAGCTTCAGTTTCAGGATCCCAAAATTGAACATTCAAAATATTGGTTGGAAATATCCTTTTCTCAATATGCTTAGAATTACTTAACTAGAAAACTCTGGATATTCTATCTCCATTTAAAACAGACTGTTTTATTTTTAATCAAAGATTTGCAAGTCCTTAATTTGAAAAGCACTTTCTGTTAATGTTGTAATGGTACTTAATATTTTAAACCAATAAAGATCAAAAGAGACAAAGAAGGTCATTACATAACTGTAAAGGGATCAATTCAACAAGAAGAGCTCACTATCCTAAATATATATGAACCCAATACAGAAGCACCCAGATTCATAAAGCAAGTCCTTAGAGACTTGCAAAGAGACTTAGACACCCACACAATAATAATGGGAGACTTTAACACCCCACTGTCAACATTAGACAGATCAAGGAGACAGAAAGTTAACAAGGATATCCAGGAATTGAACTCAGTTCTACACCAAGCGGACCTAATAGACATCTACAGAACTCTCCACCCCAATTCAACAGAATATACATTCTTCTCAGCACCACCTCACACTTATACCAAAATTGACCAGATAGTTGGAAGTAAAGCACTCCTCAGCAAATGTAAAAGAATAAAAATTATAACAAACTGTCTCTCAGACCACAGTGCAATCAAACTGGAACTCAGGACTAAGAAACTCACTCAAAACCACTCAACTACATGGAAACTGAACAACCTACTCCTGAATGACTACTGGGTACATAACAAAATGAAGACAGAAATAAAGATGTTCTTTGAAACCAATGAGAACAAAAATACAACATACTAGAATCTCTGGGACACATCTAAAGCAGTGTGTAGAGGGAAATTTATAGCACTAAATGCCCATAAGAGAAAGCAGGAAAGATCTAAAATTGACACCTTAACATCACAATTAAAAGAACTAGAGAAGCAAGAGCAAACACGTTCCAAAGCTAGCAGAAGGCAAGAAATAACTAAGATCAGAAAAGAACGGAAGGAGATAGAGACACAAAAAACTCTTCAAAAAATCAATGAATCCAGGAGCTGGTTTTTTGAAAAGATCAACAAAATTGATAGACAGCTAGCAAGACTAATAAAGAAG
Source organism: Papio anubis (assembly GCF_008728515.1). NCBI lineage: Eukaryota > Metazoa > Chordata > Mammalia > Primates > Cercopithecidae > Papio > Papio anubis. The sequence continues at coordinate 70,352,768 of NC_044990.1, read as the reverse complement.
AAAAGAGAGAAGAATCAAATAGACACAATAAAAAATAATAAAGGGGATATCACCAACGACCCCACAGAAATACAAACTACCATCAGAGAATACTATAAACAACTCTACGCAAATAAACTAGAAAACCTAGAAGAAATGGATAAATTCCTGGACACATACACTTTCCCAAGACTAAATCAGGGAGAGGTTGAATCCCTGAGTAGACCAATAACAGGCTCTGAAATTGAGGCAATAATTAATAGCCTACTAACCGGAAAAAGTCCAGGACCAGACGGATTCACAGCCAAATTCTACCAGAGGTACAAGGAGGAGTTGGTACTATTCCTCTGAAACTATTCCAATCAATAGAAAAAGAGGGAATCCTCCCTAACTCATTGTATACCATGTTTTCTTTATCCATTCATCTGTTGTTGAACCCTTAGGTTGATTCCGTATCTTGAGTATTGTGAATAGTGCTGCAATAAACATTGAGATGCAGATGTTTATTCAATACACTGTTTTCCTTGATTATATTTTTTCTAAATTATCTTTTGATTTATGAGGTATGAGTTAGTTAAATAGTGTTTCATGTGATTTACAACTATTTGGGGGTTTTCTAGATATCTCTTATGTCATTGATTTCAGATTAAATTTTATTGTGATCAGAGAATATATTCTATAAAATCTAAAACTTCAAAATCCATTTAAACTTACTCTTTGACTCAGCATTTGGACTATGTTGGTGATGCCTTCAATACACACAAAAAATTGTACATTCAGCATTTTAAGTGTAGTTTTGATAAATGTCAATAAGATCAAAGTGGTTTATAATGAAGTTGAAATGTTCTATAGCCATGCTAATGTTTTGTCTTCCTGTTCTATCAGTGATGAACACTGATAATTAAAGATTAAACACTTAATTAAAGATTAAATTCTTTAATTATTACTGTCATTTATCTGTTTCTCCCTTCAGTTCTGCTTACTTTCCTTCATGAATTATGAGGCTTTATTATTAAGTCAGTGTTCCCTTTAGAATATTATTGTCCTCTCATGAATTGGTTATTTCATAATTATGAAATGCCCCCATTTTCTCTGATAATGCCCCCCCTTTTCCAGTTTGCTTTGTATTTTGCTAATACAACCAGATAAGCTTCCTAATACTTGTTGTGTATATGGTTTATCTTTTCCTATAGGTTTACTTTTCACCTATCTGTGTCTTTAGGTTGAATATATGTTTTTGGTAGACAACATTCATTGGGTCTTGATTTTTGTCTAATATGACAATCTCAACCTTATAATTGGATAATTTAGTTCATAAACATGTTAAATGAAACATGTTGCTACTTTTTAAAACTGTACAATCTGTTTCTTGTTTCTCTTCTCTTATTTTTGTTTAATTGTGTTTTAAGTATTCATTTTAAATTGCATAGATGAGTTGCATAACTTTTTTACTGAGTTATTTGTATTACAGTAATCATCAATTTATAGTCAACTAATCTAAATTTTACTTAGAGGTAAATTTTTACAACTTTATATGTAATGTAAAAAACTGATGACAGTAACATTTCCTTTATTCCCTCTATGTCCTTTGTGATTTTTTTAGTATAAATTTTTCTATGCACATCATAAACCCTACAATAAAATGATATCTTTTTAAATTTTAATAGTTTCTCTTCAACGAAATTAAGTGATAAAAAAGTATTTTCTGCTACTCATATACTTATCATTTGTATGCTTTTCATTTTCTCTAATTTGGAGCTTTGATTTGATGTTATTTCCCTTCAGACTAAAAAAATTTTTGTTAGCATGTTTTGTAGTGCAGATTTGCTGGGGACAAATTGACCCATTTAATTTTTCTGAAAATGTCTTAATTTTGCCTTCAACTTTGAAATATATTTTAACAATATATAGAAATGAACCTGATGTTCTGTCATCTCCAAATACTTTAGTAGAGTGATTCTCAACCAGGGGCGGTTTTGCCCTCCAGGAAACATCTGATAATATCTCAAGATTTTTTTAGTTGTTAGCCTGGGAAATAGGGTAGGGAAGGTGCTACTGTCATTTAGTTATTAAAGGCAAGGCATGTTGCTAAACATCCTACAATTCACAGAAAATGCCCACGACAAAAAATTATATGGCCCAAATGTCAAAAGCGATAGTGCTAAGGTTGAAAAACCCTGCTTTTGTATGTATTTTCTACAAACAAAACTGTGTGTCATATATATATATGTGTGTGTATATATATATACACACACACAGACACACAATTCTATATATTACAAACCTATTACAGTAATATATGTGTGACACACACACACAATACATGCGCAGTACAACAAACACCAGAAAATTAATTTTAATACATTGCTATTATCTAATTCTCAAGCCCCCATTACAATTTCACCAATAGTCCCAATAATGTTTCATAGCAAAAGGATCAATTTCAGAATCATGCACTGACTGTGACTGTTATGTCTTTTTAATGCCTTTTTATTAAGAAGAGATCTTTATTGTATGGGAGACTAAGTCTCTTTGTAAGTCTCTAAGGACTTGCTTTATGAATCTAGGTGCTCCTGTATTGGGTTCATATATATTTAGGATAGTGAGCTCTTCTTGTTGAATTGATCCCTTTACCATTGTGAACAGGTAACCTACAGAATGGGAGAAAATTTTTGCAATCTACTCATCTGGCAAAAGGGCTAATATCCAGAACCTACAAAGAACTCAGACAAATTTACAAGAAAAAAACAAACAACCCCATCAAAAAGTGGGCGAAGGATATGAACAGACACTTCTCAAAAGAAGACAGTTATGCAGCCAACAGACACATGAAAAAATGCTCATCATCAATCACCATCAGAGACATGCCAAACAAAACCACAATGAGATACCATCTCACACCAGTTAGAATGGCAATCATTGAAAAGTCAGGAAACAACAGGTGCTGGAGAGGATGTGGAGAAATAGGAACACTTTTGTACTGTTGTTGGGACTGCAAACTAGTTCAACCATTGTAGAAGACAGTGTGTCAATTCCTCAGGGATCTAGAACTAGAAATACCATTTGACCCAGCCATTCCATTACTGGGTATATACCCAAAGGAGTATAAATCATGCTGCTATAAAGACACATGCACACATATGTTTATTGGGGCACTCTTCACAATAGCAAAGACTTGGAACCAACCCAAAAATGACAGACTGAATTAAGAAAATATGGCACATATACACCATGGTATACTATGCAGCCATAAAAAAGGATGAGTTCATGTCCTTTGTAGGGACATGGATGCAGCTGGAAACCATCATTCTCAGCAAACTATTGCAAGAACAGAAAACCAAACACTGCATGTTCTCACTCATAGGCGGGAATTGAACAATGAGAACATTTGGACACAGGAAGGGGAACATCACACACCGAGGCCTGTCATGGGGTGGGGGGAGCGGGGAGGGATAGCATTAGGAGATATACCTAATGTAAATGACGAGTTAATGGGTGCAGCACACCAACATGGTACATGTATACATATGTAACAAACCTGCATGTTGTGCACATGTGCCATAGAACTTAAAGTATAATTAAAATAAATAATGAAATAAATAAATAATGAAATAAAATAAAATAAAGAAAATATGGTATACAGGCTGCGCATGGTGGCTCATGCCTATAATCCCAACACTTTGTAAGGCCAAGGTAGGCGGATCACTGGAGGTCAGCAGTTCAAGACTAACCTGGCCAACACGGTGAAACCCCAAAAATATAAAAATTGTTTGGGTATGGTGGCGCATCCCCAGCTACTTGGGAGGCTGAGGTGGAAGATTCATTTGAATCTGGGAGGCAGAGGTTACAGTAGTCAAGATCACATCACTGTACTCCAGAGCAAGACTCCAGCTCAAAAAAATAAAGAAAAAGATGGAAAGAAAAGAAAAGAAGAAAGAGAGAGGAAAAAGAGAGAGAGAAAGGAAGGAAGGAAGGAAGGAAGGAGAAGGAAGGAAGGAAGGAAGGAAGGAAGGAAGGGGAAGGAAGGAAGGAAGGAAGGGGAAGGAAGAAAGAAAGAAAGAAAGAAAGAAAGAAAGAAAGAAAGAAAGAAAGAAAGAAAGAAAGAAAGAAAGAGAAGAGAAGAGAAGAGAAGAGAAGAGAAGAGAAGAGAAGAGAAGAGAAGAGAAGAGAAGAGAAGAAAGAATATATACACAATCAAGTACTATTCAGCCATAAAAGAGAAGGAAATCCTGTCCTTCACAGCAATATGCATGGAAATGGAGGATATTATATGAGTGAAATGAGCCAAGAAAGGAAAGTTAAACATTACAGCTTCTCACTCATATGTGGAAGCTAAAATATTTTGATCTTATAGAAGTTAAAAGTAAAACAGAGGATGCTAGAGGCTGAGAAGTGTAAGAGGAAGGGAGGGATAGGAAGAGATTTGTTAAAAGATTCAAAATTAAAGCTAGATCAGAGGAATAAATTCTAATGCTCTATACCACTATGGTGTGACAATAGTTAACAGTAATATATAGTTTCAAATAGTTAACAAAGGATATTGAATGTTCCCAAAACTAAGAAATGATAAACGTTTGCAATGATAGATATGCTAATTACCATCATATCATCAGGGTAATTACATATATACACTATGTGTATTGAAACATCACTATGTACCCATAAATGTGCATAATTATTATGTGTCAATTAAAAAATAAAATAAAGTTATGATAATAACACAGTTACATATTTGTGGTATAGAGTTAAATTGACAGGGTAATTTATTACTTTAAATTCTTGTATTGGAAAAATACATATGTTTAAAAGTCAATGAAAAAATGAGAAACAAATAAATTAAAACATAATTTGAAAAAAATAAAAGAATAGAGGTAATGAAAGAGATAAATGAAATTGAAAGTAAATAGTAAATTCACAAAGTGAAAAGTTCCTTTGAAAAGATGAATAAAGTTGTTACATACTAGTAAGACTGAGAAAAAAGGACTGAAAAAAGAAGAAATATCATTACAGAACATACATATTTAAATGATAATAACTATTATGAACAATTCTATACTCACGAATTTGGCAGCTAAAGTTCTTAAAAGAGACAGATTACCAAAGCTTATTTAAGAACAAATTGATAATGTGGATTTTTCTATGTCTATATGTATCCATATACTCTAGGGTTTTTAATTTATTGGCCTGTGGTTGCTAACAGTAGCCTCTAATGATGCTTAGAATTTCAATAAAGAAATTAAAAATGACTTGAAAAATTTATTGAAACAAATGAAAATGGAAACACAACACACCAAAACCTATAGGATGCAGCAAAAAGCAGTAGTAAGAGGGAAATTTATACCTATAATTTCCAAGATCAAAAAAGTGAAAAACCTCAAATAAATAACCTGATGATACACCTTAAAGAACTAGAAATGCAAGAGTAAACCAGATGCAAAATAAGTATAGAAGAAAGGAAAGAATGAAGAGCAGAAGTTAATTAAACTGAAATGAAATAATACAAAATATCAATGAAATGAAAAGTTTGTTTTTTAAAAAGATAAACCATACCTACTAACCTTTAGCCACACTTAAAAAAAAAATGACCTAAATAAATGAAATCAGAGATGAAAAAGGTGACTTTATAAATGATATTGTAGAAATTGTAAGGATGATTAGAGGCTATTGTGAACAACTCTAGACCAATAAATTAGAAAATCTAGAATAAACAGATACTTTCCTAGACACATACAACCTAGCAAGAATGAACTATGAAAAAATCCAAAACCTGTAAAGACCAATAAGTAATGAGATGGAAACATAATAAAAAGTTTCCCAGGAAAGAAAAGTCCAGGACCTGATGGCTTTACTCATGAATTTTACCAAATATTTTAAAAAGAACTAATACCAATCCTACTAAAACTACTGTGAAAAATAGAGGAGGAGGGAGTATTTCCAAACTCGTTCTACAAGGCCAGTATTACTCTGATACCAAAACCAAAGACATATGGATAAAACTACAGGCCAATATCCCTGGTGAACACTGATGCCAAAATGCTCAACAAGATACTAGCAAACTGCATTCATCAACACATTAGAAAGATCATTCATCATGACCAAGTGGGATTTATCCCAGGGATGCAAGGATGGTTAAACATATGCAAATCAATTAATGTGATGCATCATATCAATAGAATGAAGGACAAAAACTGCATGATCATTTCAATTGATGCTAAAAAAGCATTTGATAAAATTCAACATCCGTACATGATCATAGTCTTGAAAAAACTGTATAGAAGGAACATACCTCAACATAATAAAAGCCACAGAGAACAGACCCACAGTTAGTATCATACTAAATGAGGGGAAACTGAAAGGCTTTCCTCTAAGACATGGAACAAGAAAAGGATGCCCACTTTCATTACTGCTATTTAACATAGTACTAGAGGTCCTAAGCAAGTCCTAGTTAGAGCAATCAGTCAAAAGAAGGAAATAAAGGGACATGCAAATTGGAAATAAAGTAGTCAAATTATCCTCATTTGCAAAACTTAGCAAATACATTACTAAAAACAATAAACAACCAAAACTATGAAAACAGATGCAAAATTTAAAAATATATATTAGCAAATAAATTCTAGTAATACATAAGATACATATAATAATTAACTGGGGTTTGCTGTGGTAATAAACAGTTATTTTAACATCTCCAAATTAACCAATATATTTGAATTAATTAATAGCATTAAAAAGACAAATCCATATAGTGATCTGAATAGATGTAGAAAATTCTATTGACAAAATTATGTAAGTATTCTTGATAAAACTTCAGAGTAGACTATGAATAGAGGCAAACTTTTTTTTATTATATTATAGAAGAGCATCTACATAATCATATATCAAATGTCATACTTAATGACTATATATTGAATGTGTTCCCAATGTTCCCAATGTTCCAACACTGGGAACAAGGCAAGTATATATGTCCTTGTAACTTATATTTAACATACTGAGGTTTGAGCCAGTATTAAAAAGCAAGAAAAAAAAGAATGAAATACAAAATTTGGAAAATAAAACAGCCATAGAAATCTTTATGTACAGACAACACAATCATTTATGTATAAAATCATAATATATAAAAAAGACATAAAACCAATATGTGAAAATAAATTATATTTATTTTAAAATTATATTTGCTATCATCAAAGCATAATAAAATGTATACAATAATACTATTCTGAAAACTACTAAGCATTTCTGAGAAAAATTACATAAGATCTAAGTCCATTTTCATAAGTTAAAGACTTGTTCATGTTAAGATGCCAGTTTTCAATTTGGTTATTAGATTAAATGTCAAACAAAATCTCATCTTCTATTTTTAAGAAACTGATAAGTTGTTTTTAAAATATATATAGAAATGCACAGAATGTATAATGGAAAGATAAAAATTATGATGAAGTATGAATTGGGAGAAATTATTATTCCTGGCTGAATACCGGTCAAAAGCTATCTAAACAAGACAAAGTGATATTGGTGTAAGGGAAGATGCATAGACTAATAGAGAAGAATAGAAATATACAAATACATATTTGGTCATTTAACTTTAAACAAAGGCACCAAGCAATTCAAACTGGAAAGGAAAATCTTTCCAATAAATGACTACATAAGTAAAAAAAAACCATAAGCCCTATATCATAACACACAAACTAATTTCAGGTATATTATAGATTTAGGTGTATAGTCTAAAGCTATAAAGATTCTGATATAAAGCATAGGAGAAAATCTGCCCCATCTTCAAGAAATATTTCTTAGGACACAAAGAACAATAAATTTATATTAACAGGATTTCTTTAAAAATGAAAAAGAAATAATGATAAATCTCTATTAAGAAAATAAAAGGGCAAGCTACAGACTAGAATAAGATATTCAAGATACATATATCTGAAAAAGAGCTTGAGTATGTAAAGAAATCCTACACATTAATAAGAAAAAGTTATTCTAATTTCTAATTTGAACAGAAATTTCAAAAGAAAATAAAAGATATACAAATTGCCAAGATGCACATGAAACTACACCTGACATCTTTAATTTTGTGTAAATACAAATTAAAACCACAAAGGGTTACTACTTGCAGAATGGAAAAAATGACAACACTAAATATTGATGAACTTATGATGAACAACTCATCCTCTCATAATTTGCTGATGGTAGACTAAAATAAATAGGCACTTTTGAAAACTAATCCAGTTTCTTATGAAGTTAAACATAAAAATATTTCATCATTTATCAATTTCACTCCTAGGCCTTTACACAAGATCATTTGAATGTCCACAAAAAGACTTTTACATACATGCTTATAGCAGTATTACTGAAAGTAGCAGAAACGTTGAAAAAAAAAAAAAAACACAAATATTCATCCAAAGGAAAACAAATTTTTTTTAAATGTGTATATCTACACAATGGAATACTACTTAGCAATAAAAACAATGAACCACACAATGGAATACTACTTAGCAATGAAAATAATGAAATATCGATACACACAACATGAATGAATCTCAAGAATATGTATAAAACAAAAATAGTGAGACACAAAATATATGAAGTCCAAGAACAGACAAAACTATTACATGAATATAGACTTCAGAAAGCATGTTGCCTATTAGAGCTGGGAAATGACTGAAAAGGGAAAAAGGGAACTTTCTGGGGGGTAGAAACATTCTGTATCTTGATTTAGGTTTTGGCTACATTAATTTATATATATGTGTCATCAAATTATATATCAACAATCTATGCATTTATACAAAATTTCCCTCAATACATAATAATAAAAAACTAAAATTGAAAACTCAGCACAAGACTGAATCATCAAGAAAAGCATAATATTTAAGGTGTAGGTCATACAGGCATCAGAGATCTAGAAGTAGCAGAATTGATGTCTTCAGAGTTAAGGCATTTTGAAATACCATGAAACTTGAGACCCATATCATGAAAAACCATCATGCTTTCTATTTCTTATGTCCTGGCAGTAACCTGTTTGGTTGCATGAATGAAGGATTTGATTCTACATGTTAATTTTCTATTATTAGAGAATATCTCCAATTTTGCTTCTCATTCACATATCCTTTTAGAACCTCACTGTTTTTTCATGGTAGGAAAGTACAATGTTTCATTTAAAATAGGTATCAGGACTAATTTTCCATAACTCCATAATATCAGGAAAAGATGACTAATTTCATATGCATGTTTGAATGTAGATTGCCATGGTTGTAATGGCTAGGGGGAAAGTATACATTTTACAGATACTTTAAGGTAGATTAAACATAATTTCATTGCTTAGATATGACTATTCTCTTAAGAGCTGAAAAGCCAATGAAGTTTGAAGCTGTGCCTGTTCTTTGGTTTCATTCCATGGTTACTAAGAGCTAGTTAGAAAAGCATGTTAAAACTCACTTATACAGAAGATTAAGTCTGTCAACACCTATTAGCTATTGTCTTTACCAAATTTTACTATTGCATTTTCTGAAATTTAGACTATAAAGTTTGAAAACAGGATTAAAAAATTCAAATGAGTATCTTTTAAAAATAGTAACAGAGATGCTTCAATTTAATTACCATCCATTGGTATATGCAATAAGATTGCTATTTAATACATGTATTCATATTTCCAGGCAACATAAAATAGTTAACATCTTAGAGAAAAGAAAAAAATCAAGTGTGACTTGAAAGTGCTGAATTCTCATTTTAACCATCATATGTTAAGTCTAGAAACTAAACTCCTTATTTTAAGCAAATATTGAAAACATGTCTATTAACAATATAAATTTGAGGTTTAGATTTCACATATATTTTAAGTGAAAATAAGCAATTGAAATATTAAGTTATTTATTAAAAATGAATTTATAGTGTTATTGGATGAGAGAGTGCTTGCTTATTTTTGCTTTTCTTGGTTGAAATTTTCAGTATCTTTTAAAAATCAAAACTATTGAACTCATGGAGACAGAAAATAGAAGGATAGTTACTAGAGGCCAGAAAGGGTAGTTCTGGGAGGGGGAAGAGAGGAGGAAGTGGAAATGGTTAATGGGTACAAAAAAACTAAAGAATGAATAAGACCTATTATAGTATTTGATAGCGCAGCAGGGGGACTAGAGTCAATCGTTTAATTGTATATTTTAAAATACCTAAGAGTTTAATTGAATTGTCTGTAACACAAAGGATAAATGCTTGAGGGGATGCAGACCCAATTTTCCATGATGTGATTATTACATATTGCATGTTTATACCAAAATAGCTCATATACCCATAAATATATATACCTATCATGTACCCACAAAAACTAAAAATAAAAAAGGAAGAAATTTTCAATATCTGTATTTGTTCTGAAAATGCTAAAATGTATTGTTCTGATTACAGAACTATTCATACTATAACTGTTTATAGAATAATTTAATTGGTTATAGCACCTCTTTTTTTCCTACTTGCTCATAGAACACTGGTATCTATTCTTGGCTCAGACCATGAAGGGGTTGGAAAGCGACAGAGTAAGTGAATAAATAAACCTTCTAACAGCAGAGATTTCAGGAAAAAAATAACCATAGTGAAACTGGAAGACTTAAGGAAAGCTATTTATGTTACTCTGAGGAATACAAATCAATAAAAGTTCATGGTTGAAAGGTTCTCATTGATTGGAACATACTGGTAGCACAGTAATTTCAAAACCCAATGTAGGGTTTCCCAACCGCACCACATTTTCTGATTGTATCCAATAAAATGTTATGACCTAGAAATGGTTATCTCTAGTATAAATGTCTTGAATGACTTTTTTTTTTATTTTAACATGACTAAGTTGATATCAGGACATTTTAAATAAGGATTCAAAGAACTGTAAAATCCTGTTAAGTTAAATATTTCAAAGTCAACTTCATGAATGTTGTTGTTGGAAAGCACACTCATCATTCAGAGGTGTGAAGAATAATACAGACAATAATTTGATTACCTTTCTAGAAGTTGGTTAAATTTTCCATTCTTTAGAGTGCCAACCAATCCTCTGTTAATTCTTTAGCTGTATCTAAACCAATAGAAGCTGTTGTAAATCTCTCCATGCTGCAATGCCAGTGTAAAGTCTTATTGTGTCTTGGTATAAGGGCAGAGTAATCACTTTTCTAAGATGTACCTTAATTTCCCATGCTTCTTCTAAAAAATTACCCTTCTGTAAGTGCTGCTGATCAATGTATCTGCCACATCAACTATGATATTTTAAATGAAAAAAGGAATAAAATTCTTCCAAGAAAAAGTCTTATCCACATCAAGCATTATACCCCCAGATGAGAAACAGAAACCCCCCCAAAAAACTTGAAAAGTTAAAGACCGAGTATCAAAGTTTCTTGAAGACATTTTTAACATCTTTCAACTTAATATCAACATTATTTCTATAATTTTTTAAAATTCCATTAATTTACCATTCAATACATTGGTCAGTCCATGGAAACACTTGTTCTTACCATTCAGATTGTACACAAGGGTGAAAGCTATTAATGAAAAGTAACATATAGAGATGAATGATACCAATAAACTACCACACTAGAATGTAAACTACACAAGGGCAGAGACTTCAGTTGTTTGGTTCAGTGCTGTTGTTCTGAAGCCTAGAATGGTGCCTGTCTTAGAGCAGGCACTCAGCAAATATTTCATAATGAAAATACCTGAAATGAAGCTCTCCCAGTTCTGCATTATCTCATTAAAGTATAGGCATGCTCCACATAACAATGTTTGGCTAACGATGGATCACATATACCACAGTGGTTCTCTTAAAGTTATAATGGAGCTGAAAACTTCCTATTACTTGTTGAGGTCCTAACTGCAGTATTATTACAGTTCAATCATTATTCACATGTTTATGGTGAGGCTGGTGTAAATAAACCTAAAAAGAGAAGATGAACTCCCAAGAAAATACAGTGATGTGTCCAGCTTCTGCGGGTCTCAACAAGCTCCTTAAAAAGTTTTAAAACATGGACTCCAACATCAAAAGATTTTCCTTAATAGAGAGAAATGTTCATGATGCATTATTTGCTTATAAGCAAATCTATAAGAAGAGAAAAAAACAAAACAAAACAAGTAAACCACCATGGACATATTTCTAAAAAAGTGACACCTAGGATCTTCCAGAAGTATTTTTAAAGAAGGTACTATTATCATCGGAAATGAAAGGTCTATACATGTCATTTGCCCTGAGCTTTCAGTGGAATAAGATGTGGAAGAGAAAGATGGTGATATTGATGATCCTGACTGCGTGTAGGCCTAGGCTAATATGTGTGTTTGAGTCTTAGTTTTTTAGGGAAAAAGATTCATGAATCTTTCATTGTGTATCATCATATGGGTGAGATTCAACAAGATAATAAAAATATAATTAGAAATTTTTTAATTAGAAAAAAGTTTTCAAAGTAAGAATATAAAGAAAAAAATTAAAACAATTAATGTTTGTAAAGTAAAAATGTCACAGTGAGCTAAGGTTAATTTTTTATGTACGAAAGAAAACATTTTTGAAATTTATCATAGCCTAAGTGTACAGTGTTTATAAAGTCTACAGTAGTGTATAGTAATGTATTTGTTCTTCACAGTCACTCACTACTTACTGACTCACCTAGAGCAACTTCCAGTCCTGAAAGCTCCACTCATGGTGGGGTTCCCTATATGATTGTATTTTTTCTTTACCTTTTAGATTTTATTTTTACTGTATTTTCCCATGTTTAGATCTGTTTACTTACACAAATATCTACCATCGTGCTACAATTGCCTACAGTATTCAGTACCTCTGGGTCGCTGAGTGTATCTCATCTCTAAATGAGATGTGTTTAAAGCCCTTTTTCTGTCAGAAACAATAATTATCTTCATGATACTTATCAGGTGTCAGCTCAGACCTCGCCTCTCTGATCACTCAAGCCTCAATTATAGATCCTTTTATGTGCATTTGTAGTGCCTTCCATATTCTTTATCATTATATTGCATCTTGTTTACATATTCACTTATATCCTGCAGAAGGCTCAACTCCAAAGAGGCAGGTATGTGTCTACTTTGTATTTCCTGGACTCAATATTTCTTTTGTCAATATATAAAACATGACTATTCATCATTTCATGAAATTGTTAATAGTTAATAAGGATAGAGCCCCAAACACAAATAAATGCAAATAACACAAAACAACTTTTTTCTCGTGTAGATCAATGGTGGAATCTAAAATACAACAATCACCTTTTTTTCTATATATAGAGAGACATATCTAACAAATGAAGCTTGAAAAGTCACAAAGGAAAAGCACTGGCATTTGTGTGAGGTTAGACTTTTAAAAAATAGATCTTGGAAAACGAAGGAAGAGAATCTAATTCTATAAAATATAGATGTGAATATTTGAAGCTCTTCATGAAAATATGACACACTATAATCTAGAGACATTCCTAAAAGTTTGAAATACAATAGACTAGGGAAGATCAGACTTCTTTTCAACTAGTATAGGAAACATGTCTTTTATTACATATAGGTGTTGCAGAGGGCAACATTAAATCCCTTTATTGGGTTTATCAACCTTGATATTATTGACAGTTTGAAGCAGAAAGCTCTTTGTTGTGACAACCAGAAATGGCTCCAGACATTAGCAAATGTCACCTGAGGAGTAAAATAGCCCCGGGTTGTTTTATAAATTTCAGGCAGATTTGGCCAAAAGCATGGATGTCAGATATATAGTGACGGTTTTATTGTTAATTTAATGATACTAATGATCGTCAATTAATTATATTAATTGTCATTGGTTTTCAAAGGTTAAGCATCGCTAACCTTTGAAGGTGAGAGTCATGGTATCTCAACCAAATACTAGTGTTGTAACTTTCAAACAATTATTGATCTGAAAAACCTCCGTTGAAAGATACAAGTAATCAGCATATCAAAGATTATAACTAAGTGCCAGTTTGATATACTGGAAGGGAGAAGAAAGAAATCTCAAGGCCTGACTCATCTTTGCCTCTACTCTGTGAGACAGTGAGCGACATCCTTTACAATTTTGTCGCTCACTTTTCTCATCTTTACGTTGATGGTATGAATTATTTTTTAGTTCCCTAATAGCTCTAATATTCCATGATCACATGACATCATTTTGTGTATATCAGGGTTAGCAAAATAAAAATAGCCACTCTCTTCTGAGACATGCATCATAATGTACCACAGCTGATATTAAGCATAAAAAGATTTTTATAGATTATGTAATTTTTGGAGGTTTCCCTTGATCAAAAGCTCAATAGCCATTTGAAGGTACCTGAAATTCTATCAGAAACTCATCTTTCTTTGAGTTAAAGCAACTCTTTTCAAACTATGTTCTATGGATACTCAAGAGTATACATTAAAGGGCAGTGAGCCGGTAAGAATCTAAACCTCCAATAATTCAAACAGAATACACAAGCTTTAATAATGTTATTTATTGAGGTTTGGCAAAAAAAAAAAAAAAAAATCTCTGAATATAGAATTTGGCTAGATATGAAAAAATACTGGAATGTATAAAATATATTTAAAAATGTTCATAGAGCTATTAAACCATGTGTGGTTTATTGGCAATGGATGGAAATTCACTCATTCTTCTTTCCAAGGCAGCCTCGTGAGGGAGGACAGTGCCTCTACAGAGCAGTGTCTGGGATAAACAAGCCTGGAAAGTCAGACACAAAGCCCTGGTCATTCTGAGTGTAGGAATACATGTCATGTTATCACACTAAAAGGGCAGGTAGCAGTGGGCTGAAAATTGCATGGTTTTGAAACAGGCATGTATGTGGAAACCCAGCAGAAGCAAATGCATTCTTTATTAGATAAAATAAAATTTTAAAAAAAGAATGAGCAGCACACAGGTAGGAGACAGTTGCAGAGACACTAGGATAAGCTAAAGAAGCTGATCACCCCCTTTCAATAAGCCAAAACTAATTTTTTCATGGCAGCTGTAGATCTGCCCTCTCACATTTAAAAAAATGTTCACCACTTTGGGAGGCCGAGGCGGGTGGATCACAAGGTCAGGAGATCGAGACTATCCTGGCTAACATGGTGAAACCCTGTCTCTACTAAAAATACAAAAAACTAGCCGGGCGCGGTGGCGGGCGCCTGTAGTCCCAGCTACTTGGGAGGCTGAGGCGGGAGAATGGCGTGAACCCGGGGGGCGGAGCTTGCAGTGAGCCGAGATCGCGCCACTGCACTCCAGCCTGGGTGACACAGTGAGACTCCGTCTCAAAAAAAAAAAAAAAAAAAAAAAAAAGTTCACATTTAAGCATTCTGGGATTCAAGATAATAAATAAAATACCAGCAATCTATATTGTATTAAGTTTTAGAAATAGCCATATGGCATAAAATACATTTTCAGGAATATCTGATTTTTTATAGTTACTCATTATACAAAGGTAAAGTTGTACTATCTTGTAAATTATTTGCGTAACAATTGACTTTCAAGTACATAGAACTCCTAATGAATCAATCATCAGAAGCAAGATGGTACTATTAAGAATCTATTGGAAAGCTTTACTACTATGGTTTAAGAGATTAATTCAAATATTGTATTTCCCAAATATAGTTAACAACAGATCTACTTCACTTATGAAAGAAGCTGAATCACTTTAAAACATCCTCTTTTCTACCATCTTCTTTATTACCTTCTACTTTCTCTTTCTCTTCCATTTGTACTTTCTGTTCTTCTAACTCTTATAGGCCCACCTCCCTTCAGAAAACCGTCCTTTAGGCTGGATCCCCTCCCAGGCCCAGGCATATTCCCATAGGTATGTCTCTTCCACTGCATTTACTGCAATTCTTCCCTCACTACCATAGGTTTCTGTGGACAGGATTAAGCCCACTTACATTTTAAATTCCTACTTTCTACTACTAGTTTTTGGTATGCAAGAATATCCAATAAATATTACTTCAATCAATAATTAAATAAACAAACTGTTGGCCACGTTTATCCAACATAGGAACTGAGAATACACTACAGCCTTGTGCTTCCTTCCTAATAAAATAGAGCAAGTTATGTTTTCAAGGTGAGAGTAAGGGACAAAATTGATATTCAAATGAAAACTGGCATTTAAATACATGGTCTGAAATTAGCACCAATTAATAATTATGATTTTTTTATGCAAAAAGTTTAGGACTGAAAAGCAGCAGCCCATTCCATCACTGTGAACTGATTTCATCATTTCAGAAAGAACAGAAAATTACACGACATGATTACATAATAACTGCCAAGACCCACATCAATACCTCACTATTAAAAGCATTTTGCTCAACTAGAATGATCTTTTCCAAAGTTATTGAGGCTGTATTTTCTACTATAAGACTCTAAATAATATTCTTCAAAAATTAGATTTATGGTCACTAAAAGGTATGTATTTATGGTCACTAAAAGGTATGTATTTTGAAAATAAAATGAGTTAAAATTTCCTGGCAAAATACATCTAACTTTAGAAACTAATCTCAGAGATCATTTAACCAGGAGATTAATTTCTGATTATACAACCAAGAAGAATGAGGAAAGTTTTGTTTTATTATTCTATTTCTAAATAATCTGGTATCTCTTCTCTGTAATATTTACTAAACATATATTTTAACCAGGGATGAGGTTTCTCATTATTCTTTTGATCTTAATTCTTATTCTTAGGTTAGAAATGTGGAACCAAAGTAGAAATATTACATCAAATCTTAGGGAAAAAGAACACTTCTCCCCTCTAAATCAGAAATGTAACACTCAGCAGCTGAGAGGAAGCAAACCATGCCTAATTCTATGTCGTTGCTCTTTGACAGCATTTTTTCTAAATCGAATTCTATGATGTACTTACAGTAAAGGCCATAATTTTTCTACTCTATGTGTATGTGTGTGTGTGTGTGTGTATGTCTGTGTGTATATATATACACACACACACAGATTATATATGTCTGTGTATACATATACAGATTATATATATATATGTCTACATATATACACACACACAGATTAGAAAAATATGTCTGCATATACATACACACACATAATTATAATAAAGGTACATATAGAAACCTATTTAACAGCCATCCTTAAAGAAGTCTCTTAAAAGTCACTGCACCTAGTAATTATTACTAATCATCAATGATATTTTCACACCCATTTCAGTTGCACAAAATTATAATACATTTTCTTTTTGAACTTAATCTTCGCTCCAACAATCTAATTTTTTTCCAATAATATTATCCATTTTCCCAAAACCTCTTCAGTTCCCATAAACATTGAAAACTGTTATCTCACCCTAGAGTACCTTCAACATTTTCTGTAGAGGATTTGAGATGAGATTGGCCAATCGGATGAAAGAAAATGGGAGAGTGCTTGAAGGAGAAATAACCATTGACAATACTTGCAGAGGTATCTGGGTATTTAGAAATTACGCTTGGTTCCTCCTTCCTTTTGTCTTCAGTAAAAAGCCATTCAAAAGCCAATGATGGAGAAACCTAGTCATACTAGTACTTACTTCTCTCTGTGAACTTGCACTTCACAAAAGATCTAGGTGCCCTAAAGCTGCTTAGCTCATTATAAAGGTTTACTTGACCATCAACTTCAGTTACATGCCTATATCAATTTTAAGGAAATACTAAGTTACTAAACCATAACCAATAAAAGAATAAAAAGTTCAATAAAACCCTTATGTACAACCCAAAATTCTTACACTGGGAGAATCAGGTTAAACTAGCATTTAAGGCATTACTGTGATGGTGTATTGGTTGCTATTTTTTTTTCTTCAACATAAAGCATGTAGTTTAGGATTACAGGTTAACTGAGAGGTTGTAAAATGAATATGACTGTATATGAGAATCTTGTGTGCTTGCATGGTTTAGTAAGTCATATGGGCATGCCAGGGGATAAACTAGGGGATATGTAAAGCCATATAGGTACTTTTCAGGTCATGTATAGGGAGCCCCACAACTCCTTCTGCAAAGAAAGAGTTTCCCATATGTTCATGTAATTTGCATAGATTTCACTATATGCCTTTCTGCCAAAAGGAAAGAAAATGGGATAGGGATGATGTAAATGATGATGGTTAAAACCCCAGTTAAACTATTAAGTATGATGCAATTTTAAGTGTGATCTAATAATCCCCCATGAGGCACCCACTAGTATCTCCATTTTACTGATGGGAAAACAAAAGCTTAGGTAATTTAAACAACTCTTTTCAAATCATGCAGCTAGTAAGTGAAAAAATCTTAAATTTTAACCAGGTTTTATCTCTTTAGGAATGATAACAATACTTATAAGGGTTATTATTAGGTTAAGTTAGAAAATCCAGGAAAGGCACTCAGACACGGTAATACGATTTAATATTTTTATTACTGCTTTATACATTTGAGACAATGGTTCTTTTCTCCATAAACTCTTGCAGTTGGAACAGAGTTGCCGAAGAAGAGCCAAAAGCCCTTGTCCGTGCCTTCCTTGTTATGGCAAACTGTATTTACTTATTAACGTTAAATGACTAAATAACTGTTGATTATAGTTAATAATGCTGTATTGTATACTTCAAATTTGCCAAGAGAGCAGATCTTAAGTGTTCTTAACAACAACAAAAAGGCAACTATGTGAGGTGGTAGATTTGTGAATTAACTTGATTGTGGTAGTCATTTCACAATGGAAATGCATACGTGTATCAAGCCATTATGCAGTACATTTTAAATATACACAGTTTTGTCAATTATATTTACAAAGCTGAAAAAAGATTAAACGATTAAAAAAAAAACTTACTGATTTCTAGGTTAAAGGCAAATCTAACAATTGTATGTCAAGATGTGACACTAAGTAGCCAATGAATTAAAAAGTTGCACTATATTTGAAACAAAAATACAGGCTGGGCGCAGTGGCTCAAGCCTGTAATCCCAGCACTTTGGGAGGCCAAGACGGGCGGATCATGAGGTCAGGAGATTGAGACCATCCTGGCTAACCTGGTGAAACCCCGTGTCTACTAAAAAAATACAAAAAACTAGCCGGGCGTGGTGGCGGGCGCCTGTAGTCCCAGCTACTCGGGAGGCTGAGGCAGGAGAATGGTGTAAACCCAGGAGGCAGAGCTTGCAGTGAGCTGAGATCCGGCCACTGCACTCCAGCCTGGGCGACAGAGCGAGACTCCGTCTCAAAAAAAAAAAAAAAAAAAAAAAACCAAAAACCACACACACAAAAATACAAACATAAAGAATCTCAGAGTTCAAAAATTAAAGACATTAATTATTATAGTATAAAAAAGGAATCCATGAGCTTATCACTAGCATCCTTTTGTTGTGGAGAATCACTGTATAGTAATTATTAGAGCTACCCTAAAATGATAATTCCATATTCTGCTAGGTTATATAAATAAGTCCTATGTTTTTCAAATCTTCTCCCCAGAAATGTTTTATTATGACTCTTCAATATTAAAAGGCATGGATTTCCAGAAAATTACACTTGATATTTTTCTTACACAAATTAACTTAAAAATACACACAGCAAAATTAGTTGGGTACGGTGGTGGGCACCTGTAATCCCAACTACTCAAGAGGCGGAGGAAGGAGAATCGCTTGAACCTGGGAGTTGGAGGTTGCAGTGAGCCGAGATAGCACCACTGCACTCCAGCTAGGATGACAGAATGAGTGAGACTCTGTCTAAAAAAAAAATCAAAAACAAAAACAAAACAAAACAAAAAACACACAATGATCAAAGGTTATTCCAAAATCAAGGTGATGGTTAAATTTCCAAGGCTTTTTTGTTTACATCTGCACCTTCAGTGGATGGTCACCCTTGAATGCAGAGAACTGCCTGCCTGCGGTTTATATTCACACTCACTGGCCACTGCAGAGTTTGTCCATAGCCAATGCCTAGTTGCTGCAGGGTTCTACAGCCCAGGCTTCTCTTCAGCTCAGGCAGCTCAAGAGAAGACTCATGTGCAATTCACACTCTAGGGGTTCCCCTGGAATCAGCCTGAACCTCATCTCCATCTGAGCTTGCTCCCCTCCCTGTCTTGATTCCCTAGTAACATTAGAAGTTTCCTCAGAGAGCACACATGCACAAGAATTCCAATCTCAGGCTGGGCACGGTGGCTCACGCTTGTAATCCCAGTACTTTGGGAGGTCGAGGCGGGCAGATCACGAGGTCCAGAGATCAAGACCATCCTGGCTAAACAGGTGAAACCCCATCTCTACCAAAAAAAATACAAAAAAATTAGCCGGGCGTGGTGGCGGCCGCCTGTAGTCCTAGCTATTCAGGAGGCCGAGGCAGGAGAACGGCATGAACCCAAGAGGAGGAACTTGCAGTGAGCCCAGATCGTGCCACTGCACTCCTACCTGGGCGACAGAGCAAGACTCCGTCAAAAAAAAAAAAAAAAAAAATCCAATCTCAGCTTCCAGAGAATCAAAGCTAAAAACAAACTCATGATGATCTGCTTTTCAAATCCATCAACCTCTTTTCACTCTTTATCCTTCTTCGACTTTATGTAATTTCCAAATGTGTTGATTACCACTCCTTTTTCTTAAACTCTGTTCTTACAAAATCTCTAAAATAAGATTTTCACATCGTTTTCCATACATCCCTTTCATTCTTTCTCACTGCACTTTGCTGGAGCATCTGTTCCATTCTCTTATCCTTTACCTCCTGTGCTCATAAAATCTGATCTACCATGAGACTTCACATCAGATAAATGCAAAACTCTCAAATGTATATTATTTTCCCATACCTAAGATAGTATTTTTAACGGACCCAATCATCATCCTGTGTTCTTCATCTGTTAAAGGCATCACTATCCCTGAAGCCACCGAACCTTGAAGACTTGGTGTTCCCATTCCTCTTTAATCCTTCATATGCTCCCTTACTTCTTATACCAGTTACTGATCAAGTCACGGCAACAGGAGCTACATTTTACTATGGCAGGTGTTTCCCCTTTTCTTTAACGTTGCATCTGGAAAGCTTATGCTTCCCTAGAAACATTCAAGACACCTCCAAAGGTATCTCCCTTCCTCCAATCTGCTAGGCCAGCCACCTACTCTTCATACCGCTACTACAGTTGTTTTCCAAAAGATGTCTCCTGGCTCTATGATCCCCTATTTAAGAGCTTTGCAGGTGTACGCATTTTCTACAAGTAATTTATCAGTTGTTTTAAAACAGTATCTGAAGACTATTACAAGGTGAGGGAAATCTTATTTTTCATCTATTTTTGCCAAGCTTCCCAAGACCCCAGACAATACTAGTTTATTTGCCATTCCATACATACATCACACCTTTGTACATTTCAGCGTCTGTGTTCATGTTTCTCCCTCTTCCTGTAGTGTCCCTGACCCTTCATATACCGACCAATTTGGCTCCTTTTGTGGCTAAATTCCAGTGACTCGCTTTCAATGTGATATTTCATTCAACATATTCTCCCTCCCTCATGAATCTGTAATACATGCTTATATCTCCATTAGGAAATTTTAATATTTTGACTTATTTGTAATTTTGTGTGTATATTTGTCTATCTTAGAGTGGTGACTATAAATACTTAGAAACATGAGGATCATTAATCAAGTTTTATGTTTCTTCTGGTGTGTAGCACAGACAAAATAGTTGCTCAGCAAAAGTTTGGAATACAATCCTAAAATTGTGACTTGTTACACAGTCAATTAACAATCATGGCTAGGGCAGATTATTCAAATAACCCTTAAAATAGAAAAAAAAGAGAGATAATTAGATGCTAAAAGTAAAACAGTCATTGAAATATTGCCAATTAAAATCACATGGCTCATAACAAAAAAAGACAATTCATATTGTTAAACTATTTTCATTTTAGGGTATTAAGAGGATTCCATTTATCTGAATAATAAAATAAATTAAAATGCATCATGAAAGATAATTCAATTTTGAAGAGCATAGGTCATTTTCAATATTAGCCCCAGATCAGATGTTTTGGAAATCTTAAGCAACATGCATAAAACTAAAATGTAGGCTGTTACTGAGAATATAAATTATCATTCTTAAGCATCAAATTTGCCCTGTGAGTTTCCTTAAAAATATGTGTTCAATACTGCAGAATCATAATTCAAATTACAGAATTTTTAAGCATTTAAGGACAACATATTTTTAATGATAAGCTTTTGAAATAAAATGTTTCATTCTTTTACTCTTTACCTCTCCTTTTTTTCTTTTATGCCATCAATCAGATAAATGTCAAATGAATTGCCTTGTTTCTAAATATATGTCCTCATTCCTTTGCTCTAAACCCCAATATTTATGAACTAGAAAAGAAACCCTTATTGAATAGTAGAACGTGGTTTGATTCTGTAAGACTCAAGAGTTGCATGGCATGGACAAAAAGTCAAAGAAAGTGTCAAAATTCCTATACTACAATAAGGCCATGTCTATGCAGACATGGGGAAAAGGTAGAATTGAAATTCAAACTTACTTCAAAATAGTTTATCTTCCCTGGCACAAACTGAAACTT
The DNA here is from genome assembly GCF_008728515.1 of Papio anubis. Classification (NCBI taxonomy): domain Eukaryota; kingdom Metazoa; phylum Chordata; class Mammalia; order Primates; family Cercopithecidae; genus Papio; species Papio anubis. The sequence continues at coordinate 70,330,347 of NC_044990.1, read as the reverse complement.
TTATGATGCTGTGGAGAGTATGAATCACTACTAAGTCCAGTTGACTAAAATATCTCAAAAACACAGTACATTTTGACACATTAAATAGAACCTCAAACTGCCCATATGTTCCAAGACTCACTGAAATAGTTTGTCAGTTGTACTTGTGTTTGTTCTACTTGAGATAGCCCACTCGTTTTCTTTCCTTCCTTCCTCCCATCCTTTCTTCTGTTCTTATTTCCTTCATTTTTCCTCTCTTCCTTTTTTTTTTTCAGTTGGCTTTCTAAGCTACTGTAAATTACCAATATAAATCCAATGCCTTCTTATTTATTTGCAAAGAGCAAATACCATTAGTGTTATTCATTGGCCACCTTGTAAAAGCTGACTACTTCTACAATGATTGAATTTCTATCTATAATCATTAAGTGGGGCAACAGAACTAAGAAGACATAAACAGCATTTAGCACAGTATATTACTTTGAAAAACAGATGAATTTTTTATGTAAAATGCTGCTGAAGCACTCACTTAAATGTAACCATTCAATTTTCTACCTCGAGCCCAAAAGCCCTCTTTCCTGGCCTTAGATAATTTTCTTTATCTAGCATGCCTGATTTGCAGGTCTCTTTCTCACTCCTTATTCTGCAAGACATGCTCAGATTCTCTTTCCATTCAATTTATGACATGATTCATTGAATGCTACAGCCTACTTGAGGATTTTTAAAAAATATTTTCTAGCCCTGCAGTAGAAATCCATTTTTCCGATAAGAAATGTAGTGATGACCCTGTCAGCTAAGTATCCTAATTCATTTGTCTGTGTGAAAAAGCTCTTCCCTCCAGGCCCCTTCAGAATTCATATATAAATTGCTCTCTATATATTAGCAACTGCAGTGAAACTAGCTTTCATGCTCTTTGAAAAAAAAAAAAATTATATTTTACAATTCCAGAAATAGTAGATAACAATCAATTCGAAGTATTATTATCTCATTTTTTCTGGTTCTCAGGGATATATCCACAGTTATGAGATGAAAGAATTTCTAAATGACAGTGTACTAACAAAGCATTAAAAATGAGACACATTATTCTAGACTGGCGTTGTACTGTTACCAGTAGCATTTTTCTAACCAATATAATAATCTTAACTCAGGAATATGTCCCAAGTGTTTAAAATGGATACTTGAATGTTCGTAAATATATAAAGGATCTCAACATGTTTTTAAAAAAAAACATAAAAAGAAGAACTTATGTCATTGTGTACTAGCATTAGAAATTTTAAAAATCAAGTAAAGTGCCTCCAGTAGCATATCTGGTATGGCGCAAATAGAAAATGCATTGTAAATATGAAATTACATGGTCAAATGTGATTAACTTGCAGGGGAGGGGAACAAATAGGGCCAGTTTCCCTTGTAGTCTCATATTTGGTTTGTGTAATCAATCAGCCTGTTTTATTCTCAGAAGGTTTTAAGAAAGGGCGTTCTGACTGACTGCAAGCTTCATTATATCCTCAAACCATTAATACAGTTTTCCCAGGATTTATAACCAGAGATGGACATTGACAGCTGCACCTTCCCTAACCTGATTTAGCTAGCCTACTACATCATCCACATATACTTTCATTAATTCAACTGTTATTGTCTCCTATGTACCAGGCATTGAGCTAGGTGTCAGATAATACAGATGGTTGCTAAAGAGAAAGATGAGTAAGTCAAAGTCCCAGATCTCAAAACTTCTAAAATCTAGTAGGAAAGACAAAAATGTTTAAGTATGGTGATAATAAAAAATATAATATCTCATTGAAAAAAGTAGAATTTTTTTTAATGTTGAAGCACCTCAGTAAAGAGTTGCCATTAAGCTGGACCCTGTCAGTTAAATAGAACTTTCACAGCCAGGGATGGGGGAAAGGAAGTCTAATTCATTTATAGAGTTTGGATTATTACAAAAAGAAGTGTACATGTAGATCTTAGGAATCATGACTAACTCACCATTGCTAGTGCATAAGGAAAGAAGAATCTAGAAGAGTAATTATAAAAAGCAACTTCCAGACCATGATAGAGGCCTTAGTTGCCATGATGTCTAACAGCATTGTCATGGAATTGTGTATGAACTTTGTATTAGTAAATTCTGAGACCTTGTTGATGATACTGAATGATACAGTTTGAAAAAAAATTATTGGTCATCCTTCTTCTGATGACTTATAATTCATATTAATTGAAATGATTACATCTTCCCACATTTCTAAAGCTCTTATTTCAGCCCCAGGCCAACACAGTAGGATAATAGGTATGCAAGTGTTCTTAAACAGAAAAACTGGATTGTCCTCCCAAAGCATTACAGGATGGATGGTTTGAACCAACTTATTTTCTCTATAGTCAGGAAACTCTGAACAATTTGCTTGATAATTTTTTAATATTACATGTAAAATATTACATTTTAAAAATATATAACGTTAATTACCTGTTAATTACATGTGATTAACTTTCTATGTTATATACATAAAAAGAGAGTAATAGCCCTAAGTTTCTACCCCCTACTCCAAAGCAGTTGGAAAGTAATATGGTTCAGTGCTGATATGGATGCAGAGAAATGGGTTTTCATGGATTGCCAATGAGGGTGTAAATCACTAGAACCCTTTGGAAAATGTCTATTATCATACTGAAATTCCAAGAAATATGAATATAAATTTTATAATCTGAGCAATCCTTATATGAAATCCCAATATGTTTATAAAGATAGATGCTGTTATTTACTACACATTGTAATGTGGGACTAAATTAATAAATAAGTGTTCATTAAGATGGAAATGACAGAATCAATTTGGCAAAAGCATATTATTGAATATTATGAAATTACCAAAAAAGTGAGTTAGATATTTACACATTAGCTCACTGGAATGACTACTACATGTTGATGAGGAAGAAAATAGAGTTTAATGTGTCTAGTATATAGAGTAATCATATTTTTATAAATACTATCTTTAACAAAAACCTTATTATGAGTATCTGTGTATGTGGGAGCATGGGAAACATGGTTCAGGGCTCTATTTCATGATGTTATTATAAGTGCTCTTGAGATATATTTTTAAAAACTAGGAAAATGAAACATACACTAGTATTTTATTCCTTGCTTAAACTCTACCCTATAATAGAAGTAGAAAGAACAATTGCCTCACATTCCTTTATGCAAGATGTTTACCATTCTCCCTGAGCTTCCTGACCCACTGCTGTCCCTTGCATAGCGACGACAGTGCTTCCTAACTCAGAGAAAATATAAAAGCCCCAGCATAGGGAATTCATCACCTTCCTACCCACCAATGTACAAAGTTGTGCATACTCATCTCCAATCTTTTCATCTACTCCAGGCTGTCTTCTCCCCACTCAAAGCTATTGGCTACTTCTGTGCACCCTGGGTTCTTCCCCCATCCCCTTTCTCCATGATTTTAACATTTACATCTCTTCCCAACTCTTCCCTTCACTCTGTAAACATGCATAATCTGTCTCTTCTTAAAAACAAGACCAAGAAACAAAACAAAACACAACACATTACTTCCTTTACCCTTGTGTTCACCTGTAGGGTGTTATGAAAATTATTGAATAATCAGCATGGCACCATGTGTGTAAAAGCCTGAGTAAGGGCCTGAAGCACCTATTGAGCTAAGAATGTGCTTTTAGTTACTGGATCCTGGGGATGTCACTGAGTTCTGTGGAACATAGAGAGCAGCTGGGATGACAGGGGGTATTGAGAAAACTTGGGACAGTGGCTATCACGTTTTCTATTGCCATTAATACCCAAAGTTTCCGTTTCATCCACAATTTATCACTGAAATGTTTTTCCTTTGAAGTATCCACTGATCTTCTAATTGCAGAAATGACCATCAACTCTTAAATATGCCTGATGATTGGGCTCTCTGCTCCATTGTCACTTTACTGTTGAATGCATTCTATCCATTTGGAATGCTGTTCTCTCCATTTTCATCTACGACATCTGCTGCTCTGCTTCAGGGATTCAAAGGCCTCATCTTCAGCTTTCTGGATTTCTGATTCTAAAAACACTCCCTGGATGACCCCCACCCATGTCATTTTTTCCCAATCACCATGACATCCACATTCATGGCTTTATCCCTTATTTCTCTCTTGAGACTCAGACTTTCAATCCTGGGATTCCTCCTCAGCCACATTAGAGCCAGTTTCTACTTTGCAATGAAGGCAATTGGAGCTCAGAATATGAGTATGACATAATAATTTTCTAACTTCAAAAAAGTTATTACTATGAAATACTATGTAACAGATTTAGACATGTTAAAAAGTTAAATGACAGCAGAAGTTACACAAAATTTAGCAAAACACAACTCCATGTGGTATTTCAGAGCTAAGGTACTGGAAATGCAACAGACTAGAGCCTCTTTGTGATTATTGACATGATATTTTGTTTTTTTCCTTCCTTTTTTGTTAATTTAATGTTTCCTCTGCGGCCTACAAGACTAATGAAGCTTCTTAAGTTCCTGCAGCAGTCCCAGACTGTGACTTATGCACAAGAAGCTGGGTCATTAAGCTAAAGGTCTCTGGATGAGCATCATCTCTAACAAGCATAAAGGTGATCTTGACTCATATTGTCATTCAGGGAATAACTTTCCTGATTCCCAATAATAGACCTATAATTGAGTTTCACAGATGAAAGGCAATCAGATCAAAAAGTTTTTGGTCCTTTGAAAACAGAGATCTCTAAATATTTTTAATAAAAGAAAAGTAAAAATAGGGGTTTCTAATAGTAATTTAGATACTAATTTGATTTCTCAGAAAGTTACTGGCAAACACAATTTAGAAAATTTTAATTTGCCTGGGGAGTAAGAGAGATATATGTATATTTATCTTATATATTTAAATATAAATTTGACTCAATAAATATAAATATAAACATAGAAATGTTAAATTTTCATATATCTTAGCTTTAATTTCTGATATAAGTATTTTCAAAAAACCTCTGATTATTCAAAACCTCCAAATTATTCAATTTGGCAAAAACAATTTAGCAAATAATGTGGCCAAATTTTTATAGGAAACCAAACAATTTAACTGCCATAGAGAATGGGAACCGATTTCTTATTTGCGCATAATAATACTTTTAAAGTTTTAAAAAATATTTTAAAAAAATTTAAATATATTTAAAGTAGTAAATAAAATATTTTGAGTCTGACTAATTTGTCCCAGTCAGCAAAAATTAAGGATTCTGAAGGATGTGAGTGTAAACATGATGGCAAATATGAACAGAAAAGGTATTTTCTTAAACAGAAAATGAACCTCAAAATATATGTCAGATGATATTTAAAAGTGCATTAAAATTTACTTTAAGATTCAATTCACCTTTATATTATGAAATAAATTCATGATTAATGAGCGCCCATGATTTTATGAATATACTTATATCAAAAAGAGCTCATCTGTAAACTCAGCATATATTCATAATTGAAATATTAATAGTAATATGAAGTGCTATGTTTTAAGGAGAACAGATATTTTTTACATATATGACCAGAGGTAGAACAACTCTGCCACCAAATCTAAATGTATGCTCCTGTCCCTGAAATACAGCAAGAAAATTGCTGTACTGCAGATGAAGAAAGTGTTCATAAATTTAAATAAAACAACTGCAAATGAAAACTGAAAAGTTTAAATGAAAAGGAATGGAGGTCAAAAGTATTAAAAAGTAGTCATTTTCTGAAAAATAATTATTTTAATACTGATATTTATGATATCAATCTCCTATATAATATCACTATTCAAGTTTTCAATTACAACATTTAGAGTATTTATTGTCAAAAATTTTCTGATTACATAGTAACATACAACATTTAAATTTCTTCTTTGTGCTCAGTATTTTCTTCTGTGATAATTCCCCCACATCATCACATTAAATGCATTTATTTTTATTTTTATCTTTAAATGAACTACAAAGCAGTGTAACCATGGCAGGTCAAGATTTTACTAAACGGTGTGCTTAAAGAACCATAAAGTTCTAGATCTAACAGATTTATAATGACTCAGTTTTCCTCTGTCATAATGGATTTAGCTAATTTTCTTTTTTATTATTATTATGCTTTAATCTCTAGGGTACCTCTGCATAACGTTCATTCTTGTTCCACAGGTATACATGTGCCATGGTGGTTTGCTGTACCCATCAACCCTTCATCTACATTAGGTATTTCTCCTAATGCTATCCCTCCCCTAGCCCCCCAACCCCTGATAGGGCCTGATGTATGATGTTCCCCTCCCTGTGTCCATGTGTTCTCATTGTTCAAATCCCACTTATGAGTGAGAATATGCGGTGTTTGGTTTTCTGTCCTTGTGATAGTTTGCTGAGAATGATGGTTTCCAGCTTCATCCATGTCCCTGCAAAGGACAGGAACTCATCCTTTTTATGGCTGCATAGTATTCCATGGTGTATATGTGCCACATTTTCTTTATCCAGTGTATCATTGATGGGCATTTGGATTGGTTCTAAGTTTTTGCTATTGTGAATAGTGCTGCAATAAACATGTGTGTGCATGTCTCTTTACAGTAGAATTATTTATAATCCTTTGGGTATATACCCAGTAATGGGATTGCTGGGTCAAATGGTATTTCTGGTTCTAGATCCTTGAGGAATCACCACACTGTCTTCTACAATGGTTGAACTAATTTACACTCCCACCAACAGTGTAAAAGTGTTTCTATTTCTCCACATCCTCTCAGCACCTGTTGTTTCCTGACTTTTTAACGGTCACCACTCTAACTGGCATGAGATGGTATCTCATTGTGGTTTTGATATGCATTTCTCTAATAACCAGTGGTGATGAGCTTTCATATGTTTGTTGGCAGCATACATGTCTTCTTTTGAGAAGTGTTTGTTCATATCCTTCGCCCACTTTTTGTTGGGGTTGTTTTCTTGTATATTTGTTTAAGTTTTTTGTAGATTCTGGATATTAGCCCTCTGTCAGATGGATAGATTGCAAAACTTTTCTACCATTCTATAGGTTGCCTGTTCACTCTGATGAAAGTTTCTTTTGCTGTGCAGAAGCTCTTTAGTTTAATTAGATCCCATTTGTCAATTTTGGCTTTTGTTGCCATTGCTTTTGGTGTTTTAGTCATGAAGTCCTTGCCCATGCCTATTTCCTGAATAGTATTGCCTAGGTTTTCTTCTAAGGTTTTTATGGTTTTAGGTCCTTGATTTAAGTCTTTAATCCATCTTGAGTTAATTTTTGTATAAGGTGTAAGGAAGGGGTCCAGTTTCAGTTTTCTGCATATGGGTAGCCAGTTTTCCTAACACCATTTATTAAATAGGGAATCCTTTTTCCATTGCTTGTTTCTGTCAGTTTTGTCAAAGGTCAGATGGTTGTAGATGTGTGTTGTTATTTCTGAGGCCTCTGTTCTGTTCCATTGTTCTATATATCTGTTTTGGTACCAGTACCAAGCTGTTTTGGTTACTGTAGCCTTGTAGTATAGCTGAAAGTCAGGTAGTGTGATGCCTCCAGCTTTATTGTTTTTGATTAGGATTGCCTTGGCTATGCAGGCTCTTTTTTTGTTCCATATGAAATTTAAAGTAGTTTTTTCCAATTCTGTGACAAAGTCAATGGTAGCTTGATGGGGATAGCATTGAATCTGTAAATTACTTTGGGCAGCATGGCCCTTTTCACGATAATAATTATCCATGAGCATGGAATGTATTTCCATTTATTTGTGTCCTCTCTTACTGCCTTGAGCAGTGGTTTGTGTTCTCCTGGAAGAGTTTCTTCACATCCCTTGTAAGTTGTATCCGTAGGTATTTTATTCTCTTTGTAGCAATTGTGAATGGGAGCTTGCTCATGATTTGGTTCTCTGTGTGTTTGTTATTGGTGTATAAGAAAGCTTGCGAATTTTGCACATTGATTTTGTATCCTGAGACTTTGCTGAAGTTGCCTATCAGCTTTAGGAGATTTTGGGCTGAGATGATGGCGTTTTCTAAATATACACTCCTGTCATCTGCAAACAGAGACAATCTGACTTCCTCTTTTCCTATTTGAATACACTTTATTTCTTTCTCTTGCTTGATTGCCCTGGCCAGAACTTCCAATACAATGTTGAACAGGAGTGGTGAGAGAGGGCATCCTTGTCTTGCACTGGTTTTCAAAGGGAATGCTTCCAGTTTTTGCCCATTCAGTATGATATTGGCTGTGGGTTTGTCATAAATAGCTCTTATTATTTTGAAATACGTCCCATCAATACCTAGATTATTGAGAGTTTTTAGCATGAAGGAGTATTGAATTTTGTCAAAGACCTTTTCTGCATCTATTGAAATAATCATGTGGTTTTTTTCATTGGTTCTATTTATGTGATGGATTACATTTATTGATTTGCAAATGGTGAACCATCCCAGGGATGAAGCCAACTTGATCATGGTGGATAAGCTTTTTGATGTGCTGCTGGATTCAGTTTGCCAGTATTTTATTGAGGATTTTTGCATCGATGTTCATCAGGGATATTGGCCCTGAAATTTTCTTTTTTTGCTGCTATTGTGTCTCTGCCAGGTTTTGTTATCAGGCTGATGTTGGCCTCATAAAATGAGTTAGGGAGGATTCCCTCTTTTTCTATTATTTGGAATAGTTTCAGAAATAATGGTACCAGCTCCTCTTTGTACCTCTGGTAGAATTCGGCTGTCAATCTATCTAGTCCTGGACTTTTTTTGTTTGGTAGGGTATTAATTGCTGTCTTAATTTCAGAACTTGTTATTGGTCTATTCAGGGATTTGACTTCCTCCTGGTTTAGTCTTGGGAGGGTATATGTGTCCAGGAATTTATCCATTTCTTCTAGATTTTCTAGTTTATTTGCGTAGAGGTGTTTATAGTATTCTCTGATGTTAGTTTGTATTTCTGTGGGATCAGTGGTGATATCCCCTTTATCATTTTTTTGTTGTGTCTATTTGATTCTTCTCTCTTTTCTTCTTTATTAGTCTGGCTAGTGGTCTATCTATTTTGCTGATCTTTTCAAAAAACAAGCTCCTGGATTCATTGATTTTTTGAATGGTTTTTCATGTCTCTATCTCCTTCAGTTCTGCTCTGATCTTAGTTATTTCTTGTCTTCTGCTAACTTTTGAATTTGTTTGCTCTTGCTTCTCTAGTTCTTTTTAATTGTGATGTTAGAGTGTCAATTTTAGATCTTTCCTGCTTTCTCTTGTGGACATTTAGTGCTATAAATTTCCCTCCAAACACTGCTCTAAATGTGTCCTAGAGATTCTGGTATGTTGTGTCTTTGTTCTCATTGGTTTCAAAGAATGTCTTTATTTATGCCTAAATTTCATTATTTACCCAGTGGTCATTCAGGAAAGGAACAACTGGTACTAGCCACTGCAAAAACATACCAAATTGTAAAGACCATTGACACTATGATAGAAACTGCATCAACTAATGGGCAAAATAACCAGCTAGCATCATAATGACAGGATCAAATTCACACATAACAATATTAATCTTAAATGTAAATGGGCTAAATGCCCCAATTAAAAGACACAGACTGGCAAATTGGATAAAGAGTCAAGACTGATCAGTGTACTGTATTCCGGAGGCCCATCTCATATGCAAAGACACACATAGGCTCAAAATAAAGGGATGGAGGAATATTTACCAAGTAAATGGAAAGCAAAAAAAGCAGGGTTTGCAATCCTAGCCTCTGATAAAACAGACTTTAAACCAACAAAGATCAAAAGAGACAACGAAGGGCATTACAGTGAAGTTGCATTGGTAAAGGGATCAATGCAACAAGAAGAGCTAACTATCCTAAATATATATGCACCCAATACAGGAGCACCCAGATTCAAAAAGCAAGTTCTTAGAGACCTCCAAAGAGACTTAAACTCCCACAGAATAATATTGGGAGACTTTAACACCCCACTGTCAATATTAGACAGATCAACGAGACAGAAGGTTAACAAGGATATTCAGGACTTGAACTCAGCTCTGGACCAAGCAGACCGAATAGACATCTACAGAACTCTCCACTCCAAATCAACAGAATATACATTCTTCTCAGCTCCTCATCCCCCTTATTCTAAAATTGACCACATCATTGGAAGTAAAACACTCCTCAGCAAATGCAAAAGAATGGAAATCATAACAAACATTCTCTCAGACCACAGTGCAATCAAATTAGAATTTAGGATTAAGAAACTCACCCAAAACTGCACAACTACATGGAAACTGAACAACCTGCTAATTTTCTTTAATTAACACATTTTTAGTTTTCTAAGAAGGTAAGCTGACTTTTTTTTCAAAATTTTAGGATTAATAATATATTAGTCATCATTCTCCAGAACCAACACTATATAATTGGCAATGGAAAAAGTTAGGTGTGCATTTTTACCTATGTATTTCAATATCATTTCAAATTTATAGAAAATTTACAAAAATTGTACAGACTCTAGACACTAATATAACTTTTCCCACGTATGATGGTTAATACTGAGTAGCAACTTGATTGGATTGAGGGATACAAAGTATTAATCCTTGGTGTTTCTGTGTTGGTGTTGCCAAAAGGGATTAACGTTTGAGTCAGTGGGCTGGGGAAGGCAGATCCACCCTTAATCTGGTGGGCACAATGTAATCAGCTTCAAGGTAATATAAAGCAGACAGAAAAATGTAAAAATGAGAGATGGTCATAGCCTCCCAGACTGCATCTTTCTCCCATGCTGGATGCTTCCTGCCTTTGAACATCAGACTCCAAGTTTTGGGGACTCACTCAGACTGGCTCTCCTTGCTCCTCAGCTTGCAGACAGCCTATTGTGGGACTTTGTGATCGTGTAAGTTAATACTTAATAAACTCTCTCTCTCTCTCTCTCTATATATATATATATATAAAATATATATATATATACACACACACACACATACACATACATACATATATCTCCTATTAGTTCTGTCTCTCTAAGAGAACCCTGACTACTACACGAAGATAAACTAATTATTTACATTTTGCTCTATTTACTTTGCTCTATTGACTCACTCTCACTCTCCCACATACACCCTAGTGTATATATTGTTTCCTAAGAACAAAGAAATTTTCATATTCAATCACAAAATAATTGTCAAAATCAATAAATTTAATATTAACATAAATCATTCTCATTATGTCCTCAAAAGTTTTTCCCAGTACAAGATCCAATCTTGAATCCGGTCCATGTTCCTGCATTTAGTTGTCATACTGTCATATTGCTTTAGTCTCTAATATGAAGTAAGTCTTTTTTCTGCTTTTATTTGTCATTCTTCCCCTTACAATTTTCAAAAAGGAAAGCCCATTTCTTTTTGGACTCTCCTTCATATTGAGTTTCCCATTGTTTTCTCGTAATTAGAGGAGTTTATGTCCTTTTAGCAAGAATGCCATAGAGGTCATGTGTGGCCTTCTTAGTGCATCATGTCAGGAAGAACATGGTGTCATTTTAACTCAATATTGATGATAATAACTTAAATAATTTGATTAAATTGCTGAACACAACATTTATCCACTGTACAATTCATATTTTCTCTGTTAGTAATTAATAAATAATTCGTAACACTTTGACACTATGTCATTATGATGCCCCTTATCAAAATATTACCCATTAGTGGTAGCACATATTGATCATTCTTGACTGAAGCAATTATTATTATTATACCTACAATTTAGTGACTTTCTAACCTCTTCTATTTTTGTACATTTTTTGTCTATTGCAAGGAAGAACTTCCCTTCTATCTCATTTATTCATTTCCTTATATCAGTTTGGGTTCATAGATTCCTACTTGATTAAACATATCATGATCTTTTACTCTACTTACTCATTTCTGACACTCAAATTGTGCCAGGTGTGTACATTTGGAACCTCTTCAGTTTGACCCCTGGGTGCTTTCCACCCGTATCTAACATTCTTTGAGAAAGCATTTACTTTCTGGAAAAAAATATTCTAGGCAGATGTTGTAGTTTCCCTACCCACGTCCTGAAACCACCCATTTATCCAAGGAGTCCTCATTATTTTTACTTAAGAATGATATTTGAAAACCAGGATCCGCGAGATAGTTATGATCATTGCAATCAATGTGACATTGCTGCTAGGTACTCTTAACAAGTAGAACAAGGAAGTATTTGTGAGTGTGTATCTGTGTGTATCTATCTTCCTTACTACCTACCTAGCTACATACATACCTATCTATACTGGAAGAACATTAATACTTACAGTTCCAATTCCAGTCCAATAAAACAAAGTTAAAATTTGTCTTTCCCTTTTCCATATTAGTATGCATTCTCTAACAGTTAGAAATAGCCTCTCCTATCATCCTCAATATATTCATTCATTTGATCAAACCTAAAGTGCCAGAAAATAGTTCCAGGATTGCTATCCCACTCCATTACAAAAACAAATCTATTAACTGTTCATTATTTGTTTATATGTCATTATTTGTATATGTCACTAACACTCATCCCCTCATACACAGTTATTTTTTGTGTATGAGGGGTGAGTATCAGTAGTGACATACAGTGAAATGCACAATTCTTAAATGTACCATTCAATGAGTTATTGAAAATGCACACTCCCATAATCTATAAAGATAAGAAACATTAAGGTAATCTGAGAAAGTTATCTTTCTACTCTACACAAAGCACCAGTGTTCTGATTTGTGCACCATTAGATTTCAATATTAAGTACTTCATGTAAATGGAATCATATGTTGGCTTATTTCACTCAGCATAATGCTTTTGCTATTCAGCCATGTTGTTGCATCTATCACTAGTTTGTTCCTTTCTATTATATTCAGAATTCCTTGTGTAAACATACCAGTTTGGTTATCTTTTCTGCTGTTGATGGATATTTCCATTTTACCATGTTGGGCTATTTTGAATAATGATGCTGTGAGTACATATAAACAAGCCTTCATTGGATATATTTTAATTTATCTTGGGTAAATGTCTAGTGATACATTGCCAAGTTAAGGAGTAAGGGGTGTGTATAACTGTTAGAAAGTGTCAAAAACACATTCCAAAGTGATTATGTCATTCTAAACTTCAATCAGTAGAGGAGTTAATCTATATGCTCAGCAAGAATCAGTTTAAGTCTTTAATTTCAGCCGATTTAATTTGTGTAGTATGATAGCTCATTGTGGTCTTGATTTACATTTCTATGATAACTAATAACTGAGTTAGGACCTTGATTTACATTTCCATGATGACTAATAACTGAGCAATCTCTATGTGCTAATTGCCATTTCATATATCTTCCTTTATAATCTAAGTGTCTGTTCATGTCCTTTGTTCTTCTATTCATTTGTCTTTTAATAATCAAATTGTAGGAGTTCTTTATATATTCTAGACCAGCCTTTGCCCAATATAGACTTTATGCACATTTATTATAATTTGTGCCTGTGTGCATATTATAAGTGTCTTTTCATGGGAATACTTATCATTTGGATGTAGTTTACATGGTATTTTTAATGCTTTGGTTATTCTTTACTGTGCTGTAAGCCAAGAAGATATATTTTTGTATTCTTTTAAAAGCTTTAGGTTTTATACATTTTTAAAGTAATTTCTATTGATACATAATTGTTGTACATATTTATGGGATACACCTGATATGTTTATGTAAACACAATGTGTAATAATTACATCAGGGTAATTGGGATATCTACCACCACAAGCATTTATCATTTATATGTATTAGAAACGTTCCAATTCCACATTTTAGTTATTTTGAAATACAGAATTATTTTTACTTATAGTCACCCTATTATGCTACCAAACACTAAATCTTACTTTGTCTATCTAACTACATTTTTCTACCCATTCAATAACTCCTCTTTATTCTCCCCTCCCCACTCTCCTTTCCTACCTCTGGTAGCCATCTGTCCACTCTTAGATTTTTGTATTTATGTTTAAGTCTACGATCCATCATGAACTGATTTGTGTGTATGGTGTGACATGTACATACATACACACACAAACACGCATTCAGTTGAACAGTTTTAAAATCATTTAGTAACAATGCTTTCCTTTACCAATTGAATTGCTTTGGCAATTTTGCTAAAAGTTAATTGAACTTACTCTTTTGCTTTAGTGATCTATTTTTCTATTCTCGTGTCAGTTCCATACACTACTGAATACTCTGACTTTAATTTAAACTTTGATATCAAATAGTGTAAATGCTCCAATTATAGACATCATTTTCAAGATTGTTTTGCTTATTCTGTCTTCTATATGTCGTATAGATTTTTAAATATTTTGTAATTTAATATAAAACAGCCTCTTGGGACTTTGGTATTTCACTGAAAATATACATTGATTTAGGGGAGAACAGACCTCTTAATAATACATATGTTCCCCAACTTATGATTTCTCAACTTATGATTTTATGATGGTATAAAAAGCAATATGCATTCAATAGAAACTGTATTTCAAATTTCCATTTGGTACTCTTGATAGATGATAGATAGATATTTAGATAGATAAAGACAGATGCTGATATTCCACATCTGTTCTTCCAATGCAAACATATTTACCTGTCAGTGCTTGAACATATTTAATATGACTGCTTTAAAGTCTTTATCTGCTAAATGCAACACGTAGACATCTCAAGTTTATTATTTATTTAATATTAACTGCCTTTTAATTTTACTTTTGGTCCTGTTTCTCATATTTCCTTGCATGTATATTTTTTATTATTTTCAACTGAAGTTTGCGGACATGTATTAAACTCTGGACTCTGCTATCTTCCTCTGAAGAATGTTATTTTTAGTTAACTCATCCAGACTAACCACAATCTGTCTCACTTGTGGTGGACAGCAGCTAGACTTACTACTGGATTCTTTAAGCCTGCCAGTTGTTATGTTGTTTTAGAATGTTTGGAGCTTCCCTCATGTAAGTACTCTTGGGGAGTGAGCCAAAGATTTGACAACAGTTTAGATATGCCAAGTTGAGACTTCTTCCCTTTGTTGCTCCCTCCTTTATTAAATTCCTCTTTCATTTTCATGACTGTCTTGTAGACTTAAACCTCATCATCTGACTCCTCAAGCCAGTAAGTCTATGGCTTTTGGCTTCAGTTCCAGCCAACTGGTGTCACGTGAGTCAGGAGTGCCCTCTGACAAAAGGCCACATGAACATGAATCTCACCCAGTATAGTTCTTTTCTTCAGGGATCAAATCCCTTCCAGTTTTTACTTTATTTTGGTCATTTTCCTGTGCTTTCAAATAGCTGTTTTTATACTTTCCCCAGAGTTTGTAATTCTCAGCTCCAACTCTGCTGCTATTGCCGGAGTTGGAATGAAGTGGTTCACTTTTTATTTCAACCATCATAAGACATTATGATTCAAATATTTTCCATCTATAAAAACAGACAGCTCATTTTCTTACTCTGCCAAGAATAGGGCAATGCTATACACTACACATAAACACATGCTTAGACACAACACACAAACATATAATTTCATTTAATCCTAAAGATAACATTGGAGATAAGCATATTTATCCCATTTTACATTGCAAAAAGTAAGGCTGAGAGATATTGCTGCTTGGGCAAGTTCAAAAAGTTAGATACAGAATAAAAATCAATTATAGTCATGTCATACTCTTGATATTCTCTATTTTCTCTCTTACTCTCTCTCTCCTCCTCTCTCTAGCTCTCTTTCTCCCTCCCCCACCACATCCTGTCTCTTTCTCTCTCTCTCTCTCTCTGTCTCTGCAAAACAAATATATGTTAAATCTGTAAATGTTAGCATCATTGATGAATACCAATTAAACAGTATAATTTCATGGTTGAGATCATAGGCTTTAGAGTAAGATAAACTTAGTTTTCATTATTGCATAACCATTTATTCTTTATATCAATGATCAAATCTATAAAACAGAATGACAGAAATAACACATAAAATTTTAATGAGAGTTAAATGTAATATTTCATGCAGAATATCTGATGTACACAGAAAGTGTTCAATAGAGATTAGATTTTATAATAACTATTTAATAAAGTTTCATTCAAATATACTAAGGATTTAATCTTCTTGGAAAAGGAATTGTCCCATGATATACTTGTGCCAGATGTGATCACAGCTAGATAAACAATCTCAATAACATGAAGTAGGAATGGGACAAAGAAACATTTATAGGAGGTATGCTATGAACCAAATACTGAGATAGGCATTTTTGAATATGTGATTCTATTTTACTTTCACACATTTTTTAAAGTAAATAACTCCTATTTATTTACAGATGAAGAGACTAAAGCTGAAAAACTTAAAGTAACTTATCCAAAATTATAAACCATTAAGTATCTCAGCCAGTATTGAAACTTTAATCTGCCTTTCACATTTCACTTTGCCATGTTGCAAAATTGCATTACTATGAATCTACAATGAATACTGAGCCATTTAAAACTCTTCTTATTAAAACACTGTCTGGGGTTTAAATGCTTTCTAGACTTTCTTTCCTCAGTCTCTCTCCTTCTACCCTCCTTAATTTAGTGCCCTAATTTTCTTCCTTCAAAATTTCATGCCATCATAATCCAATTATAACCTCATCTTTCCATCTTTCTCTTTATCCATTTATGTTGTTTTTGTTGAATTGATTCCCAAATTTAGTTTTATGATGCTCAAAACCCTTTCAAATAGCACATAATCACATATTATACTGGCTTACGCATTGAGAGGAATGAAATAGACTTATACAGTCTTATTCTTTCCCTGAAGACTTTAACTGTGTTTGTTTTATTAAATCACATGTGACTACTTACTGTTTTACTTAGCTAATGCATTCTGTACTGGCCCATGATTTCAAGCAGTCCTGAAGAATGGTCTCGATTAGATAACTTTGCAAAATGCACAACACCATATTTATATTTCAAAGTGGTTCAGCCATTAGGAAAATGATCTTAGAAATAGAATTATAAATGTCAGGTATTACATATAAGATTATAAACATTAGTTATGGACATACCAGAAGAACTAATTAAGCAAAAATGAAACAGCAGTCAAATAAGGGGTGGCGATACAGTTACCTATGTTATAATAGACAAAGAGTGATTATGACATTGGGTCTTACTCAAAAGCACTCTGTTTTATAGCAAAAATTGGTTTTGTGCAATTTATGTTAGTTTGGGATGTAATTTTTAAGAGATCAATAAAAGAGGAAGATTAAAAATGAAATATCCATTTCAAGTTCAAGAAAGTAAAAGAGATGTGAAGAAGGTAAATCCTGGATCAAGATTGAGAAGAAACTAGTTCTTTTCTCAACTCTGCCTCAAACATCTAAGGTGAAGCTAGGACATTACTTAACAATTCTTTAAGTTGAAGTGGGAGCATTAATTTAATTTCACATAGTCTGGTAAATTTACTCTAATTTATGATTGGTCATGAGGGATCTGTCGATGTATATTTCACATCTGTGGAGCATCAAAAAAAGACATATTTTGTTAAAAATATTTTTGTACGCAGGCACAGACTGTGGTGAATGAACATGTAAATCTATGGGATCTCTACATTGTAGATCTTTTCCAGGTGTTGGCATTTTGGGGATAGTGGCATAACACATAAAGTTTTCAACAATATACACTGCCAAAATTGAGCAATAGAATACATTATCTGAACTCCCACTCTTTCATAGTTCTGCAATTTAAAACACGTTAAATGATATTACCTTTACTATTAACACATAGTTTGTTGGTTCTGCCTTTTCCTTCTCAGTTTTATTCCATTATCCCATAGTGATGCTGACTCAGTCACTACATTGGTTTAGTAGCTGTCAGAACCCAAACATTTAAGACACTTTATTTGGGTATAAGTAAATGATTATGAGATGCTTATAATCACTAAAGAAACTAAACAAATTCATAGGCACAGGAAAATAATATCAATTCAATACATGTGTCTAACATGAAGTTTCCAAAACTTTATAAAGAGGAAGAGAGAGCTACCTAGACTTAGAGTCCAACTCAGGTGATATTGATAGAGTACAGGAATATACTAGTTTTGAGGTACCTGTGATTATCATATTCATCCTCCTTCAACAGCAAACTTTTCCTTTTCTCATGTGACATGGCTTGACTCTATGATCCAAATCTGATCTTGAACTGTAGCTCCCATAATCTCCACGTGTCATGGGAGGAACCTTATGTACTATCATGAGAACAGCACAGGGGCAGTTTTTTCTGTGCCATTTTCATGATAGTGAATAAGTCTCACAAGATGGTTTTTATAAAGGGCAGTTCCCCTGCACAAGTTTTCTTGCCTAGTAAAATAAAAAGCTTTCACAAAGAATGTTAATATTATCTTAAAATTCTAAATATTTATTTAACTTGCTTACTGATGATGTTCACAAAGTATGTTCAAGTGTGAAGTTTAATGCATTATTTCTTATCTCATCCTGATCTTGTGTCTCTTTTCTATATGTATAGCTTCAGACAAAAGTGAAGCAAATTAAAGTCCATCCCTCCACCCTTCCAAAGGGCAAAGAGAGTCCATGGAAATTAATCAGCATCCAGGTTTCATTGTCTGTCTGTCTGTCTGTCTTTTTCTGACAAATGAATCGGGGACTCAAGTGCTCTCAAGGAGCTCAAGTTGATGACTGATGGCTTGTAGTTGACTGTAACATGAGTAACTTCTAGTTTGGGGATGTCTGTATACTATATGCTTGCTCTTCGCTTGTGGTTTGAGAAGGACATCTAGGAAATCCCACTCTATGTTCTACCAGTTCAGTT
Source organism: Papio anubis (assembly GCF_008728515.1). Taxonomy (NCBI): domain Eukaryota; kingdom Metazoa; phylum Chordata; class Mammalia; order Primates; family Cercopithecidae; genus Papio; species Papio anubis. The sequence continues at coordinate 70,311,660 of NC_044990.1, read as the reverse complement.
ACACTTGAACTCTACAGTGTAGTCAGAGTTCTGACAATGAATTACTTTTTTTCAAATAATTCAAAACCACAAAAGCAGTATAAGATAAAGACTTTCCTTTAAGGATAATTAATTTTACGATTAAAAATATGTTCTATTTTGCATGTGTATGACACATTATACCTTGATTCTTTAGTTCAAATTTTTTGCACATTTAAAAACTTCAAGCCAGATTCTATTTATAGCTACAGATACAGAAACCCTATAAAAATATTAATAAACTGATTTTATCAATATATAAAAAGGGTCACATGTAATATCTAAGTAGGATTTGGAGTTTTGATGATTAGTTAGCATCAATTAGTATAATAGTCATATGAAAAGATTAGAAGAAATCACATACGTCTTCTAATAGGTTGAGAAAATCCATATGATAAAATTCAATATCTATTCATTAAAAAATTCTTAGCAAACTAAAAACAGAGGGACATCCCCTTTATCTGACAGAATATATACCAAACCTACAGAAAATCTCATACTTATGGATGAATAACTAAAACTATTACTGTGATTTAGAATCATTATCAGAAGAAATATCTCCACTTTTATTCAACATTGTAGGAAGCTTTAAACAAAGCAACAGAATAAGAAAATAAATCAATGTATAAGGATTGAAAAAAAGTGGAAAAGAGCCTTTTTCCTAGACAGTACAATAATATACAAAGGAATGTAAAGTAAACATCTAGGACTGATTATGATGTTTAACAAGGTTGCTGGATATAAACTTGGCATACATATTAAATTGCATTTCTATTTATAAACAACAGCAAGAAAACAAAGTTGCAATAATTACAATAGTATCAGTGAATATCAATTTAGATATTCTCAGAATAACTGTAAATAGATGTGAGAGATATCTCCAAGAAAATTATAAAATATTATTGAGAAGCATTAAAGGCAGTTAATTAATGAAGCTACATACTATGTTCATTGTTTAAAAGTTGAAACATTGCAAGAATATGAATGGAATGTTATCCCACCCAAAATCATAACAAATTCCATATAATTTGACAACATAATTTAAAAATGTATCTGGAAGTACATTCTTGAGAATAAAGCTCAACTAGACATGCAGACTTTTAATAAGGCTCTACTAATCAACAAACTATGGTAGTAGCACAATGACAGGCCCATACACAAAAGGAACAGAATAATACGCTCAAAGATAGACCAATTTATTTATGGACACTTGACAAATGAGATACTTAGCACTGCAGAGTAGTGGGACAGTGGTGAGGGGAGGCTTTGCAGAAAATGATGTGGGGCCAAGTGGAAATCAATTTAAATAGAAAATAAACTAAATGGGACTTGCATGGCCCTGTATATGAAATTCATTTCTAGATCTCTTTGTTGAAAAACATGTCCATAAGGCTATGTGAAAATTATTAACAGCATATTTTTATTTCCTGGGGTAAAGACTAAATTTTAAAGTCCCCCATAAAACACAAATAATAAAGTAAATGATTGATAAATTCCACTATATAAATATTGACAACATTAGTGCATCTCAGACACCATGAAAATGGTGCAAATGCAAACCGTAATGTAAGAGAATATATTTTTTTAAAATGTAACTAAATAGGGACTACAAAAACAAAAAATACCACCGCCACCACTGCCACCACCACTAATGACAAAGTCTTACCAATATTAAGATAAAGACAGGACTACCTAAATGAAAAATGAGCAAAATATTCAAGCCAATGCTTTATAAAGAGGGAAGGCAAATAGTCATTAAATATTAGGAATAGGGAAATACAAATTAAAATAAGTAAAATATAACTATAAACTCACTGAGTGGTTAAAAAAATTATAGTCTGACAATATTATCTGTTGCAGAGGATGTGGAGACGTCATCTCCTATCGTGAGAGCAAATTGGTACAACCATATCAAAAGGCAGTGTGACATTATCTAGTAAATCTGAGAGTATGCAAAACTTATAATCCAGCAATTTCTCTCCTCAGTATGCATTGTAGAGAAACATACGCCCGTGCAATAATTCTATACAGGCAACTCTACATAATATTATTCTGAATAGCCCCAATGTGAAAACACTCAAATATCCACCAGCAATAGAATTGCTCAATGAATTGTTATATTCATAAAATATTCAGCAATTAAAATGAATAAACCACAGCTGTATGCAATAATATAGATGGATTTTACAAAATATTGAGCAGTAGGTCCCAGACACAAAATAATCCATATAGTATGATAGCTGCTCAAAACTATGCAAAACTCTATTTAAGAAAGCATATGGCCGAGCGCGGTGGTTCACACCTGTAATCCCAGCACTTTGGGAGGCTGAGGTGGGCGAATCATGAGGTCAGGAGTTGGAGAACAGCCTGGCCAACATGGTGAAACCCCGTCTTTACTAACCATACAAAAAATTAGCTGGGCGTGATGGTGGGCACCTGTAGTCCCAGCTACTCAGGAGGCTGAGGCAGGAGAATCGTTTGAACCTGGGAGGCAGAGGTTGCAGTGAGCCGAGATTGCACCACTGCACTTTAGCCCGGGCTAGAGTATGACACTCCATCTCAAAAAAAAAAAAAAAAAGTCTGGAAAAACGCCCATGTTTCCAGGTGAGGATGTTTCATTACGCTGTCTTCTAACTTGATGATGTTTACCTAATGTTCACCTCATATGCATCTGTTAAATGGTACATATATGTTTTACACTATGTATCATATTTAACCATTGAAAAAAATGTAAATTTTAAAAAGTCCAATGGCTGTCTTCAAGACTTAGCTCCAACACATGAAGACTGACTCAACTTATTCAAGTAAACTTAATTGTGTCCTCTTCGTCTCTAAAACATCCTGTATTTATATATCTTATAATGCTGGCTTTGTCTTCTTATGGTTTTACATGTTACTGCCCCCTGCACTGAGTTACTGACCCTCAAGGGCTGGGACTACATCTTCCCCAGTTTTGTTTCTGGAGGGCCTGGCACAGAACTTGATAGTACTTGCTGGTGCTAGAATGTCTTTTAACCAATGCTCAATCTTACCGTGGCTATCTCCATCAGTCTAATGAGACCCAGCATTTCATTATTTTTCCATGTCATATTTTTCTCCATTGAATACCAAAAGAAAACTGTGCAAATAAACATGATTTCTCTACACAAAGCTAAATTTAAATAATCTTAGAACTAGAACATTTACATAATTGTAGCTATGATCACATTAATGTAATGTAGGATCTTCTTAATGTCAGTTATATATATATATATATATATAACTATCATTGTTCATAATAAATAGAGATAAAAAGTTCAGTGTTATTTGCTATCAATGAAGGCTAATGCAATATTTGTCCCAGTCTGATTTGGTGAAAGTGGATATAGCCCAGCAGTTGTGATATACAGGCCACTGCACATTCTGGTAAACAAAAACCAACAAAGGAATTAGAGTTCTTAGGAGGAAAAAATATGGTGCTTGTTTTCAAATCTCTTTGTACCAACTGCAACTTAGAATAAACAACTTATACATGTCATAGATCATATGTGGTAGGTAATGCTGTTCCCTAGATGCGAGTTCCCAGGAAAAGAGTGCACAAATTATCCCAATAATTTATTCCAGTAATCAGACTATTAAAACACCCTTTTAGGTAAAATTTTCCTTACTGTTTCATAAACTACAAAAACATATACAACAATAAAATATTAGTACCCTGGCCAGGATTAGAAACACAAAAGTCCAATTATAGTTATTTTTAAGAAAAAAGGGAAAGAAAAAACTATGTGAACAGTTTACATAAACCAGGAAAAAGCTAACCATAAAGAAATGAAAAATATGTATGAAAAGTTCTTTATCACATAAGTATGTTAAAGGAATGGGGAGATTGCAGAATTTTATTTTGGGGTGGCTTGGGACTGACACTGACCAGTCCACAGTCCTATTACTTGTAGCCCTCTATGGTTTAATTAAATGCTTCCAGAAAATAAAAGTGAAGCCTTTTATCTGGACCCTTTTTCAATTTTTCTTTTCTAAGACACTTTAAGAAGTAAACAAAATTATTATAGAACCCATCAGTTTGTATTTGGTCTCCTACTTTTTTTTCCCCAAAAATACATGTCAACTTCCCACGCATTATTTCCCATTTCCAAAAACTGGTATCATGGATTCTTAAGTATACACTTTACACTAAACAGCCTGACTGTTCTGGGAAAGATCTCGCATACTTAATTATCATTTATTTCATCCGGTACAAGGATGCCATCTACAGACATGACTGCGCATTTCCATGAGCTTCTGTAAAAGGATTCAAAATAAATGCTGTAAGGAAGGGTTCCAAAAGATGTAGTTATTATCCTGATTCTTTGGTAACATTTCTTCTTTTTTGGACTAAAATAAGTTTGAAGAACAATTCATTCCCATTAAGTACCATGAAAATGCTCTGGGCAATCCATGCATTTATAATCCAAGAGAGTTCGAATCCCTGCTGAAAGATAGCACAATATGTCAAGAGCTGGCATTGCATTTTGGCATTTTGGGGGAAATCACAAAATAAAATGGACTAGGTATGTGATATGGGCATTCCTTCAAAGTGCTTAAAATGAAGCTAAAATTCAGAATTAACACAGATAGAATAATTTAAATTACTTCCTAAGCTGTAATAATAGACTTCCAGAACAAACTTTTTTTATACTGGAGAGACGGAAAAAGAGAAATATATGTTCTTAGTACAGACACTTGACATCTTTTTTCCCTTTAACTCTCACACCTTCTCACTAGTGAGGCAAGTTTTAACTGAGCCATACCCAGGTTAATTAATTTACCACGTCCACACTGCGAAGTGGTAGGGTGAAGATTCAGACACGTGATTGCTAACCTCAAGTCTAATCCACTTCCCATTGTACCAAAGCCATATATCTCAGGGGAAATCCTTCATAGCTTTAAAACTGGGGGAAGGGGATTTGATACTCTCACTGTTCTAGGGAAACTTGCAAAAAATGTCTTCTATGTAGCTTTAAAATACACATTATTACACACCAATTGCTAAGCTCTGCTGCACCGGATGTTTTTCTTGCAAAGACATACTATAAATAAAAATTGTAATAAAATATGATCCAGGAAACAGCTGGCTGCTGGGATGAAAACACACAAATGACTAAGTAGTAAATTACCTTCTACTTGATTTCAATGCTGGGTGAATTCATCCTTTCTTAAACTAGATAAAATGGGAACCAGCAATGTGTGACCCCAACTGAGTGCATCCTTTCCCTCCCTGAAAGCAAATCCACCACATTCTTCATGTGATGCTTTCCTACTGAAGTACCATCTCCTTGAAAGAAAGAAGCACAACCTAGAATTCTCCATTGCCATTCTTTTACGCATTCCCTCAACAATACTTTCCAATGCCCACCTTGAGTATCACAGGTAGACAGTATACAATTTTAAACAACAACAAAAAAATGCAATACTTGCACATGAAGAGCTTACAGTAGCAGAAGGGTGAGGGGCTCAGAGGCAGGGCAGTCAACACACAAATAAATTACACACAGTAAATCATCATTAAATATTTATTAAATGAAGTCTCTCCTTGCTAAACTGATCTCTCCTAGGCTTTACTGATCTCTCCTCATCTCTCTGAGGATCAGAGCACTTATATTTTACAATATTCTTTAGCTAAGTAAGCTTCCCAGGGAATGGAACAATATGTTATGCTCCTTTGCTCTCCTAACATAATCAAACACAATATATCAACAAGTGCAGCATTTCATGATGTGCTGGGGACAGCAGAGGAAGTGGGAGGGAGGAGTGGCATGAGGAAAGGAAGAAGGAGTAAACAAAGAAGAAAGTGGAGAAAGAGGCAATTTCAATTGAATTATTATTTGCTTTTAGGAAAAATATGTCTAACTCATGAAAAAATGAATTCTATGTACATGGAAACTAAACAGAAATGGAAGAAAAACACAGATCTAGACAGAAGCACCGTTTTAATCTTAAGTGAGAAATTGGGTCTCATGCAGGGTGTGGAGGCACCGCAGGAGCCAGAGCTGAGCCTGGTGGTATCACTGGCAGCAGCTGGAGGCAGGATACATCACGTCGTGCTCACTAAGGAATCATAATGTCCAGATTTTCATTTCTTTGAGTCAGATGATTTACATGCCTGTGGAGCAGCACACTGACTATCACAGCATCTATATCATTTTGTGTGTGTGTGGATACAATGCTATAAAAACACAAACATTAGAAGAATTCAAGGAAAGGAAAATAGGGAGTAAACAGTATAAATTGCTTTGCCTCACTTATCCACTAAGAGCAATGCAGGCTCTGGTTGGCTGTGGTCTCTGACTTTACTTTGTCTTCCAGACTGGAGTGCAGTGGTACAATCATGGCTCACTGTAGTCTCGACCTCCTAGGCTCAGCGCTCCTGAGTAGCTGGGACTATATGTGTGCATCACCAGGCCTGGCTAATTTTTCGATTTTTTTTTTTTTTTTTTTTTTTTTTTTTTGTAGAGATGGGGTTTCGCTGCATTGCCCAGGCTAATTTTAAACTCCTGGCTTCAAGTGATCCTCCCGCTTAGGCCTCCCAAAGCGCTAGGATTAGAGGTGTGAGCCACCACACCCAGCTTCTTTCTTTAATGAAGATAGTAGCTTTCCTATTCATTCTATTGCAGGCTTATTGGTCTTGTAAAATTAGCATTGAAAACAATGGTTAATTTCCATATTCAGATTTATACAATTCTTTAAACAACTGGAATGTAAGTTATGTCTATAATATTCTTGAAATATTCCAAATGGCATAGAGAAACTTAACCATAGGTCATTGCTACTCTCATGTATAACAGCATTCAGTTAAAAAATAAAGTTGTGGCCGGGTGCGGTGGCTCATGCCTGTAATCTCAGTACGTTGGGAGGCTGAGGCTGGCAGATCACCTGAGGTCAGGAGTTCGAGACCATGGCCAACATGGTAAAACCCCATCTCTACAAAAAATATAAAAATTAGCCAGGCGTGGTGGTGGGTGCCTGTAATCCCAGCTACCCAGGAGGCTGAGACAAGAGAATCACTTGAACCCGGGAGATGGAGGTTGCAGTGAGTTGAGATCATGCCACTGTACTACAGCCTGGTTGACAAGACTGAAACTCCATCTCAAAACAAATAAATAAATAAATAAATAAATAAATAAATAAATAAATATTTGCAGAATACATATAATCAAAAACTACTGCATTCCACTAAGAACTTACAAACGAATCTTAATATCCTGTAAACTACTGAATATTATGATGTCAGGTTCCTTTTCCCCTGCTATGCTGTTGGAACTGGATATACAAAACCTTCAAAGGGGAGCTAGCTAACTAGATATGGAAATGTATCTATGTATACAGAGAGAGACATCAACAGACATACATACAAATACAAACATATGAGATATAGTGTCAAGAGTACATAAGGTATCCCTTAAAAGCTATATTAAAACTTTCAGTTAGCCGGGTGCGGTGGCTCACACTTGTAATTCCAACACTTTGGGAGGCCGAGGCAGGCAGATCACGACGTCAGGAGATCGAGACCATTTTGGCTAAGATGGCGAAACCCTGTCTCTACTAAAAATACAAAAAATTAGCCAGGCATGGTGGCACGCGCCTGTAGTCCCAGCTACTTGGGAGGCTGAGGCAGGAGAATGGCTTGAACCTGGGAGGCAGAGGTTACAGTGAGCTGAGATCGTGCCACTGCACTCCAGCCTGGGTAACAGAGCAAGACTCTGTCTCAAAAAAAAAAAAAAAAAAAAAAAATCAGTTAAGATAATCCATCAGTCTATATAATATCTTATCAAAACCAGTATACACATGAACAAGATTTAACTTTTGTGAGAGAAGGTATTTTAAATGATTAAATAGCTAAGTCTTTTAAAATGCTATGCTTATTTTCTTATTTACTTGGTTTTCCCAACTAATTAGGTTATTTCCAATTCAAAATGTCTTGCTTTTACAAACAGAGTAGATACTGGGAGAAATTTTAATCAGTTCAATGCCTGGAACATTTTCTAAATATCCCCCATTATATCCAATACTTGGCAAACTTCATCCCTAACCCCTAACCCTCCGGACTTGAAAACCATGCGTGAGGATGCTTCTGATATTGATCATCCTGGTTTCTCCTCTGTCAAAGACCAACCCGGCCTTGGCACCAACCACCTTGTGAAAGAAAACAGTTCTGTTCTGCAAATTCTCTTTAGTGAGGTCTGGAGGTTCTCGCTGTCATCCTAAACAAGTGTTTGAGACTTGGCAGCTCAATGCATGGTTGCCTCTGTACTGCATCACAGCAGCTGAAATCTTGGCAGTTAGTCAAAAGCTCGTGAAAATTTCAAAGGTACAAAGCTCCTCTCAGAGCTCCAAAGAAGCAAGGGAGCTTTCAGCAGGATCATAACAGGTGCATCAAAGTAATGCAAAGGGGAGAAAAAGGCTTCTTGGACCTAGCAACAAATAAAAATTATAAAAATAAACATGCACACATAAACCCTGTTTTATATTTGTCAAAAAGCTCCTTTCAATATTCAGCAAGTAACTGCAAAAGGATCAAAAGAGACCTGTATAAACTACAAGAGGTGACAAGTATAAGAATTGTTTCCAGTTTAAAGATTGCCATGTCTCACTTTGGAATTTCAAGTCACAGAAATGTAGTACTTCTTTGACACTTTGGGCTTAAACTGCACAAAATGTATTTTTAACAGGCAAAATGTATGGGAGAGACAATGAACATAGACTTCATTTGGGCTCTGTGTTTCTTGACAGCATTCCAAAGATGTCAAGATATTTTTACCAAAATACTCTTGCAAACTGGGTCAGAAGGTAGAAAAAGTGAGAGCTTTCTGATTTTTCAAATGTTGTCTTCATTTCTGCTATTGAGGTTTATGTTACTCCAATAGTTAAGGGATTGGTGATACAGATTAACAGAAATCGAGAAATCTACCCTCTTTCTCTGCTGGTGAAGAGGATAAAAATGCTGAGAGAGTGAAATAAGCACAGAATAAGAACTCAAACAACACAGGAAACTGTGGAATACTGAAGAATACACCAAACAAAAATGAATATGTACTAGAAAAATGCTGGATTGGAATTAGAAGAGGACAAATTGGACATTATTGTAGATTCCACTATAAGATTTATATTTGCGAAGCTATTTAAGCTTTCTAAGTCCTTGTTTCCCATTTGGAAACCATGAGCAGTAACACATGTTCTAACCACTTCACAAGTTTGTGGCAGAGTGTAAAGCAGCTATTATGCTGAAGTACTTCATAAATATTTTTCTAATAAATCATATTTTCAGTTTTCTTGCTTTTTCATTTTCCTAGCAGTGTTCCTTTACTCCATACTTTCAAAACAAACAAAAAAAAATGTGTTTTAAAAAACAGGCACATAAATACAGAGGGGCACAACTTAACAGTTCTAAGAAACAGAACAATAATATTTAATCAACTTAAAAACAAAGACATTTTTATATTTACAATCTGGACTTCTGCAAGTGTTAGTCTGAATCTGTGCTAGTTAATTTCATCCTAGGTAATGCATTCATAACTATTTTCTTCAATGAAAGTTCAGATATTTCCATGTCAGCCTAAGGCAACAGGTACTACCTGCCACTTTACTCACAGTCCATCTAGTATATTTCAGGTACTACCCGCCACTTTACTCACAGTCCGTCTAGTATATTTCAGGTACTACCCGCCACTTTACTCATAGTCCGTCTAGTATATTTTGTTTCACTAGACTCAGCAACCTGTTTCAGAGCATGGATATAACTCATTCACACTGCAGCTCCATGTTGTGGGCATGCTGAGAAAATGTTCTGAGTGTTGAGGCGTCTCTATGTGTATTTAGACCTTTGCTGTGATGTAGTAACGTAATTCAAGAAAGATGCTACCAATGTGTGACTGCTTTTAAGTTACAGGTTCATACCAGAGACTAACATTTTGGAGCTTCTTATTTGGATTATGATTATTTAACACAGTCCACATTGTAGTGGATAGTTATAATGACTTTATTTTGCCCATGGAAGTATTTTGTTCAAGGTCATTTGTACCAGAGAAATCAATGACCTATTAATGTAATTTCCACAAGAAATGATCTTTCAAAAATACTCTAAATATAAAGTTGCTTTATGTTCATGCTATTAGTAGTGGTTAGAAAATTAAATAAAGTGGATAGAAACTGTATGTTGTAATAACACACTTTACACCTGTTAAAAAAATTACACCACCAATAGAGCTTATAAGTTATTCCATTGTCTCTAAAGAATTATTTCTGTTAATGTGCTGTCAATATATTGTTTATCATTATATAACCAAATTGAGAAAAAATTCAAATCCATTTAAGAATATTTATATGAAAGTATCAAAATTAGAGAAACACCTCACAGATAAGTAACACTTATCTGTCTTCCCGTTAGAAAACTAGAATTAGTGTGATTACTATTACTTTCATGCAAATTTTAAAAATTAAATAGCCTTAATATATCAGATGTCTTTAGGTCAAATTCCAATTGGTATTCAGAAACAAAATTATTTTAAGGGTCAAGGCACTCAAAGATTCAAATTTTAATTCTAGATTCAATTAGCACCCAGACTATTTTTTAAATTGTAAAATAGGTCATTTTACCTTTAAGGAAGTTGTGACAGTTTTAAAAAATTTTAATTTAATGAAGGCAGACACAAGTTAGTGTTATGTTGAGAGTGTGAGAACTTTTAGAATATGTAAAATATTTCCGGGGTTTTTTTTTTGTTTTTTTTTTTTTTTTTTTGTTATACAAAATCTCCATGATTCTCAATAAAAAGGAACAAAGGAATAAGACGGTGTTCCTCAAAATCCTATTAAGTGATAAAGTATTAAATATTAGGTTAAGATTTCCCTTCATTGGTATTATTTTCCCTTAATGTTTTACTATAACATGTGGTGACATAAGGAAAAGTTTATATTGTACAACTAAAGTAATGATTTAAAATATGTATTACCTGTTATAAGGACATAACATAATTTGTTCAATCATCCATCTGTTATTGGACCTTGAAGTTATCCTCCTTTTTTATTATCGTGAGAAACACATCATAGTCATTTCAACAGATTTTTACTCTATTTTAATTTATTATGTTCCTGTTTTAAGCCAAGGTCTTTGAGAAATTAAATTACTCTAGTAACTAAATTGATTAATTTATTCAGCAAAATGAGAGCGTTCTCTTATACAAACTATATAATTGAAGAGTTTATAGAAAGAACACTGTCTTTGCATTCAGATTGGACTTTAAGTTCAACCATTCCCTGGCACTGTAACATAAGGTATTATGACTTAATATTCAAATGCTGTGCCCTAATCTGCAAAATGAGAGATATAATAATGTCTCTTTGACTTGTAGGAAGCATTAAATAATACAACTTAAATAATTATCTAATAAGAATTCTGGAATATTAACAAACAAGCCATCACAGTCATTTTCTATCCTTCCAAAAGATGAGAAAAACGACATCTTAGGGCCTGGTTATCGTATTTAACACACTTGAAACTTCAGTTTTATTATTCTGATATCACAGTAATTAATTCTCTGAAACTATTTTTTTTTTATTTTCTGAATTCTTTCTCTTAATTTCAAAGTTAAAAAATATGATTTCCTCCCTTGGAATAGAACCACTCAAGACAATTTTATACCACACTCATTAAGTGTTGTTTTTTAATTGCACATAATTCCCTGAGAAAATCTGAATCCCTGAATCTTAGATTTCACACCATAACCTTCCCTAAAAGTTTATTAGCATATGCATAAAAAAAAAACCGAATGAACTATTTCCTAATGTCCACTTCTTACCAGATTAAAATTACAAAAAGGCAATTTTCATTTTACCTTTTATGTCACATATTCACGAGAATTTTTCACATATATATTTAAAATTTTGTAGAGTATATTCAGTATTTGTTTCTACATGTCTTTGGGCCAAATGTATTCTGTGCTAAAGTTTCTCTTTATTAAAAAAAACAAAGCAGGAGATGGGAGTTTTATGTGTGGGAAATGAATTCAATTATTATGTTCTAAGAGAGATAAGAGAGGAAAATAAATTTCCAGTTAATTCTGTAACAAACAAAAGTAAGCAATATAGCTGAGAAATTCATCTGAGCTGACAGTTGATTATATATAACTTTTCTCTAACAGAGCCACAACCAACGAGACAAGTATAGTTCCACCAGGTCAACTGTCAGCCAGAGGACTTACAGTTTTGACACTTGGCAAGGCAAAGCAAAGCAAGTGTGAAGGATCCTCACTTACTTGTTAATCAAACTTAATGTCAGAAAAAGCTATTCATCATTGGTTGTCAGTTACAGGGCAGTTCTCTGTCACTGGAAACTTCTGAAGACAGGATAATTGCTATGATTAAATGGCAGTCAATTTAAAATATTTCAGTAGTGCTTAAAATAACTGTTGAATACTGATGGTATAATAGCAAATCAAAGGTGCAAAACGGTCCACTAATTATCCAGAGTATAAAGTATCTGATGCTTTGTAAGTATAATGCCAAAGCACATTCACAGGTACAGAAATTGATGAGGGCTTATTAGAAATATAGTAAAGATGATCATCCTTCTTCTACCTTAAAAATAAATTTTAGACCATGTCCTTCAAAGTATATAGCTTGTATTGTTGACAATTTGCTCTGATTATATAATTTACTCTAGCCATTGCTTTCAATTCCTCTAACACAAATATATTGAGGGCTTTCTCTGTGTTAGGCAAGGGCTGCAAAGCTAAGTCCTGGAATACAGAGATGTGAAACAGTGCTAGCACTGGCTCAGAAATAGTTTATTGCCTCATGAAATTTTTAGCTTGGTCCTATTCCCATAAACGTTTCTATGTGAGTGGCAGAGATTGGGGAATACCTCAGTCTCCTCCAAGGACAGGCCATATCCTAAGCAGCAGCTTGAAGGTATGACTTTGGAGAATTTAGGTCTGGAGACTCTGTAGAAATTAGCGAGGTTTCAAAGAATTGTTATTACACTGCAAAGTCTCATGGGCAGGAGTAGACAAGAAATAATATGTTGTAGTTCCTCTTTTGTAGTATGAGTTAGTTGATCTAAATGTTCATTGTGCTTTCTCTGTCTTTGAATTATGTATAACAACCTAGATAGTAAAGAGCTGTCAAGAGGCCAGGAGATTTCAAATAAACAGGTAAGAGCATATTCCAGGAAACTGTAAAAGAACTAATTAGAGTCCACGTATTCAGTGTCAGTTCAAAGATGCAGAGAGATAGGTCCTCAACAGATGGAATATGTTAGAACCCATAAAAATGACCAAGATGGGAAGGCACAAAATCAGCAGAGTCAATAACCAATGAATTGGTACTCTCTTCTGTTTTTCCTATAGTATTTGGGTCTTTGTAGGTTATTCAATCATGTTTGAAGTGATGAAAAATCATTATTCATTCTCAAGGCAAAAGAGTTATATATGCTTTTGGGAAGAGGGAGGATAAGGGAAGGTTTTTAAACTTTTACAATAGGCCATACTACATATAGGACACAAATCATCTAAAATTCATTTTTTTTCCTAGGAATCTAGATCTTAAACAGGCTAGAAGTAATAATGTGGTTCATCAGAGCTGTATACTCTTAAATTCAGATTTTCTGAATCAATCCCACATTATACTAGTCCCACAAGGTAACTGCAAAAATGTCTTGTTGCCAAATACATTCAACAGTGAACTATGCAGTAGCCTCCAAGAAACTAACAGCACATTGTTCTCTTCATTGCTTTAAGAAATCTTGCATGGCCGGGCGCGGTGGCTCAAGCCTGTAATCCCAGCACTTTGGGAGGCCGAGACGGGCGGATCACGAGGTCAGGAGATCGAGACTATCCTGGCTAATACGGTGAAACCCCGACTCTACTAAAAAATACAAAAAACTAGCCGGGCGAGGTGGCGGGCGCCTGTAGTCCCAGCTACTAGGGAGGCTGAGGCAGGAGAATGGCGTGAACCCGGGAGGCGGAGCTTGCAGTGAGCTGAGATCCGGCCACTCCAGCCTGGGCGACAGAGCGAGACTCCGTCTCAAAAAAAAAAAAAAAAAGAAAAAATAATCTTGCAATTAAAAACAAACAAAGAATGTGCTTAGTATGTTTTAAAACATAGTATCTTCAAAATTATTTAAAACTTATTTTCCTTCTTGTTTCTCTGAATATCTCTCAAAAGAACTGTTGGAAAATATTGCTTGACATGGTTGATCTTCTATTTGATTGACCTGCAATTACACCCATGCCTATTTTGTTTAGGCAATCGATTCATTTGTCAAGAGTGCTTTTATAATTATGCATTAAAATGCACAACAGATTGTCATTCCTCAAAAATGCTACTTTTATCACCCGTAATTAAGTCTAGCAAATTTACACTAGAAAACAAACACGAGGAGAACAATGGCTAGTTGTTAGATTATTTAGCAATCGGAGGTAAAAATAAGCAGCAGAAACAAAATTGTTGTCACTTCTCAAATTGTTTTTCAAAGGACAATGTTGCCTTATTCACTAACATTTGATTGGGGACATTTACAACCATTAATCTAGAAAAGAAATTCTTCCACTCCAATGTGTTTCCTCTACGTACGTGCATGAATGAGTGTGTGTCCATTTTCTTTATTTAAAGTTACAAGTTACTTATCATTCATTAGGTCATCTTTTCACATGAAAAAATTTTTGTGGTAATTTATGATCATTGAAGCAACAAGATTTGGGATGATTATAATCCTATTTAGATATTTCTGCCTGCATCTATATCATATCAAAAGAAGTAAAATCTGTTGATTCTCACAACTTACTAGCCAAATCTCAGATGCTGGTTGCAAATGAAGATACCCGGGTTAGTTCCCCACAACTATGATTAATCTGGTTGGGAGTAGGAGTCTGAATAAACTAGTGAATCTGATATTAACTGGTGTGGGAAGCAGGCTTAGAGAAATATTGATCTATTGCAAAAGACGTACTTCTCTTTGGACACCTGAAAAAAAAAAAAAGCATGCATTAAATGCATCAAAACTCTATTAAGAATACTCCCATAAAATGGCTCCAAAAATATATTGATATAGTATATGAGATTTTGATGATTTTCAGGGTAATGCTGATAATGTTTTAAAATACATGAGTTCATTTGTTTTGGCTTTTCCCCCTCCCCATTTCTTGTTAAATATTGTAGATCTGCCACCTTTTAAAAAATAGATGACACTCTTCCACTTCCCACTCTCACTAATATACATAGAGCTCTTCCTTAGTGAAAATTCTATTGAATGTGCTTGTGCTCAAATAGAAAGGGAAAACACAGTAGCACTTTATTACTTCATCTTGGAGAAGTTACTCACCTTATCTGAAATTTATTTCCTGTCCTGTAAAATTGTGCTAATATAGTACAGTGTTATTTTAAGGATTAAGTTTAAAAATGCATGTGAAAAATCTTTCAAAAATAAAGAGATGTTGTAAGAATGTGAGGCATCACCCCCTGCCCTGCATTCATTTGAATCCTCCCATTTAAGAATGGTTTTTATTATATTAAAGTAAACCAAGTAAAGTTGAATTCAATTAAAAATGAATGGTATCAAAATCCTAATCTGCTATTTTATGAAAAAATAAACTCACTAAACAAAAAATGTATTGCATTTGGCCAGGTGCGGTGACTCATGCCTCTAATCCTACCACTTTGGGAGGCCAAGGTGGATGGATTGTCTAGCTCAGGAGTTCGAGACCAGCCTGGGCAACACAGTGAAACTCAGTCTCTACTAAAACACAAAAAATTAGCTGAGCGTGGTGGCAAACACCTGTAGTCCCAGTCACTCGGGAGGCTGAGGAAGGAGAACCACTTGAATCCAGGAGGTGGAGGTTGCAATGAGCTGAGATCATGCCACTGCACTCCAGCCTGGGTGACAGAGGAAAGACTCGGTCTCCAAAAAACAAACAAACAAACAATAACAACAAAATTCTTGTATTTGTTGAAGGTTCACACAGAACAAAACATGCTGTTGAAATTTCAGTAAAAACTTTTCCACGTGTTTGTAAAAGGAGAATCTTAGTCCACTGCTGAAAAACAACATTTTCATGAATGGTTTGCTTGAACTTGCAAAGCCAAACAAAACTCTGGTACTTTGTATAAGAGAGATATTCTTTTATTATTATTATTATTATTATTATTATTATTATTATACTTTAAGTTCTAGGATACATGTGCTTAACGTGCAGGTTTGTTACATATGTACACTTGTGCCATGTTGCTGTGCTGCACCCATCAACTCGTCTTTTACATCAGGTATAACTCCCAATGCCATCCCTCCCCCCTCCCCCCTCCCCATAATAGGCCCTGGTGTGTGATGTTCCCCTTCCCGAGTCCAAGTGATCTCATTGTTCAGTTCCCACCTATGAGTGAGAACATGCGGTGTTTGGTTTTCTGTTCTTGTGATAGTTTGCTAAGAATGATGGTTTCCAGCTGCATCCATGTCCCTACAAAGGACACAAACTCATCCTTTTTTATGGCTGCATAGTATTCCATGGTGCATATGTGCCACATTTTCTTAATCCAGTCTGTCACTGATGGACATTTGGGTTGATTCCAAGTCTTTGCTATTGTGAATAGTGCCACAGTGAACATACGTGTGCATGTGTCTTTATAGCAGCATGATTTATAATCCTTTTGGGTATATCCCCAGTAATGGGATGGCTGGGTCATATGGTACATCTAGTTCTAGATCCTTGAGGAATCACCATACTGCTTTCCATAATGGTTGAACTAGTTTACAATCCCACCAACAGTGTAAAAGTGTTCCTACTTCTCCACATCCTCTCCAGCATCTGTTGTTTCCTGACTTTTTAATGATCGCCATTCTAACTGGTATGAGATGGTATCTCATTGTGGTTTTGATTTGCATTTCTCTGATGGCCAGTGATGATGAGCATTTTTTCATGTGTCTGTTGGCTGTATGAATGTCTTCTTTTGAGAAATGTCTGTTCATATCCTTTGCCCACTTTTTGATGGGGCTGTTTGTTTTTTTCTTGTAAATTTGTTTGAGTTCTTTGTAGGTTCTGGATATTAGCCCTTTGTCAGATGAGTAGATTGCAAAAATTTTCTCCCATTCTGTAGGTTACCTGTTCACTCTGATGGTAGTTTCTTTTGCTGTGCAGAAGCTCTTTAGTTTAATGAGATCCCATTTGTCAATTTTGGCTTTTGCTGCCGTTGCTTTTGGTGTTTTAGACATGAAGTCCTTGCCCATGCCTATGTCCTGAATGGCACTACCTAGGTTTTCCTCTAGGGTTTTTATGGTATTAGGTCTAACATTTAAGTCTCTAATCCATCTTGAATTAATTTTCGTATAAGGAGTAAGGAAAGGATCCAGTTTCAGCTTTCTACTTATGGCTAGCCAATTTTCCCAGCACCATTTATTAAATAGGGAATCCTTTCCCCATTTCTTGTTTCTCTCAGGTTTGTCAAAGATCAGATGGCTGTAGATGTGTGGTATTATTTCTGAGGACTCTGTTCTGTTCCATTGGTCTATATCTCTGTTTTGGTACCAGTACCATGCTGTTTTGGTTACTGTAGCCTTGTAGTATAGTTTGAAGTCAGGTAGCGTGATGCCTCCAGCTTTGTTCTTTTGACTTAGGATTGTCTTGGAGATGCGGGCTCTTTTTTGGTTCCATATGAACTTTAAAGCAGTTTTTTCCAATTTGTGAAGAAACTCATTGGTAGCTTGATGGGGATGGCATTGAATCTATAAATTACCTTGGGCAGTATGGCCATTTTCACGATATTGATTCTT